>NW_027508766.1:0-395000 GCF_051911475.1 Siphateles boraxobius
ATGTGACGAAAACAATTACAGCAAACATCAGATTTACAGTACCATATACACTAACAGAACAATAATAATATACAATGTACAATATACAACAGTTTACAATATACAACAATATACAATATACAACAATTTACATATACAACAGTATACAAAAATACAAAAAGAGGTAATTATACATAGAGTAGATACTCGTAAGGTGCACATATATATATATATATATATATATATATATATATTATGTAAATGCAGTAGGTTATGTTGTGCTGTGTTGACAGTTAGAATGTTTATGGTTATTGATCATGAGGGATCAAGAGTTTAGAAATCTAATTGCTTGTGGGAAGAAGCTGTCATGGAGTCGGCTGGTGTGTGTCCTGATGCTGCGGTACCGCCGGCCTGAGGGTAGCAGTGAGAGCAGCCCATGGCTCGGGTGGCTAGAGTCTCTGATGATCCTCCGAGCTTTCTTCACACACCGCCTGGCATAAATATCCTGGAGGGAGGGAAGCTCACCTCCGATGATACGGCTGGCAGTGCGCACCACCCTTCGCAAGGCTTTGCGGTTACGGCTGGTAGTATTGCCATACCAGGCAGTGATGCAGCCAGTCAGGATGCTCTCGACGGTGCTGGTGTAGAACTGTGTGAGGATGTGGCGGTTCATTCCAAACTTCCTCAGCCGTCTCAGGAAGAAGAGGCGCTGATGAGCCTTCTTCACGACGGCCTCAGTGTGGACGGACCATGTGAGTTCCTCTGTGATGTGGACACCGAGGAACTTGAAGCTGCTGACTCTCTCCACCGGTGCTCCATTGATGGTGATGGGGCTGTGTTCTCTGTCGTTCTTCCTGAAGTCGACCACTAGCTCCTTGGTTTTGCTGATGTTGAGGGAGAGGTTGTTCCTCTGACACCAGTGCGTCAGAGTGAGCACCTCCTCTCTGTAGGCCGTTTCATCGTTGTCGGTGATCAGACCTACGACCGTAGTATCATCAGCAAACTTGATGATAGAATTAGAGCTGTGAGTTGCCACGCAGTCATATGTGTACAAGGAGTACAAGAGTGGGCTGAGAACACAGCCCTGTGGGGCTCCAGTGTTGAGGGTCAGTGATGAGGAGATGTTGCTGCCTATTCTAACCACCTGGCGTCTGTTTGACAGGAAGTCCAGGATCCAGCTGCACAGCAAGCTGTTTAAGCCCAGAGCCCGGAGTTTCACATCAAGCAAGGAGGGCACTATGGTATTGAATGCTGAGCTGTAGTCTACAAATAGCATTCTCACATATGTGTTCCTCTTTTCCAGGTGGGAGAGAGCAGTGTGTATTGTAGATGCAATAGCATCATCAGTGGAGCGGTTATTGCGGTATGCAAACTGCAGTGGGTCCAGTGAGGAAGGTAGAACAGAGCAGATGTAATCTCTGACTAGTCTCTCAAAGCATTTACTGATGATGGGGGTCAGAGCAACAGGGCGCCAGTCATTTAAGCAGGTGATGTTGCTTTGCTTCGGTACAGGTACGATGATGGACGTTTTGAAGCATGTGGGGACTACAGACAAGGAGAGGGACCAATTGAAAATGTCCGTAAAAACACCAGCTAGTTGGTTCGCGCACTTTCTGATGACGCGGCCCGGAATACCGTCTGGACCCGCGGCTTTACGGATGTTCACCCGACGGAAAGATCGGGTTACATCCGCTACAGAGACGGAGAGTGTACTAACCTCTGTAGCTTCAGCCGCGAGAACTCTCTCCGCGAGGGGGATGTTAGTTCCCTCAAATCGAGCATAAAAAGTGTTCAGCTCATCTGGGAGAGAGGCAGTGTTGTTCACTGTGGAGTTTATGTTTCCTTTATAGTCCGTAATGCTATTAATTCCCTTCCACATGCTTCTAGAGTCGGTGGTGTTGAACTGTCCTTCAATCTTGTCCCTGAATTGGTGTTTTGCTGCTCTGATAGTTTTTCGGAGGGCATAACTTGCTTGTTTTTGCTCCTCCGCACTCCCGGAGTTAAAAGCGGAGGTCCGCGCGTTGAGTGCTGCACGAACATCGCCATTAATCCATGGTTTCTGGTTCGGGTAAATCCGTATTGTTTTGATCGGAACAACGTCTTCTACGCACTTCCTGATGAAACAGGTTACGCTATCAGCATAAGCCTCGATGTCGTCATCAGAGGCCGACCGGAACATCTCCCAGTCCGCGTGATCAAAACAGTCCTGAAGCATAGAGTCTGATTGGTCCGACCAGCACTGGATCGTTTTGAGGGCGGGTGTTTCCTGTTTCAGTTTCTGCCTGTAAGCGGGCAGAAGGAGAACGGAAGAGTGATCCGATTTGCCAAAAGGTGGGCGGGGGAGGGATTTGTAGCCATCCCGGAAAGGGGAGTAGCAATGATCCAAAACCCGGTCCCCTCGTGTGTTAAAGTTTATGTGTTGGTGGTATTTAGGTGCTATTTTCTTAAAGTTGGCTTTGTTAAAGTCCCCGGACACAATGAACGCGGCCTCAGGGTGCGCGGTTTCCTGCTCGCTTATTTCCCCATACAGTTCCTTTAGTGCCCGGTCTGTGTCGGCTTGTGGGGGAATGTACACAGCCGTGATAATGACCGCTGTGAATTCCCTCGGTAGCCAGAATGGTCGACACAGAAGCATGAGAAATTCCAGATCAGGAGAGCAGAAAGACTTGATAGAATGTACGTGCCTCTGATCACACCAGGATTTGTTGATCATAAAACATACACCTCCACCTCTGCTTTTACCTGAGAGGTCTTTAACTCTATCCGCTCGGTGCACTGAGAACCCCGCGGTTTCGATGGCCGAGTCTGGAATCTCAGCAGACATCCAAGTTTCTGTAAGGCAGATAATGCAGCAGTCCCTCGTCTCCCGTTGGAAAGAGATCCGCGCTCTCAACTCACAGAGCTTGTTGTCTAGAGACTGAACGTTTGCTAGCAGAATACTGGGAAGCGGGGGTCGATTTGCACGCCGTCTTACTCTGACGAGAACGCCGGCTCTTCTTCCCCTTCTCCGGCTGCGTTTCCGCGGCCAAGCTGCCCAGACAAAGGGCTCCGCTGCCGTGTTTGTAAACAGCGGGGCATCACTGAAGAAATGAAAGTCCGGTTTTCGGTGTTCGATTGCGGAACCAATGTCCAAAAGTGTTTGTATGTCGTACTGAATAAGACAGACAACATCCAAGACAAAAAACAAAAGAACTGTAAACAGAACAAACAAAAAACTACCATGTTGTGACGGAGCTCGCAACGCAGCAGCCATACTCGGCGCCATCTTGAACTCAAGCTCGGCATGAGCAGCTCGGCATGAGGTTGAGTTCCCATCTCCACCTCGAACTTTTTCTCTCATCTCCGCCATGGTCCGTCAGCCATAAGACTCCTCCTTGTACCTATGGTTCAGGCTCAGTAAGTCATCGCTCTGCCTCCGCCATGGACTTCCAAGTGTCAGGCTGCACCTCGACCCTCCACCCCTTCGGCTGCACCGGGCTTCCCTCCTTTCACGCCCTGGTCTGCTGAGCCCCCGTCTCTGCCTCGTTCCTGTGAGCCAGCAGCTCCACCTTGGGCTTCAGGGCTGTGGAGATCGCCCTGGTCTGTCGGCCTCTCTGCTCCTCAGGCACCCTGGTTCCACCTCCAAAGCTCCACCTTGGATCCTCCTGTCGTCGGCACCACCTTGTAGGGGTGCACGATATATCGACTCAATATCGTTATCGCGATATCCCATTGGCCGATATTATATTGAAAGTCTCGCGATTATTATTCGATATTTTGTTTATGATTCATCCTGTCCGACATGCACCTCTCAAAAAATATGCGTCGCTTGGTAGCGTTCCATTTCCCCCGAACTCATTTCCTGGTTCTCCATAAACAACATGAAATTAAGGAGAGGATTAACTTTTAATGCTACAGATTTCCCAAAGTGGTCAGAAAGAACAGGGGAGACTCAATATGACTCTAGAGTCGCTACTCGCTCCAAAGCTAATCGCCGTCACTCTCTCACTTCTCCCTCGCTCTCCCACACAGTCCCCCACACACACACACTTGCCGGCTCGATGCACACCCCAGCGCATAAGTATAAACATCAGGCCACCTGGCCGCTTCATGCGTTTTCTCAGATCGGATAGCTATCTGATTTATCAAAACGATTCAATTTACACATGGACACATAAATTGTGTTTTTGCAAAATGGATTTAATCCGATCTTCAATTCCCGCGCTATATAAGTTCACGTCACCGAAAGCAACAGTTATTAGCTGCATTTTATTGATCATCAGCTAAAATTTCAAAATCAAAGACCGGAATAAGAGAGAGCGGCAACAGCCATGGTAAGATCATTTTGTTTCTTTACTTTTAATGAACATAATTGTGTGTTAAGCATCTGAGACTACTTTCACTTTGATTTGCAATAGTTTGCACGTTGGCTTGATGAATAGATGCTCGATCAGCTGCTCATCTGCGGTGATGCTGCAGTAGCGTTGTCATATCTGACTATAACATGACATATAGCCCATAACACGCTCTCACACGTTTATTTTTTAGCGTTTTTGGGAGGAGTAAAATTTACATGGTTCCAACAACCAGATGCATTTATATTTGTCCAGTTTCGTCTGGAATGTACCCCACACCTCCTGAAGTGGTTTGAGCCATCGGATTCAAACCCGTCTCAAATGCGTTTCGGTGGGCATTTACACCTGGTCTTTTCACGATCGGATAGCTATCCGATCTGAGAAAACGCATGAAGTGGCCAGGTGTAAACAGCCCATACGGCGAAACCTCTACCTGTGAGTTGCCGGGGAAAGTGCAAATTGCCTTCTAAAGGTTACACGGTTGTTGATGGGCCCTGTTTCTCATGACATTTCGTTTTACTTGTTTTTTTAGATTTATTTTCATTGTTTCTAACATTTCCTGTTCTGTAGACTTGCTCTTTATTTATTTATTTTATACTGTACAACCAGTAAAACATGTCCTGTTCTGTAGACATGGTTAGGCTATTATTTATTTATTCATGTTGTACCAGTCCAATATGACTGTCAGTTGAAATAAACTTTATGTTGTATGAAAAATTGTTTTATTTGTGAATCTATTTTGATGCGTATTTCCCATAACTTTTGGTGTTAAACACCATGGTGTTTCTCTCCACTGACTCTGTTTCATCCCCGTCCATCACCAGCTCTTCGCCCTCCTCCAAAGCCCCCTCTAATCCTCCACACTCTACCTATCTGTTACGGCAAGAGGACGCGCCTTCCGGTAGGGAGGGAGTACGGTCTCGGTAGCCGACTATTATTTTGATGTTCTGTTTTGTTTCTCTTAGTTTCTGTTTCCCTGCTCTGTTTAGTTTTGGTTTCCTTGGTTTCTGATTTTACTTGGTTTCCCCTTTACTATAGCCCTGAAATCTTTGTCCAATTTGAATTTACATTTGAATTTATTGGATCTTGCGACCGATGACATTTGGCATCACTTAAATGAAAGCTGGAGCACAAATTGTTTGGCAGCCCCTGCTAGGTGTTCCATTTTATTCTATGGAAAAAGCAGCTTCAACATTTCCTTTTGTGTTCAACGGAATACATAAAAAAAAAAATTTCTGAATTAAATTTTTTTCCTTAACTGTCCCTTGAGTATGGAACTCAATTCAGTTCAGTGTTTATGTCCACTGATATGATCCATGTACTGTAGATCTATCCATGTAGAAGCTGGTGAAAGTTACAGTCAGTCTGTCTTTACATGTGATTTTTAAGAAAACCGCTACTCTGTCCAGCTGTGTTATTTCTCATGAAAAAGCATTCTCACCCTCCAACAGCATGACCCCTGCTGAATCTGTGGCGACCAGTAATGACTGTCCCCATGAGTCTCCACAGACTATTTCATATGGGAAGCTGCTGCAGAACGACTGTGACTCCCATGGCTGCAGAAAATATAGAAACACACTGTCAGAGATTAACCGTATGCAAAATAACAGCATCCCTCGCTTTTTCCTCTTGCCCCTCACCTCTTTCCTGCAAAGGCCAGTAGTGACTAGACTGGTGGGCGCATCACCTCTAACTATAGTTTTCAGCTTCAGAGCCTGGACACAATATTATATTTATTAATAACATTCCTTGCATTGTAACATTCTCTTTCCTTTCTATGTGGAATGTCATATTTGCATACATCATACCTGTCCCACCCGTACAAATTCAGCCTGACGTGCCTCCTCTTTTTTACGGGCCGATTTGGGCGACTCTGGCAGTACATCACTGAATGAGCGTCGATTCAGCATGTTCTGCGGAGAAAAGGGAACCTACGGGAGTGGTAGAGATGAATATGGGTCTGAGAGACTGACCCAGAAACAGCCAGAAAGACAGAGCAAAGCAGAGACTAACAATTCTTACACCACTGTACCCTATCAGTCGTAATACTGTACATTGGGTTCGGAATCATAAGGAAATAATGACGGTTCATATTCTGATTCCAACACAACACAACACAACACAACAAGAAGATGTTATTGTCCTCGTATTGTTTTGCTGCAGGTCTTTTTTCTCATTAAAATATAAAAACGGCAAATTTCTCTGCACAACCAGTTCCTGATTTTTCTAACCCTTGTAATCGGAAATAGAAACAGGAATAGACAACAATATAAAGACAGTATCCAGCTCTAGGACCAGCTGACGGGCTGCTGTAACAGAATGCAAGTACATTTGACAGCTAAGTGGTTTGTAAGAGTTGTATTTATGAATAAAAGAGAATTGTGAGGAGAAACGTATATATGGCAGGAAACGGAAGTGAGGTAATAGCTTGAGGGTAAATGTAGAGCAAGAAAAGCAGAAAAGCATTGTGCTAGATCAGTGGTTCTCAACCTTTTTGACCCCAATGACCCTCATTTACCCCTTTTCCAGCAAAGCATTTTGAGAGCCTGTTTGGAGCCGGTGCCTACTCGTGAACCAGTTCTTTGTGTTTCGACAGCCAAAGAACCGGTTCTCTGCCAGGAAAATTGGTTCCAAAGTGGCACCAACTCTTTGCTGGACTAGAACCGTTCTTTTACCACGTCATGCTTAAGTCGGGGGCTGTGGGCGGGGTTATTGTGATCAACAACAAGACGGGAAATGTTGTGACCACCATTGCTAAAAACACAGCACTAGTAGAAAGATAGTACAACGATTGAAGAAAGATTGATTCTAAAGCGAAAACAGTGGTCGGTGGAGGAGACAAACTGTTTGTTAGCGGTATGGTATTGTTATGCTTTCTCTAGTCAGAGGAAAAACAAACAGGTTTTGAGAAGTTTCGCAAGTTGAACCAACTTTGAACCAACTTTGAACCAGCACCAGTTCCGAACCAGTTCTTTTTTGGTGGAAAAGGGGTAATTGTCCACAAAAATATTTAGTGACCCCATGACTTTGCCAATTTTTTTTTGTGATTTACTGGTTAAGGATTTTTAAATATATTTTATTCACAATTTTAGGTCGATTAAATATTTTAGAACTTAGCATAATTAGAAAAATGTGTATTCATTATAAAAATGTTCATGATGTTATAATATTTTATTACTTTACATAATTTTATTATGTCTGAAAATGACACATTACAATTTTAAATTAGGCTTCCTCATACAGTATATCCAGGGTTTTCAAGACATTGGCTGGGGGGGAGGGGGGATTTTCGATTTCGATTATATAGATTTTTAGTTGTTTTGGCTTATCTTAAATAATTTCACATCATCTTGAAGCCCTCTAATATTCCCTTGGCCCCTTGGTTGAGAAAACTGTTACACTGCTCTAGATTATGTGTCCATACCTTGTGCATGTCAGGCATGAGATCCTGGTACAGGGATCTGATCAGCATGTCCAGTGTACGCTGACGTTTCTGAGCAAAAGTGGGGGTCTCAAGAGTGGCTTTTTCTCCATTTATTACTACAGGAGACAGAAGGATAAAGGTAATAGTGTGATGTAACAGAATCACCCTTAGGAAACAGCAAGACACATTTTACAAGGTCCGTTTAATGAAAGCATCTGCTTTACAGAGTTCATGAGCCAAATCAAATCAAATCATTAAAGCTGGCAACAGAAAAACACAGGTGTGTATTCTAACATGAGGTCTGTGTACTGAAATCCCATGAAATTGTATTTGGAATAAATTTAAATTCTGCAATATAATCTATTTTTGACTGAAACGTCTACGGTTACGTATGTAACCCTCGTTCCCTGAGTAGGGAACGGAGACGTTACGTCGGATGACGACGAATGGGGTTTCGCTTAGAAAGCCTATCAACTTCGAGTATTACAAAACGAGCCAATGGCAAAGAAATGCCATGGGTCTGCGGAATTTGCATGGCGTAACTCCGCCCCGCCTCGTGGGTATAAAAGGAGGAAGCCGGCAGCAAGCAGATATGTTTCTTCGCTGAGGAGCCAAGACTGAGTTCAGGCGATCCCCGCGGTACAGCGGAAAGTGGCAGGCAGAAGTAACGTCTCCGTTCCCTACTCAGGGAACGAGGGTTACATACGTAACCGTAGACGTTCCCTTTCGTTGTCACTTTGAGTTACGTCGGATGACGACGAATGGGGTTACCAGTCTAATCACGCCACCTTCTCAGCTGTCTTCCAGTGCCCTGCGTAAATCGAGATCCCTGTCAGCCTGGACAAAGGACTCCATTTATCACAGGAATACCAAGGTACACTGGAAAGCATATCCCAAGCTTAGGGGAAGTATGCAATTAATGCCAGCCCGGAGGGGGGGGACTTAGAGAATACACATATGACCCGAAGGAAGCATATGGAAAACACTGGGGTGTCCAGCCGCAGGTGGAATATTTCAACCCCAGGGGTGGCAAGGTGGCTCAGAGAGGCTTACAGTGGAAATACACATGTGGGGGTCACTCAGAGGAGGGACCATGCACACGGGAGGCACCTAGCCGACGCGCAGGCAATAGACACTGGCGCCGACGTCAGGAGTGCTGGAGGAGCTCAGGGCTTTCGGAAAAGCTCACCTGAGGAAAATATCGCACGTATCCAGTCCGTGGAGTGGAATGGCGAGCAAGCGAAGACACCTGAGCGGGTCCGGTACTAGCTGGTTGAAGCGAGTACACGAGAGGACACAGGCTCCACTCGGAGATTATAGAATCTGGCGAATGTGTTAGGTGTCGCCCAGCCTGCAGCTCTGCAGATGTCTGTTAGCGAGGCGCCATGCGCTAGAGCCCAAGAGGACGCCACACTCCGGGTGGAGTGGGCAGTCACACCAAGGGGGCACGGTCGACCTTGCTGCTGGTAAGCCAAAGCAATGGTGTCCACTATCCAGTGAGACAACCTTTGCTTGGAGAGAGCCTTTCACTACAACTTCCCACCATAACAGACAAAGAGCTGGTCTGAGGTCCTGAAACACTGCATTCTGTCTACATAGGCGCGGAGAGCGCGTACTGGACAGAGCAGTGCCAAGGCTGGGTCTGCCTCCTCCGAGGGCAGCGCTTGCAGGTTCACCACCTGGTCCCGAAAGGGAGTGGTAGGAACCTTGGGCACGTATCCAGGCCGGGGTCTCAGGATCACGTGAGAGGAAGCCGGCCCAAATTCCAGGCACGCTTCGTCAACGGAGAATGCGTGCAGGTCCCCAACCCTCTTGATGGAGGCCAGTGCAACCAGGAGCGCTGTCTTCATAGACAGGAACTTAAGCTCGACTGATTGCAGGGGCTCAAAGGGAGCACTCTTCAGGGCAGTTAGAACCACTGAGAGGTCCCAAGAGGGAACGAGAGGAGGACGAGGAGGATTTAGTCTCCTCGCTCCTCTCAGGAACCTGATGACCAGGTCGTGCTTCCCCACCGACTTACCTTCGATGAGGTCATGATGTGCGGCAATGGCGGCAACATAGACCTTCAGGGTGGAGGGAGACAGCCTTCGCTCCAGCCCCTGTTGAAGGAAGGAAAGCACAACACTGATCGAGCATCTCCGGGGGTCTTCTCGGTGAGAAGAGCACCAGTTGACGAAGAGGTTCCACTTCAACGCATAGACGTGTCTCGTGGACGACGCTCTAGCGGAAGTGATGGTAGCCACCACCGCTGGTGATAGGGAACTCAAACCTGCCTCGTCCCATCCAGGAGCCACACGTGGAGGTTCCAAAGATCGGGACGAGGGTGCCATAGGGTGCCCCGTCCCTGAGAAAGAAGGTTCTTCCTCAGAGGGATCGGCCAGGGAGGTGCTGTCGCGAGGAGTACTAGTTCGGGGAACCAGGTCCGGTTGGGCCAGTAAGGGGCAACCAGAATGACCTGCTCCTCGTCCTCCCTGACCTTGCGCAAAGTGTGCGCAAGAAGGCTCACTGGGGGAAACGCATACTTGCGGCCCTGCGGCCAGCTGTGCGCCAGAGCATCCGTGCCGAGCGTGCCCTCGTCAGGGAATAGAACTGGGCGCAATGGGTCGAGTCGTGAGAGGCAAACAGATCTATCTGCGCGTCCCCGAACTGGTCCCAAATCAGCTGAACCGACTGGGGATTGAGTCGCCATTCTCCAGGGAGGGGCTGAAGCCGTGAGAGCTCGTCGGCTGCACAGTTCAGCGCTCCGGGAATGAAGATGGCTCGAAGCGACCTCAGATGCTTCTGACTCCATAGGAGGAGGTGGCGAGCGAGTTGTGACATACGGCGGGAGCGTAGACCACCTTGATGGTTGATGTACGCTACAGTGGCGGTATTGTCTGAACGGACTAGTACGTGTTGACCCCTGAGCAACGCCCGGAAGCAGTGCAGGGCAAGGCGTACTGCCAACAACTCGAGGCAATTGACATGCCACAGCCGCTGGGGTCCTGTCCAGGAGCCCGCCGCAGCATGTCCATTACACATGGCGCCCCAGCTCGTGGTGGAGGCATCTGTTGAGACAACAACATGCCGGGAAGCTCGTGCCAGGGGGACACCCGCCCTGAGAAAACCGAGGTTCGCCCACGGGGTGAAGAACTGACGGCAGGTCGGAGTAACTGGTACTCGGAACGTGCCGTGTTGCCATGCCCACCTCGGGACTCGGTCGCGAAGCCAAAGCTGAAGCGGTCTCATATGAAGCAATCCGAGCGGCGTGACCGCGGCTGCAGATGCCATATGCCCCAGGAGCCTCTGAAAAAGTTTCAGTGGAACCGCACTCTTGCCCTCGAATTGTCTTAGGCAAGTCAGCAGTGACTGCGCGCGCTCGCTCGTAAGCTGCGCGGACATGGCGACCGAGTCGATGTCCATACCGAGAAAAGAGATCCTCTGCACGGGGCAAAGTTTGCTCTTCTCCCAGTTGACCCGAAGGCCCAGACGGGCTAGGTGCCGAAGCACTAGGTCCCTGTGTTCGCAAACCTGATCTCGAGAGTGAGCTAGGATCAGCCAGTCGTCGATATAACTCAGGATGCGAACCCCTTGTTCTCGAAGGGGAACAAGGGCCGCCTCGACGACCTTCGTGAAGATGCGAGGAGACAGGGCTAGCCCGAAAGGGAGAACCGCGTACTGGTATGCCTGCCCCTCGAAAGCAAACCGGAGGAACGGTCTGTGTCGAGGAAGAATGGAGACATGAAAGTAGGCGTCCTTCAGGTCGATCGCTGCAAACCAATCCTGGGGCCGTATGCATTCGAAAACGCGTTTGGCGGTGAGCATCTTGAACGGCATCCTGTGAAGGGAGCGGTTCAGCACGCGCAAGTCCAGGATTGGCCGTAACCCACCGGTTTTCTTGAGGACAATGAAGTAGGGGCTGTAGAAGCCGGACCTCATCTCGGCTGGAGGGACAGTCTCGATTGCACCCTTCGCCAGCAGGGTGGCAATCTCTGCTCTCATGATAGGGGCATTGCCACCGACCAAAGTGGAGCGGACTCCCCTGAAGCGGGGAGGAGCGTGCGAACTGAATCGCATAGCCGAGCCTGACGGTACGCGCGATCCAGTGGGACAGACGGGGAAGCTCTAGCCAGGCTCCCAGGAACTGAACCAACGGGATCATGCGAGCCACAGGCGTCCCCCCGGAGGGGCAGCGAAGCGGAGTAACTGGCCCAGATGTGGACGGCATAGCGGCCCGGAGAGGGGGCACAGTTAGCAACCGCGCCCTGGCAGAGGGGGCCAGGGGAGGACCAGGCTGGTCGTCCCGCGGGTGCCTGCTCTGCCAGGGGTCTGGCGACAGAGGGGGACAGGAGCGAAGCGGTCCGTAGACGGCACGCCGTGTCAACCGCCTCTGGGACAGAGGGGGGCGAGGAGAGCACGGCTTGTGGGCGGCGCTCTGTGTCGCCCGAGAACTCTGTGAGCTCAGGGATGAGGGGATTGTTTCTGACTTTAACCACATTAGGGTGCTGCCCACCCGTGGGTGAGCAGCGGGGAGTGGAGAACAAAAGATTCTCCCCCGGCCCTCCACCGGGGGTAGGAGTGGTCCTGCTACCACCTCCTGAGAAACAACCATCATCCCTGAGCAGCCCGTCTCAGGAGCGCCGCTTGGCCCGGCGTTTAGCGGGGGGCGGGGCAGGAGAGGGCTGTGGCGCCTTCTTACGGCTTCCTCCGCGACCGGCCCTGGGTGGAGGCTGCTGCGTGGTCCGGGCGGGAGGGGCGGGAGCCGCAGGAGGGCGCCCTCGGCGGGAAACAGGTCGAGGCGTCTGCCCGGCCGGCAAGGTGGAGGCAGCAGCGGGCCGGCGGGGCAGAATGTGTCTGATGGCCTCGGTCTGTTTCTGGGCAGTTGAAAACTGTTGGGCAAAGTCTTCAACTGCACCGCCGAAGAGGCCGGCCTGGGACAAGGGGGCGTTAAGCAGACGGGTCCGCTCAGCGTCCCGCATGTCAGCCAGGTTCAGCCACAGACGTCGCTCCTGGACCACAGCTGTGGACATCACCAAACCCAGGGAGCGCGCGGTAACCTTCGTCGCCCGGAGAGCAAGGTCGGTCGCGGCGCGCAGCTCATCAAAGAGCCCTGGTTTTGTCCTACCCTCGTGCATGTCTCTGAGCATCTGGGCCTGGTAGACCTGCAGAGTGGCCATAGCATGCAGTGAAGCAGCCGCCTGTCCCGCCGCTCTGTAAGACTTCGCCACCAGGGTCGACGAAAATCTACAGGCTTTGGATGGGTGCTTAGGCTCGCCCCGAGAAGAAGCACTCTGAGGACATAGTTGCATGGCAACAGAGCGTTCAACCGGGGGAAGCCCAGTGTACCCACGGGCAGCTGCCTCATCGAGGGGAGGAAAGGCGGATGAGACCAGCGAGCGGGTGGATGAGGGGACTCTCACTCTTGCGAGTTCACGGAGTCTCGACCGTAATGACGCGATGGTCATGTTCCCACAGAGAGAACATGAGTCATCCACGAGCGCTGCTCTAGCATGATCAATGCCCAAACATACTATGCAACGCTCGTGCCCATCAGAGTCCGATACCAATCTGCCGCAACCAGAAGTACACGGGCGAGACATCTTTAAAAAGACGTGCCACGTGTAAGCTCTTTTAGTGAGAGAAAACTCAAGTGTTGAAGCACCCGGGGAGAAACGCACCGACTGGCAGACCACTGCAACAGATCAGCAGGAAGCACGCTCTCGCCGTAGATCGCCGTCACACCAACACTCGAGGTACTCGTTTGTAAAGCTGACAATTCAGAGATGGCTTGTGGAGAGAAGAATACACTTGGCTCCGAAGCGAAAACATATCTGCTTGCTGCCGGCTTCCTCCTTTTATACCCACGAGGTGGGGCGGAGTTACGCCATGCAAATTCCGCAGACCCATGGCATTTCTTTGCCATTGGCTCGTTTTGTAATACTCGAAGTTGATAGGCTTTCTAAGCGAAACCCCATTCGTCGTCATCCGACGTAACTCGGAGTGACAACGAAAGGGAACAGGACATTCAGTAGGAAACCCATTTAGTAGGATGGGATTTCATCGGTTCTGGAGAGGGGATTTCAATTAGTATTAATAGTCTTTGATATTGCTTGTATTTTTTGTTTACATCAGCAGAAAAGTGTTGTTTCAGAGGTAAGTTGTTACATTTTGGTGAATGACTATGAAAACAATTGATTTCATGCTGTCTGTAAAATGACTCTGATGTACTGGTGAGTTTACTAACATTTAACTAGTAGAAAGTCCCTGAACTCCTGGTGGTCTGTGAACACTGGAGGGGAAGGGAGGGGTGGGCCAAATAGCGGCACACTCTCCTCTGAAAAAATCTTCAACCTGCAACATAAAATGATTAAGATACAAATATACACTACCATTTGGGGTCAGAAAGATTTAAAAAATGTTTTTGAAAAAGCATTTATTTGATAAAAAATACAGTAAAAAACATCACAAAACATTCTAATTTGCTGCTTTTTTATTTTGCTTATAAATGTAGAAAATATTTTGCTAATATTTTTGTGAAAACTATTTTTTTTAATCTTACTGACCTCACACTTTTGAATGGTAGTTTATATACAATATAATAGTATTTAATATAATATTCAAATAAAATGTAATAAATATAATATTAAATAACTCACGTTTATACATATATGCTATGTACAAAAAGTAAAACCTCTAAACACACACATACCTGTAACTATCATTCTGGCTATTATATCTAACTAAGGCAAAGATATCTGTGGGATACGTAAAGGAAATCATCCATACAATAGCTCCACATGCATAACTACAAATGCACACAAAAATCTAAACTAATTTAGACATTTTTTCCCCATATAAAAACAAGTCACCCATAAAAAGCCTAATCATTGCCACTTAGTGACTTATTTCAGCAGTTTTACTGAGTTTGAGGATGAAGGATACGTGTGAAATGGGAGCGAATCATAGAGGGTTTAAAGGACGGAGAAGCGTCATCTCCCTCCTGAAACACAATGGTCACGATGTCATTCCCTATGTGTCTCTTCCTCTCTACCTGCACAGAGCGAAATAATTAAAGCTATAATCATGCATGCATGAAGCACATTTCAAAAAGCATCAACTTTTTTCTTGCCAGTATTACATGATAAAAAAAATATATATCATTGTTCATTCCTAGGTGTGTTTTTGTTGAGAGTTTGGTCTGTGTGAGCATGTTTGGACATTCCTAATGCCCTCTGACACCTCACGCCCATTAGCCAGGAAGCATCATAATTGTGCTTGTTAATGAGTCTGGACCATTATGCTTGAAAAGGAGCTTTTATCTTTTGTCTCAAGACAAAACACACACACACACACACACACACACACACACACACACACACACACACACACACACACACACACACACACACACACACACACACACACACACACAACCTCTTAAAGCTCAATAACTACATGGCTCTTTTTTCACTTTCCCCTCTCTGCGAGTATTTATCTCATTTTCTCTCTCTCTCACACACACACACACGCATTGAGACAGAGATACATGCGCTTGACCACGAGCTGTGACAGGAATAAGTATTTACTTTTTGCAGTTTCAGATTCATTTCCACTGAGAGCTTAATTATGATTCTCTGCCACATCCCCTCCCCGTCACACAGAACATGACATGCATAACACTTGAACAGCACCAGGAGGCTTTCATGACTGACTCCTACATGCTTCCAGCGGTTTGACATATTCAAGCTAAGCCTTCTAGGATTATTTGAAAGGGATAGTTCACCGAACATTTTTAATTAGGTCTTTATTTGCTCACCTTCATGTTTTTCCAAACCCATATGTTGTTAATTCCTCCTTTAGGAAACAGTAGGAGAATTTTTAAAGAAACTTCTCCATTCAACAGTTCATAGTGATTATATCTTTCATGAACTGTCCTTGATGGAAAATAGCTATGCTTCTTTAATATCGTTCTTCATGTTCCACAGACGAAATAAAGTAATTCAGGTTTAGAATGACATTACCCAAAAATGAAAATTCTGTCATAATTTTCCTAAAGAACAGTTTTCTTAAGAGAAAAAAACACACTCTCCCTTGTGAACAGTACTTGATTCCTTCCAGTCAAGTCTTTTACCTGTTCGGTGTGTCTGCATGCTTTTAGGGTCAGCAAGAGACTTTTAGTGGACTTTCAGGGGGCTTTCACACTGGCAGTTTAGTTCGGAACGGGGCACGGTTCGCATGAAAAATCGCTAATGTGAACCCTGTCATGGGACCCGGGTGCGCACTGGGGTACCGAACCCGAGACTACCTGGAGGAGGTGGTCTGAGTTCGGTTGCTCCCGAACCGTGCTGCGATTCGCGTGTATGTGAAAACTACACGGACTCGGGTGCGCACTTGTTCAGGAAGTAAAGTATCCTGCGCATGCGTTTTAGTCGATTATGATGTATTTAGTTAAATAAAACACACGTAAGGGATGAAGATTTACCCTGGATACGAGCAAGAGTGAGTCTGCAGTGTATTCGCGCATAGTGCGTGCAATCAGGGCAACAAATTAATGGAAATCCACTGTCTCCTCAAAAGAGTCCATTTGCAAGCAGCGGAAAAACAGCTTATGCGAAACACACACACACACACACACACACACACACAGTTAACCTGGGTTGTTTACTCAGCTATGAATAATGGCACCAAATTAATAAAAAACACAATATATTGACCCGCGTCGTGTTTTCTATCATGCGCCGTGCACGTTTGCAATGACGTAAGATGCACGCAAACGCACCAGAGTTCGATAGAATCAAGTTGAGTGTGAAACCAGACCAACGCTGCGGGGGGCGCCGGGAACAAACGCGCTCGGGCTCGGACCGCAGCAAACGAGCCCAGTGTAAAAGCCCCCTCACATTGGCAGTTTAGTTCGGAACGGGGCACGTGTAACCCAGGTTACTAAAGATGTTTTATTTTTTGAAATAGAAAAGAAAGAAACTGACACTTATGTGAATAAACAGTTATTTTATTAAATATCTGTAAAGAAAAGAGAAAACAAGAATACATAAATTAGAGAAGAGTGATTTGATTAAATTAGACAATGATTGGTCCTAATAGACGAATCAGAGTTGGCCGCCTTAGTGGGTGGAGTCATCGGAGTCGAGAGATGATGCAATGATCATTTTTTTTCCGAGAGAAGCACCGAGAAAGAAGCACTGAGCGCGATCTGAGAAGAGAAAGAATTAGACTGAGCGAGCTAGTAGTTTGTTTAGAGAGATTTAGAGATATAGAACATAAAGATTTTGAGAAATAGAAACAGAACTTGATGCTGTGATTGATTGATTTTGAGTAAAAGTGAAACTAGCTTTTGTACGTGCATTGAAGTACGGGCCTAAAGCTGAGAGAGCTGCCGCGAACTTTTTCTAATTGATATTAGAAGTACTCTTGGTAAGTGAAGTTTTCGTTTTATTGTTATTACCAAGGTTCTTATGTATAAATATCCGATAAAATGTGTTCAAATGCCAAATATGTGTGTTATATTTAGCTAAATTTATGTAAGAGTCAACCTTCTGTAAAAAAAGGGAAAAATAATAGAAGATTTCTTCATAAATGTGTTAAATAAGTGATATTATAAAGGGAGAAGTTATTTTTGATGATTTGTGAAATGTAAATTTGTAGTTTTCGTCGAATAACTGAGTTTGAGCTAACGGATGAGTGTGACGCACGTGAAAATTGAGCAGATGTGGCCTAGCGCGTCATTTGAAATCCTGTTTTTTGAATATAAATGAGAAGTTAATGTGTTAACATTATATGAAAAGTGAAGTTTGAAATGTTAATAGTTGAATATATTGATATTAAGTGTGGTAATATGTGTATTTTTGAGAAAAGTGCCTAATTGTACTTTTGGCCTTGTTTTTTCAAGGTTGGGTTTTTTTCCTTTCCCCCCCTTGGGCTTTCCATTTCTTTTTATATCCTTTCTGGATTTTCTTTTGGTTTTGTCTGATATTTTCTATTTGCTGAGTTTGGATGCTGAACGAGAATCGAGAAAGCTGCACGTGAGATGTCCCTGCTTCACAGCGAAAGTTCGAGAGTTGGTGCAAGCAGGAACTGGCGAGCCATGCCCAAATAAGGATCGAACTGCGAATCGAACTGTGAATATTGTGGTAGGATTGAGTACAGGTTTTCTCTTCCTGTTGCTATTGAACTGTGAGTTAACTTGAGTTGCGGAAGAAGGATCTCGTGAAGGAACATCGAACTGGAGCTGAGAACTGAGATAAAATCTCATATCACATTGAGATTTCTGTGAACACTGAGATAATTGGACGGTGATTTATTTTCTTGTTATTTTGTTTCAATTCTATTGTGATTTATTTCTTTTGATTTGTCTATTAAGTGTTCATAATTTCTATTTTTGGGTAATAAGAGTGAACTGAAAGGTAATTTGAAAGGTTGAAATTGAAAAGTTACATTTAAATCAGACCAGAGGAGAAAAGTATTCTTAATATAAATAAGTCAAATTAGGAATAATTCAAATAACTAAAGAAACCTTATATCTTACTTATACCAAAATAAAAGCTAATTAGGTGAAATTAGATTTAAAACTAAATAGAAAGTATAAATTATAGTAGATAAAAAGAAAGAATAAAAGGTTACAATTAGGATTCAAATAACAGTTTATTTATTTCTGGTTTATTTTCTTTTATGTGATGTGGTAATAATTTAATTTTATTGTCTTTTTGAACATTTTCTTTTTTTTTCTTAATTGCTTTTTATTCCTTTTAAATATATCGTACCTGTTTTTCTAACTCAAACAGTGTGTCCCTGTGCTTCTTTGCTGCTAACACAGTCTCTTGAGCGAATTCTGGTCTTCTGATCGCTGGTCCATAGATTGAAGCAGTGTCTTCTTTCACTTCCCTCTGTGTCTTTTACTGAGGAGAGTGAGGGTAACACACTTGCCACGACACGGGTTACAGAAAGTTGGCGAGCCAGCCAGGAGACTGTTGCTTAGCAACAAGGATAGTAGTAGGAAACGAGCTAATTAGTAACCGAAATTTTCTCAGAGTGTTGATCTTACATTGTGACGATGGAAATCATTGAGAGAGAGAGTGTGGACGTAGCAAATGCGCTTCTTGTCAAAGGTCTCACGTTGACCGAAACGGATGATGAGCTGAGTATTTTCTTGCAAAGGTATGGCTCGGTTAAACGTAATTTGATAATTGACGATCAAACGTCTGAGTTCCATCAGCATGCCATTGTAGAATATGCTCACAGCTCTGCAATGCTGGACTTAGCGCCAATGTTACCCATAACTTTGGGAAGTCTTTCGAATCCAAGCGTCATGTTCCAAGTACGAGCTTTGGCTAGTGTCCGTAACCAGACGACCAGTGAGAAACCTCTTTCAAATGTGTTTCAGGAGGAGTTGAATGAACTCCAGGAAGTTCACTCTACCAACTGTACTCCAGAGAGAGTGCGAAATGTGAGCTGTGATGATTCTAGGAAAGCAGAAACAGTAGAAATGCGAGATTTAGAATTCAAAAACCCAATCAAGAGACAGACGGGCCCTATGGCCTTTCCAGAAACCACCGTTGATGGTGTTACAGTGACTACTCGTTCTGGTTTCCCCATGAACATTGTAGACCCACCAGGTGTTCAGAAGATGGTTGTAGAGCACATAGTGAAGTCGGCTGATGCTACGATGTTACAGCAAACGTCAGTCCGTCTTAGGAATTTCTCAGGGAGGTGCCCGCGTCCTCCAAATGAACCTGACTTTGACACCTGGCGAGTAAGTGTAGAACTCCTGCTAAGTGATCCGGCTATTTCCGATTTGCAAAGAGTACGTAGGATCCTAGATAGCTTGTTGTCCCCTGCCGCAGACGTAGTGAAGCATGTACGACCTCCCGCTTTGCCTGCGGTGTACCTTGAGTTGTTAGAATCAGTGTATGGTTCTGTAGAGGATGGTGACGAACTGTTGGCCAAGTTTATGGGCACCTTGCAGAACCAAGGTGAAAAGTCATCAGATTTCTTACACCGGTTGCAAGTTCTTCTGAGTTCAACGATTAAGAGGGGAGGCATCGCGGAGAAAGATCATGACCGTCGTCTTTTGAAGCAATTTGTGAGGGGATGTTGGGACAATGGTCTCATTGACAGCCTTCAGTTAGGGAAAAGCGGAGCCCAGCCACTCACTTTTGCTGAGTTGGTTGTGTTAATTCGAACAGAAGAGAGTAAACGTACTTCCAAAGAAGAAAGAATGAAAAAGCACCTTGGGTTGCCAAAAACTCCTGTTGTTTACCCGAAACCTCGAGCTGCCACCCAGCAAGTGGCAGTGTATTCTCATGAAGCACCAAATGCTAGTAGTTCTGAAACAGATTCTCTAAGAAAGCAACTTGCAGAAGCTCAGGCCCAACTTGTTACTTTAGGTGGAAATTCAGATCAGAAACGCCAGAGCGGATGTTCTGAGAAAACAGAATTTGATGCTTTGAGAAAAGTAGTGGAAGAGTTGCGTGCTCAGATATCCGCTATGCGAGTTTCCATGACTCAAGAAGCAAAACGTGAAGATTCAGACAGCTTAGAAGTCGCTAACCTACGACGACAGGTAGCTGAACTGCAAGCTCAGAATGTTGCTCAGAGAAATTTTAGAGATCACTCCCATGTGACTGCTAGTCCTCGAGTTTTTCCGCCTCAGAGTTTAATAGAGACAGATACTGGTCGAGATGTTAGAAGGGCCCAACCAATGACCAATCGGCCTCGTCCCGGATATTGCTTCCGATGCGGAGAGAATGGTCATTTGGCTGTTGCCTGTGATAATCCAGCAAACCCCTTGAGAGTTGAAGAAAAGCGTCGTAAGTTGAGAGAGCAGCAGGCCCAGTGGGACTCTCTGCAAGGGAATTCTTCCTTGTCTTTAAACCAAGGGACGTCTCTGTAGCGGGGCATACAGAGACGAGGTGTAATTTGAACCGCCCTAAGTGTTATAGACAAGCGGCCGTCACGAGTAACCAGAATAGATCACCATTAAGGAACCTGCCAGAGGGGTTAGTAGGAGTAAAGTGCACAGCGCAGATTGTTATTGGGGGTAAAGAAGTTAGTTGTCTCCTAGACACAGGATCTCAGGTTACTACCATTCCTCAGTCGTTTTACAAGTCGCATCTGTCTGATCATTCGTTGAAGTCATTGGGAAACCTACTAGAGGTAGAAGGGGCCAATGGACAAGCAGTTCCATATCTAGGGTACATAGAGTTGGTCTTGAAGTTTCCGAAAGAGTTTGTGGGTGCAGAAGTTGAAATCCCTACCTTAGCTTTGGTAGTTCCGGATCTCAAGAGTCTGTCGCAAGTTCTAGTAGGTACCAACTCATTGGATGTGCTTTATGGTCACTGTATCAACGAGAAACAGAACAATCCTTGTTCAGACTTTCACGGGTATCAAGCAGTGCTTAGAGTTCTTGAAGCGAGATGGAGACAAGCTGGCAGTGAACCGTTAGGACATGTGAAGTTGATGGGAAGTATACCCGAGGTTGTGCCTGCCGGGAACACAGTAGTCTTGAATGGTTATGTTCAGCTTCGGGAACCTTGCTTAGAGAAATTGATAGCTCTTGAACCGCCTTCAACCCCAGCGTTCAGCGGTCTTTCGGTGGCGAGTTGTGTACACACTTTGCCATCCAGACGATCCTCCCAGCTGTCAGTTCTGCTTAAGAATGACACTCGGACTGATATAACGATTCCTCCTAAAGCTATACTTGCAGAGATCCACGCTGTAGAGAAAGTGATAGAGAGCACCAAGAGTCATTGCGGAGTAGAGTCATCAGCACCTACCTCTGCCAACCTTACCTTTGACTTTGGAGATTCTCCTTTGCCTTCACATTGGAAAGAGCGAATTTCGAACCGGCTAAATTCCATGCCTGAAGTTTTCTCTTTGCATGATCTTGACTTCGGTTGTACAAGTCAAGTGAAGCACCAGATTAGATTGACAGATGAGACACCCTTTAAGCATAGGGCGCGTCCAATTCACCCTCAAGACATCGATGCCGTTCGAAAGCATCTTCAGGAATTGATTTCTGCCGGAGTCATTCGCGAGTCCGAGTCTTCCTTTTCTTCGCCCATAGTGGTGGTCCGGAAGAAAGATGGTTCGGTTCGGCTCTGCATCGACTTTCGGAAGTTGAACTCTCAAACGATTAAGGATGCTTACGCGCTACCTAATCTAGAGGAGGTCTTTTCTGTGCTTACTGGTTCCAAATGGTTCTCGGTACTTGATCTGAAGTCTGGATTCTACCAGATCGAAATGGATGAAGCTGATAAGTGTAAGACTGCTTTCGTATGTCCCCTAGGCTTCTGGGAATTCAATAGGATGCCTCAGGGAATCACAAATGCGCCTAGTACATTCCAGAGGTTAATGGAGCGGTGTATGGGTGATCTCCATAGGAAGCAGGTCTTAGTTTTCATTGATGACTTGATTGTCTTTTCAAAGACTTTAGAAGAACATGAGTCGCGGTTGGTACAGGTCCTAAACCGGCTTAAGGAGTACGGGTTAAAGCTAGCGCCTGAAAAATGCCGTTTCTTTCAGACATCAGTCAAGTATTTGGGGCATGTTGTTTCAAAGGACGGAGTAAAGACCGACCCAGTTAAGGTCGAAGCTTTAAAGACTTGGCCGAGACCTACCAACTTGAAAGAGTTAAGAGCTTTCTTAGGCTTCGCAGGGTACTATAGGAGGTTCGTGAGTGACTACTCGAAAATAGTCAAACCTCTTACGGGACTCACTGAGGGGTACCCTCCACTTCGCAGGGGCCGCAGTGGGAAACGAGAGGGGGGCGAGTATTTTAACACGAAAGAGCAGTTTGGTGATCGATGGACGGATGCATGTCAGAATGCGTTTGATGATGTTATTTCAAAGTTGACCTCTGCTCCTGTCCTGGGCTTTGCTGACCCCAGACTTCCGTATACGCTTCACACTGATGCTAGTACTACGGGGCTGGGTGCGGCATTGTACCAGGAGCAGGACGGGCAGATGCGAGTGATAGCGTTCGCCAGTAGGGGATTGACAAAAAGTGAGGCTAAATATCCGGCCCATAAGTTGGAATTTCTTGCATTGAAGTGGGCTGTCACAGCTAAGTTTAGTGATTATTTGTATGGTACAGACTTCACTGTTGTAACAGACAGTAATCCTTTGACGTACGTTTTAACATCTGCGAAACTTGATGCTACCAGCTACCGTTGGCTGTCTAGTTTGTCGACCTACACTTTCAAGCTCCAATATAGGGCTGGGAGCCAGAATCAGGATGCGGACGGTCTTTCCCGGCGTCCACATGGTGAGCCTTTAGATGATTTGGTCTCTCAGAAAGAACGAGAAAGAATTGAGAAGTTTACACTTCATCACCTTGCAGATCCTGAAAACAAGTCTGATGTTCTCATGGCCAATGTAGTGAAAGCTATATGTGAAAGGCATCAGGTGATTAGTTCACCTGAAAGTCTCAGTTTGACACACCCTTCTATTACATTAGTTGAGTCTCTCGCTCATTGTGTTAATGCTTTGCCGAAGGAGTTGCAACATGAGACTGAGCATGGGTTGCCTGTTCTTCCCAATCTCTCGGAGGCAGCATTGGCAGAATGGCAAGAGAAGGATCCAGAGCTCAAGGTGATAGTTGAGTGGATGAGAAATGGAACTAAGCCAGGTACTCTGAGGGGTCAGCCATCTGATTTAGCATTGTGGTTGAGAGAATGGAGTCGATTTGAGTTGAAGAACGGAGTGTTGTATAGGAAGAAGCAAGAGAACGGAGTCTCTCACTATCAGTTAGTGTTGCCAGTTGGACTAAGAGACATGGTGTTGCGTAGTCTTCACGATGATATGGGGCACTTAGGTATTGAGAGGACTTTAGACTTAGTGAGGTCCAGATTCTTTTGGCCAAGAATGTCCCAAGCCGTGGAGAAGAAGATCAAGACGTGTGAACGTTGCGTGCGTAGAAAAAGACCTCCAGACAGAGCCGCTCCCCTGGTTAACATTCAAACCAGTAGACCCTTGGAATTGGTCTGTATGGACTTCTTGTCATTAGAGCCAGACCGCAGTAATACCAGTAACATATTGGTTATTACGGATCATTTCACGAAATACGCCGTAGCAGTACCGACCCAGAATCAAACGGCTCGTACAGTTGCGAAGTGTCTGTGGGAAAATTTCCTGGTACATTATGGGTTTCCCGAAAAGCTACATAGTGACCAAGGACCCGATTTTGAATCCCGTACAATAAAAGAGTTGTGTCATGTAGCGGGTATTCACAAGATTCGTACTATGCCTTATCACCCCAGGGGTAACCCGGTAGAGCGTTTTAACCGGACGCTTCTCCAAATGTTGGGAACGCTAGAGAATGAGAAGTCTAGGTGGAAGGAGTTTGTAAAGCCCTTGGTACATGCATACAATTGTACGCGTAATGATACAACAGGTTATGCTCCTTACGAGCTTATGTTTGGACGTCTTCCTCGTTTGCCTGTAGATTTAGCTTTTGGATTGCCAGCAGAATCTCCAGCTAAATCTCACTCTCAGTACGTTAAAGATTTGAAAGAACGGTTGCGAGAGAGCTATGAAATAGCTAAGAAGAATTCTGGTAAGATAGCAAAGCGCAACAAGGGAAGGTTTGATAAACGTGTGGTTGATTCAACCTTGGAAGAGGGTGACAGAGTTCTTGTGCGCAATGTTAGGCTGCGAGGAAAGCACAAGCTCGCAGACAAGTGGGAGCAAGGAGTTCAAGAAGTAGTTAGGAGAGCGGGAGATTTACCGGTGTACACTGTCCGACCAGTTGGGCAGAGTGGTCCCCTCAGGACATTACATCGTGACTTGTTGTTACCTTGTGGATTTTTGCAGCCGAGTCAACATGAGAAACAGCCTAAGCAAAGGGGTCGCAGGCCCAGAACTAGAGCCTGTGCAGATGATAATGATTCACAAGAGCCAGAATCTGAGTGTGAATATGAGTCTGACACTGATCGATTCATTAATCCTGCATTTAGGGATACAATTGATTTTGAAACCCGAGTTTTGGTGAGCCCCGAGCACTTGCCTTGTCGAAATCCTTGTAACGTCCCTGTTGACTTAACTGTGGATGAACCTGTGAGAGAGAACTTACCTGAATCTGGAGAAGCAGAAGCTCCTTCTGTTGAGATAGAACCTGTTCGTGTTGATTTAGAGATTCCAGTGAGAGAAGATCCAGAAATTGATCCCTGTTCTGAGTTTCCTTCCCAGGGAGCTGAAACAGAAATTGGTTGTGAAGGTAAGAACAGAAATGAAGAGAGTCCAGTTTTGATTGAAGCTGGAGATGTTGAACTTGATCAAAGTGAACGAGAGAACGACACAGAGTTTGAAGAGGGAACTATTCCCAGACGTTCGCAGAGAGAGCGAAAACCTGCAAAAAGGCTTGAATATCCCCAGTTAGGGAACCCACTTACCGTAGTGATTCAATCTCTGTTGCAAGGTCTAAGTG
Organism: Siphateles boraxobius; assembly: GCF_051911475.1. Taxonomy (NCBI): domain Eukaryota; kingdom Metazoa; phylum Chordata; class Actinopteri; order Cypriniformes; family Leuciscidae; genus Siphateles; species Siphateles boraxobius. Next base: position 25,154 of record NW_027508766.1, read on the forward strand.
TGGCATTCAGTACTGCCTTAGAGGAAGTAAACGCTTCTTCTGTTGATGTACCTGTGGTTTTGATTCAATCCCAAAAATGTGTAGATGCAGCGGGACGTGCATGTATTCAAGAGGGGAGGGTGTAACCCAGGTTACTAAAGATGTTTTATTTTTTGAAATAGAAAAGAAAGAAACTGACACTTATGTGAATAAACAGTTATTTTATTAAATATCTGTAAAGAAAAGAGAAAACAAGAATACATAAATTAGAGAAGAGTGATTTGATTAAATTAGACAATGATTGGTCCTAATAGACGAATCAGAGTTGGCCGCCTTAGTGGGTGGAGTCATCGGAGTCGAGAGATGATGCAATGATCATTTTTTTTCCGAGAGAAGCACCGAGAAAGAAGCACTGAGCGCGATCTGAGAAGAGAAAGAATTAGACTGAGCGAGCTAGTAGTTTGTTTAGAGAGATTTAGAGATATAGAACATAAAGATTTTGAGAAATAGAAACAGAACTTGATGCTGTGATTGATTGATTTTGAGTAAAAGTGAAACTAGCTTTTGTACGTGCATTGAAGTACGGGCCTAAAGCTGAGAGAGCTGCCGCGAACTTTTTCTAATTGATATTAGAAGTACTCTTGGTAAGTGAAGTTTTCGTTTTATTGTTATTACCAAGGTTCTTATGTATAAATATCCGATAAAATGTGTTCAAATGCCAAATATGTGTGTTATATTTAGCTAAATTTATGTAAGAGTCAACCTTCTGTAAAAAAAGGGAAAAATAATAGAAGATTTCTTCATAAATGTGTTAAATAAGTGATATTATAAAGGGAGAAGTTATTTTTGATGATTTGTGAAATGTAAATTTGTAGTTTTCGTCGAATAACTGAGTTTGAGCTAACGGATGAGTGTGACGCACGTGAAAATTGAGCAGATGTGGCCTAGCGCGTCATTTGAAATCCTGTTTTTTGAATATAAATGAGAAGTTAATGTGTTAACATTATATGAAAAGTGAAGTTTGAAATGTTAATAGTTGAATATATTGATATTAAGTGTGGTAATATGTGTATTTTTGAGAAAAGTGCCTAATTGTACTTTTGGCCTTGTTTTTTCAAGGTTGGGTTTTTTTCCTTTCCCCCCCTTGGGCTTTCCATTTCTTTTTATATCCTTTCTGGATTTTCTTTTGGTTTTGTCTGATATTTTCTATTTGCTGAGTTTGGATGCTGAACGAGAATCGAGAAAGCTGCACGTGAGATGTCCCTGCTTCACAGCGAAAGTTCGAGAGTTGGTGCAAGCAGGAACTGGCGAGCCATGCCCAAATAAGGATCGAACTGCGAATCGAACTGTGAATATTGTGGTAGGATTGAGTACAGGTTTTCTCTTCCTGTTGCTATTGAACTGTGAGTTAACTTGAGTTGCGGAAGAAGGATCTCGTGAAGGAACATCGAACTGGAGCTGAGAACTGAGATAAAATCTCATATCACATTGAGATTTCTGTGAACACTGAGATAATTGGACGGTGATTTATTTTCTTGTTATTTTGTTTCAATTCTATTGTGATTTATTTCTTTTGATTTGTCTATTAAGTGTTCATAATTTCTATTTTTGGGTAATAAGAGTGAACTGAAAGGTAATTTGAAAGGTTGAAATTGAAAAGTTACATTTAAATCAGACCAGAGGAGAAAAGTATTCTTAATATAAATAAGTCAAATTAGGAATAATTCAAATAACTAAAGAAACCTTATATCTTACTTATACCAAAATAAAAGCTAATTAGGTGAAATTAGATTTAAAACTAAATAGAAAGTATAAATTATAGTAGATAAAAAGAAAGAATAAAAGGTTACAATTAGGATTCAAATAACAGTTTATTTATTTCTGGTTTATTTTCTTTTATGTGATGTGGTAATAATTTAATTTTATTGTCTTTTTGAACATTTTCTTTTTTTTTCTTAATTGCTTTTTATTCCTTTTAAATATATCGTACCTGTTTTTCTAACTCAAACAGTGTGTCCCTGTGCTTCTTTGCTGCTAACACAGTCTCTTGAGCGAATTCTGGTCTTCTGATCGCTGGTCCATAGATTGAAGCAGTGTCTTCTTTCACTTCCCTCTGTGTCTTTTACTGAGGAGAGTGAGGGTAACACACTTGCCACGACACGGGTTACACACGGTTCGCATGAAAAATCGCTAATGTGAACGCTGTCATGGGACCCGGGTGCGCACTGGGGTATCGAACTCGAGACTGCCTGGAGGAGAGTTCGGTTGCTCCCGAACCGTGCTGCGATTCGCGTGTATGTGAAAACAACACGGACTCGGATGCGCACTTGTTCAGGAAGTAAAGTATCCTGCGCATGCGTTTTAGCCGATTATGATGTATCTAAATAAAACACACGTAAGGGATAAAGATTTACCCTGGATACGAGCAAGAGTGAGTCTGCAGTGTATTCGCGCATAGTGCGTGCAATCAGGGCAACAAATTAATGGAAATCCACTGTCTCCTCAAAAGAGTCCATTTGCAAGCAGCGGAAAGACAGATTATGTGAAACACACACAGTTAACCTGCGTTGTTTACTCAGCTATGAATAATAGCACCAAATTAATAAAAAAACCCACAATATATTGACCCACGTCGTGTTTTCTGTCATGCGCTGTGCACGTTTGCAATGACGTGAGATGCACGCAAATGCACCAGAGTTCGATAGAATCAAGTTGAGTGTGAAACCAGACCAACGTTGAGGGGGCGGCGGGAACAATCGCCCCCGGGCTCGGACCGCAGCAAACGAGCCCAGTGTAAAAGCCCCCTTAGTGTGTATGAGCTTTTCTGCACTCCTCATTAGTGGTTCAGCATTGGTAAAGGTGGTTATTGACATGGAGGGCTGAAGAGGCTCTCGGCTGTGGAGTGCCAAGACCTTGAACCGACACAAATACTTTGAAAATCCTGCTATTGTGAATGCTTCCACAAGCACTCAAGTGCACAAGACCTCTACTTGTACTCAATCGTATGATCTGATAGAGTGAAAAAGAAAAAGTGAGAAACGGAAGGAGAGCGTGAGTGAAAGAAAAGGGATTACGGTATGATGATATAATCAAGAATAAAGAGGGATATGAAGTGAGAGAGAGTGAAGTGATTGACGCCTGATGTAATCAGGATATGGAGCTGAGGGGGGAAAGGGGACAAGCAACAGAGAAAAGAGAGGGAGAGACTGACCGCTGTGATGTCCAGCGCTTTTGGATGTTAAATATAGCCTGTTTTTCCCTCGCCACCTACTGAGCTACAGACTGGCTCCTTTCTGCCTCAACAAACACACACAGCTCCCTTCTTTCTATCATTCAAATTTCTCTTTCATTTCCCCTTCTCGGTGTATTTGTTCTGCTCTCTATTTGCCTTTATCTCATTCTATTTGTAGTTTTACATGGATGTGTTGTTGTTTTTTCGATGGTGTTTGGAAACAGAATGTCTTTCTATAGTCCTATTCAGAGAGGCCTGGTTTTAGAAAATGAATCCTGGGGGACGGGCTGATAATGATACTCCCATAATTATTTTCATGTTATGACTAATAATAAACTTTTATACTATTTTGTCTAAATAAATTAAAAATAAAACACAAAGTAAAATCACTCGTTTTAAATGCTGCAATTTAGGCATCACAACATTAGAATGTACAGTATGAAAAATTGGTATTTTGAGACATGCTAAGATTTCATTTGACAGTGTTTTTAATTAAAGTATTAGTGTTTTTAAAGGTTAACTTTAAGTAAACTTTAAATGATGACAAAGGTAATCAAAAACTAAAAAAGGTACCATTAATGGTACAGTTAATGATCATGAACAATTAAGCATTGTAACATATTGGCTGTTACAGTATTCAATACTGACCAATGTACACGTACCATGTACCTTTAAAAAGTTTGGGGTCTGTACGGTAAAAAAATACATAAAAAATTAATACTTTAATTCAACAAAGACACATTAAATTGATCAAAAGTAGGTTTACATGGACTTACACAGAGTTACATTACATTTAAAAAAGTAATTTTAAATTGTAATATTTCACAATTATAATGTTATTACTGTATTCTGTGTCACATAGATGTAGCCTTAGTGAGCCTACGAGACTTCTTTAAAAACATAAAAAATGTTTACAGACCCCAAACTTTTGAAAAGCAGAGTACATTAGAATAAACCATCAATATCGGTCAGTAACCAATATCCCAGTTTGTGTTCTACAACTTACCTGTTGCTTGTTCTCTTTAGAATAAGGTAACATGGTGGAAACATGGAACATGAGCTCATGACCCTGATAGACTGTGTAGATGGAATTCATTCCTGTAGTGTCATCTAAACAAAGAGAGAGAGAGGGAAAGAAAGCGAGAGAGAACGAATTAGTAAAATACAATTTAAAGGTGAAAAATCCCTCTGTTGGTTTGTAAACATATGTATGTGTATTTGTCCTACTTTTAGTGTCCAGTCCTCCTCGATACCCTGCCCAGCCCTGCAGACAGATTGTGTCGCCAAGGAGATTCAGAAATTTGTCAAAGGTCTCACTTCCTGTTTCTGAAAAAAGTACAAAAACATAGAAAATCAACTTGATTGTAAAGCAATAATAAATTTAACAGACATCAAGTGTGAGCCACCTTATTCTGTTCACAGATATTTTAAAATCAGTGTGAATTATAATTAATTGCATTGTAGTTCCGTAATATGATGTATTTCTAAGTGAAACAGAATATTATTTATTTGGTAATTGGTTATTATTATTACACAGATATACTGTATTTAGTATTATATGTTATAGGTTCTGTGCTCACCGTTGCTGAACATTTCATCATCTGTTAACTGTCCATCTTTGGCATAAAGAACACCAAATTTAAAGTTTACGCTGCCCTGTAAGAACATATAAACATGTGAGGAGCATTCAGGGGGAATTCACTAAGACATTGATTTAGAAATCACTAAGAAGGTCATCTATTTGCATTGCATACTTAAATCAAACACATACACACATTTGACAGTACAAACCTCTTGTTCCTCAAGCACCAGTAAGTCCTGCCAACAATAAATAAATAAATAACAGTTTCGCTCAAATCAAATCATTATATCCCAGTACAATAAAACAATCAGTTTCCATCAAGGTTACATTTCTAAACACCAGTTAGGAGCACTAATAGTGTGAGTTACACAAACATTACAGAGAGCATGTTCATGCATTCAAATATCTGAATGCCACTAACAATGGCCTTTGATTAGCGGAACACATTTCCAAAAAAGCCAAGCTCTCTGGAGCAATAGCAGCACAGACAGCGGCTGCGTTTGAATCCTAAAGTGATTATGAAGCAGAACAACAAACCAGAGCAAAAATAGACAGTAATTAACAGAGCAGAGGACATGTAATGTTGATTGACAGGTGTGGGTGCGCACCTTCTGAATCTCTGGGTTAAGGATCTCCCTCGGGCCCTTTTCGAAACGATCCACATTCATGGCACTGGTGGGTGAAAGGGTCAAGAGGGGCAAAGCGTTTTAATTTATTTTTCTCAAATTTAATCTTCGCATGTGCGAACAAGGTGCATCAAAGACAGACTTACCTTAATATAGATTTGACTGATAGTGTTTTTGTCGGACTGTATGGAAGGCTGATTTTTAGAGAACCCTGAAAGAGATGGACACATTTCACACATTATACAAATCTAAAGCGAAATGTGACAATGGGATAACAAGACAGCTAGCCAGTAATGCTGGAGGTTACGACACAAGGTTTTATAACCGAGACCTTGTTGTTCATAGGAAGGTGACATTTAATACCGTGTCACTGTGCATTCAGGGTTTTTAGGCATTTAGTCTTCACATACTGGCCTTTGAGACAACAGAACAAAACAGTGTAGTCACTTTTACAAAGAGGTCAATCTGTTATGTGAGTCACTGCTCTGAGTAAATGTGACGCACACACGACTCACCGTCTTGCGCCAGAGGATGGCTCGGTACTGTGGGACCCTCTGGTTGTTCTGGTCTGACAGAACCACAGACAGGAAAAAGGGGTTCTTCTCCGCATCCGTCCCCACATAGTTCTGGTGAACTACAGAAAGAAGGGACAGAAAAGTAAAAAACATTTTTTTTTTAAATTTATTCCTGTGATGGCAAAGCTACATTTCCAGCAGCCATTGTTCTAGTCTTCAGTGTCACATGAATCATGAAATCATTCTAATATGCTGATTTGCTGCACAAGAAGAAAAAAAAGAAAAGAAAAAAGAACAAATTGCTGTTGTTTTTTTACTGACACTTGTGATCAATTTAATGCATTTAATGAACGCAGATATAATACTTTTATTAAACATGAAGAGAACTCAAACACAACAATCAATTAACATTAACACAAGACAATGAACTGAGGAAGACAGAAGGCTTAAATACACAGAGGATGATGAGTAACAGAACAGGGAACAGGTGTGGACTAATTAGAAACAATGACAACGAATGAATGACTAGAACTCAGGACTAAAGAGACAATAGGTGTGTCTCAATCAGCTCCCTATATGTAAATCAGTAAAACTTGAACACAAATCCGGCCACTGGTAAGGACCCTGGTTCACTACACATTGGTACAGTGATTTTTTATGCTGTTAAAACACATTGTTCTGTTACATATCCTTACAACATTTTAACTAAATATTAATTATAAATGTTAACTAGACGTGTTCACTACCTTGTCTTTTCAAATCTTCTATTGTGTGTCATTATATTTGAGTTGGCTCGTGCATTTTAAATTTTAAGCTTTAGAAATGTGACATTATGATTTTAACAAATTATTAACAATTAACATATTTTAAGACCAATGCATATGAACCAGTTGGTTCAATGCCTCAATAAAACGAGTGAATCTAACTTCTATTTTTCTATTTTCTTTTCTGAATATTGTAACTTGAGCCTTCTTGACGTGCTGCCTGCACAATGATGCAGATAGATGCCACACCAAAGCACTGTGGCCATTTAAACTGTCCTCAGAGACGTGACTGTGAAGACGCCAGCCTGTTTATTTAGATCTATTCCTGGAGCCTCAGAATAAGAGGACAAGAGAAAGGAAGGGATGGAAGCCTTCTGTTTAAGGGGGATATTTTGGATTGAGACAGTCCAGGTTTACAGACAGAAGACAAATGAAAAGAGGCTGAAATCCAATTAGAAGACAAGATCTGGTCTGTCTCTGCATCTCCAGCCTTCCTCTGTAGAATATTCTGTCTCTTTCCCTCTCTCTCTTTCAATCTCTCTCTCATTGAATGGAAGCTATTTGCAGTGATATAAATCAATTAAAGAGACATAATGCAGAATCTGCCTCGGGAATGTGTGTGCGAACAACAGTGTTTGTATTTGTGTGTGAGGAAGGGAGGTAAAGAAAGACAGAGAAAAGAAAAAGAGAGTGATGAAGTGTATGGCAGAGTGTAAAACATAGTATTTTAGTATAAAATATAAAACACTATAAAATACCATTATTTGGTGCTTCATCCTCCTCAGCACGAGAATGCAGACATTCGAAAATTGTTAACTGTACCACATGTAATAAAATGTGTTTGTTTCCACTATTTTAAATGGAATGCATCTGGTTCCGAATAAGACTTAAATTCCCCACCCAATCTGACTAATTTCAAACATTGTTCAATTATTTCCTACATAAATTAACTTTTTCTTTCCCATAAACTCAAAATTTCACAGAACAGTATTTCTCAAAATAATGCCACATTAATGCTCTCCATGTGTTGAGTATAATCTCAACATGTACTGTATGTGTGTGCATGTACAGTATGCATATTCAGTACAAGTGAATTTGTAAATCTGTGTGTATATGTGTGCATACTCGATAATTGTCAGTGGAATCCCACCTTTTCCCAGAAAGTACTTGAAGTACCATCTGGTGTGGTACTCTGGGTTCTCCAAATGGACGTCAGTTCTCCTCCATGTTCCAGGCGTGTAGTCAGCGGTCTGCAGAAAAGCCCCACCAAGAATTGAACTAGGTACAGGACTCAACAGTAAAGATTTGTTTTGTACTCGCTCTGTAACATTTTCCCCCAAAAAAAGGTTTTATACTGAACAGAATTATAAACGCAACACTTTTGTTTTTGCCCCCATTTTTTCTTGAGCTGAACTCAAAGATCTAAGACTTTTTCTATGTACACAAAAGACATATTTCTCTCAAATATTGTTCACAAATCTGTCTAAATCTGTGTTAGTGAGCACTTTTCCTTTGCTGAGATAATCCATCCACCTCACATATCAAGATGCTGATTAGACAGCATGATTATTGCACAGGTGTGCCTTAGGCTGGACACAATAAAAGGCCACTCTAAGATGTGTAATTTTTCTGTATAGGGAGTGGGGGTGGGGTGGGGGAGTCCAGGGAGGGTTCACGAAAACAAGTCAGTATCTGGTGTGACCACCATTTGCCTCACGCAGTGCAACACATCTTCTTCACATAGAGTTGATCAGGTTGTTGATTGTGGCCTGTGGAATGTTGGTCCACTCCTCTTCAATGGCTGTGCGAAGTTGCTGGATATTGGCAGGACCTGGAACACGCTGTCGTATACGCCGATCCAGAGCATCCCAGACATGCTCAATGGTTGACATGTCCGGTGAGTATGCTAGCCATGCAAGAACTGGGATGTTTTCAGCTTCCAGGAATTGTGTACAGATCCTTGCAACATGGGGCCGTGCATTATAATGCAGCAGCATGAGGTGATGGTCGTGGATGAATGGCACAACAATGGGCTTAAGAATCTCTTCACGGTATCTCTGTGCATTCAAAATGCCATCAATAAAATGCACCTATGTTCATTGTCCATAACATATGCCTGCCCATACCATAACCCCACCGGCACCATGGGCCACTCGATCCACAACGTTGACATCAGCAAACCGCTCACCCACACGACGCCATACACGCTGTCAGTCTTCTGCCCTGTACAGTGAAAACAGGGATTCATCCGTGAAGAGAACACCTCTCCAATGTGCCACACGCCATGGAATGTGAGCATTTGCCCACTTAAGTCGGTTACGACGACAAACTGCAGTCAGGTCGAGACCCCGATGAGGATGATGAGCATGCAGATGAGCATCCCTGAGGCGGTTTCTGACAGTTTGTGCAGAAATTCTTTGGTAAACCGATTGTTGCAGCAGCTGTTTCAGCAGGTGAAGATGCTAGATGGGGAGGTCCTGGGCTGGTGTGGTTACACGTGGTATGCGTTTGTGAGGCCGGTTGGATATACTGCCAAATTCTCTGAAACGCCTTTGGAGACAGCTTATGGTAGAGAAATGAACATTCAATTCATGGGCAACAGTTATGGTGGACATTCCTGCAGTCAGCATGCCGATTGCATGCTCCCTAAAACTTGCGACATCTGTGGCATTGTGCTGTGTGATAAAAATGCACATTTTAGAGTGGCCTTTTATTGTGGCCAGCCTAAGGCACACCTGTGCAATAATCATGCTGTCTAATCAGCATCTTGATATGCCACGTCTGTGAGGTGGATGGATTGTCTCGGCAAAGGAGAAGTGCTCACTAACACAGATTTAAACATATTTGTGAACAATATTTGAGAGAAAAAGGCCTTTTGTGTACAAAAAGAAAAAGTCTTAGATCTTTGAGTTAAGCTCATGAAAAATGGGGGCAAAAACAAAAGTGTTGCGTTTATAATTTTGTTCAGTGCATTTACAATTTCAGATTTTTCACAAATATATTTTTTTTCCTCTACAAAAAGACGGTTTGTAACAAGCTTGAAAAATGATTACAGCTGTAGTGTATCTTCATAACCACATTTCCAATTGTTTTATAGTTTCAACACCTTTTTTTGACTGACATATTCAAGACTATCACAAGTAATTTTTGCAAATTTGACAAAAACCTCTATCTTAGAATATAATAATATGGATAATAATATATCATACAATTTTACTTTTTAAAAGTTTACTTTCAAAATACAATAAAAAGGATGCCAGGGACACTCTATTTTTATAGGGCTTTGTTATAGGGAACACGCATATGTATGTGAACACACAACATGTCTGGTTATACCTCTGCTCACCCAATAATCAATCCCATCATGTTCTAGCAGAAATTCAAATTTATTTTTTCATGCTGACAAATTGTAAAAAAAATAATAATATATAAATAAATAAATAAATAACTCCGCGTAAACAGCAGCTTTCCTACTTTGAGAGTCTGGAACCCTAATCACTATGGTGACAGTCCCCCCTAAATCATTAACAACCAATCAGAGGTCTGTTTTGGTGGGATAAAGCATTGAGGGTTGTCATAGCTACAGTCTGGTGCTTGAAATGAAAAGGACAAGTGGATGGAGGAAAGAGAGAGAGAGGGGGAGGAAATGAGAGTGAGAACATTGGGGATTGATTGAATTGCTTTGTTTTGATTGTTGTTTTTGCTGATGCATGTGTGTTTCATTGAAAAACCTACAGACACACTCGCAAAACACAAAAGCTGGCAGTTTTGGTTTGTTTTTTACTGCCAGAAGATGAATATTTGTTCTCTCTCTTTTCTTCTTCTTTAAATACATTGTACCGCCCCCGTTCCTGCAGTACTGCACTGACTTGAACCCGCAGCCATCAGAATGCATGTGAATGAGTTCAAAATCTTATTGAATCACTCCATGGTCATGAGAGCTTCAAGAATTGTAGGGCTGTTTAACCTCTATCCTGGTCATTTTCATAATAGTTTTGTAACGCTTGGTGGTCTATTACAATCCAGCACATACCGTGCATACACACACACATTTCAGACCACACAATATTTAATGAGTATCTTACCTCATCTATTGAACCGTTCTCCACTCTGAATCTCCCAGCTCTCTGTATGGCCCCGTCTGCATCACTGGAGATGAGCTGAGGAGAAACACAGATACATCATGAACGTGAGACCACCTGCATCAAGTAGAAGAGCTACACAGTAGGGTCCAAAAGTCTAGTAAAATGCAGTTCCACACAAATATTAGGCAGCACAACGGTTTTCAACATGGATAAAAATAACAAATTATTATTTGAGTCGCAAATCATCATATTACAATGATTTCTGAAGGATCGTGTGCAACTGCAGACTGGAGTAATAATGCTGAAAAATTCAGCTTTGCCCTCACAGGAATAAATAACTTTTTAAAATATACTACAATAGAATTTTCTTTTTTAAATTGTAATAATATTTCACAGTATTACTGTTTTTACTTTTTGATCAAATAAATATAGCACTGGTGAGCATAAGAAACATCTTTCAAAAACATTTAAAAAATACATTACATTTTGAACACTAGTGTAAATAACTTTCGGTAGTATCAAGTTTTTATTGTAACCTCAGACTTGCCTCCCTTCTATTCATTCTGCTGTTGAATCTTTCTCTTTAACGATTCAATTATTTTGGTTAAGAAACAACATAAGCAGTTTAAAACTGCTTTAGAAATGCCTATAAAAAGACACAAGAGAGACAGCGAAAAGGCAGCATATCTAATCTGCTGTGATATACACTCAACACACATACAGATGAGTTTGAATCATAAACACCCTTCAATGTAGAATCAGACTAATGTGTTAAGTGATGTCTGTGTCTGGTCTATCTGTGTGCAGCATTGATCACTTCATCTGTCACACACACACACACACACACACACACACACACACACACACACACACACACACACACACACACACACACACACACACACACACACACACACACACACACACACACACACACACACACACACACACACACACTGTTTGTTTCTATCTATAAGAGTAGTATCAGTGAAAGTCTATCTGCTCAGATATTGTGTGTTTATGTGGAACAATCACTTGCACCTGACACGATGTAATCTGGGTTTTGCAGTAAAATTGCAACATCCCCCTAGATGGAACAATGTTGGTTGCTAGGCAACAGAACACAGAACCTCTCCCATTTCCTTTTTCTTCAGTCACCTTGTTTTCCTCCTCACATTTCTCTCACCTTTCTTCTCCACCTGTTGGTCTGCCTCCCTCTCTTGCTCTCTCTCTTTCTCTTCCCTCTTCTTTGTATCTGGCAGACCAAACTGCTATAAACAGACCACAGCTGCACTGCAGCTAGATAGACTAGCTGTAAGGGTGTGCGTTTGTTGTGTGTGTGTATGTGTGTGTGTGTGTGTGTGTGTGTGCCAGATGGTCTGCCTCGGCTTGAGAATGCCAAAGGTCCAGGCAGATCATTCTAGATAGATTCTTGCATGTAATAAGCACTAATTTGGCATCCTTGTTGAGAAAAATCAAGACCAAAAAAAAAAAAATGTATATAAAGTATACTGTATTAGTGAAACAGTCTTACAATCCACTTGGCTCTGATATCTAAACTTACATGATGCATGCTTGTATTCTTATGATTAGATAATAATACATAATACGCGTTAATGATAAAAGTTATGATAAAATAAAGTTATGAACAAATGTTCTTCCAGTAATGATAATAGAATGTTTGTTCAAAGTTATTTGATCTTTAATACTAAATACATTATCTGATGTTTAATACTTGAGTACATTTATTTCATAGTAAGTATACTACAAATCCATTAACATATTTACTGACATATCGCTTAAGACTTACTGATATAAATTTTAGAATTCAACTAAAATTTGATATTTTAGTTTTGATATCACTATTAGTAAGGATAGTATGATCTCTGTATAATATCAGTCTTTAAATTCAAGATATTTATAGTGTATCTAAAGTATACTTGCAATAGTTCCACTTTATCACAATCAAATATACTTAACTATAGCTTTATTTATATCTCAGCACTATTTCTGGATAACTAGTACAAAATTAGTTGTTCAAATTTAACAGACTTTAAGTATATCAGTTTAGTTACCAAAAGTACAACTCCAGGGTATTTATATTAGGTATATAAATATGTAAATGTATTTGTAGTATACTTAGGAGGGGTGTAACGATACCCTCATATCACGATTCGATACATATCACGATACTGAACTCACGATATGATATTATTGCGATACTCCAAGACATGGTAAAAGGTTAACAAAAATGTACTTTTGATTAAAATGCTAAATTTGGTATTACATTGGGTGTGGAAATGAATAGGCTTGGACATAGTACTGGTAACCCGATGCACAGGACAATGGTGACACCAGAATAAAAATATTTATAATTCTGAAGCTGAAAGTACAGAATCATTTTAGACAAATATGCTTGCACTCTATCACTGAATATATTTAAAATAATGTAGGCCACTTGTTACTGGTAACAAGATATTTGGTATTATCTGGACCCACAAATATTACCTGATTGCAATTTTATACATTATATTCAACATTATTTATAGACATTTAATGTAATACTGACACTAAAACTCTGTAAACTTAAATTTTTTTCACACAGAAATGTTTTCATTTTGGGTGAATTACAAACAATACATGCTGTCACTATCCACGATACATATTGATGCATTTTTGTATTGCGATATATTGTGGAATGATATATTGTTACACCTCTAATACTTAGCATAAAATAAATGTATTTAAAATACATTTGGTATATTTATTTTTCACTAGGGTTTGTAGGCAGCGTTTGCACAAGAAGGTACCTCACCAAACTGATTTTGGCTTCTGAGGCGGTTTAATGTTCCCTTTCAAGGGAACTCGAGCTGCGTCAAAAGCTGTGGGAACGCCCCTGCGTTGTGCGTCATGAAGCACGTATGGAATCAGCCCAATGGAGAGATGGAACGTCATAGGCGGGTGACGTCATCGACCAGGAAACTATAAAGCACCCCATAAACTCAAGCGCAACAGCTTTCTGTGCCTTCAGTCGCGCTATATGTGAATCTGTCCCTGTGTGAATATTGTCTGTCTTTACATACTCTGCACCACATAAACAATTTATATATATTTATATATATATTAAGAGAGATATGGCGAACGAACAGCAGTTTAGGAAGTGTGTCCCTCCCTGCTCGCGTTATTTTACGAGTGGGGATACACACGTTCTTTGTGTTGTTTGTTTGGGAGTGCAGCATGCCCAGTCAGCTCTCGAGGGAGCTGATTGTGATCATTGCGAGCGTCTGCCATTAAGGACGCTCCGCTCCCACCGGGTGCTCTTCGAGGAGAGCGGTTCGGTGCGCGCTCCCTGCGGTTCTGGTCCCGCTCTTGCCGAGGCAGAGCGACGACGCGTATCGTGGGGATCGCAGATGGATCTCTCAGCGGGGTTAGAGACGGCCTCTGCCTTATCTCTCCCTTCACCTGTGAGATCCAGTGCCTCAGTCCAGTGTTCGGAAGCACGCGCTGTGGTTTCTTCCGCTCGGGCTGAGGCACCAGTTATAAATGAGGGAGATGTGGAGGATTCGCCACCTTACACTCCCGAAAGTGATGAGCTAGTGGAGGTATTAACAAGAGCTGTAGAAAAACTCAGCATTGTATGGCCAGTGACTAGACAGGAGTCTGTTTCTAAATCAAAATTAGATGAGCGATTTTTGCCGTCACGAGTGCAACCTCCACGCCGGTGCTTGCGGTATTTTGCAACCGCCGCTGCGCCGGTGCATACTATGTCTATCTCCACACTGAGTTGTCGAAATCGTGGAAAAAAACGGTGTCATATAGAGTGTTTAGTCCCCAGACTTCAACATATTCTAATATTGTCGGGGCAAAATCATATGGTTATTCGGCTATGCCTCGCGTGGAAGAGACGCTTGCGAGTTTTCTCTCCCTCGAGGCTGCGTCATCTGTTAAGGCACCGGCATTACCCACCAAGCCTCTTAGAAATATTTCGTTTTTTGTGGGTAAAGCGTATTCGGCGGCGGGTCAGGCTGCGTCATGTCTTCATACTATGTCTATTATGCAGGCTTACCAGGCTGACCTGCTGAGGGACGTGAGTGAGAGTGAGGAGGTCAGTGCTGACGTGGTTCGCGAACTGCGTCAGGCTGCTGATTTATCCCTGCGCGCAACCAGAGAGTCGGCCAAGCTAGTGGGTCGATCTATGGCAGCTCTGGTGGCCGCAGAAAGACATCTGTGGTTAAATCAGACAAATATAAAAGAAAAAGAAAAAGCTTTCCTTTTAGACACTCCTCTCTCCCCCCTGGGTTTATTTGGCGGTGCTGTAAATTCTGTCATCGATAAATTCCAGGAGAAGGAAAAGCAAACAACAGCTTTTAAGAAATTTCTCCCTTTAAAAATTCATGTCCCTGGGGCTGCTGGGCGGGAGCAGCCCCGGCCGTCTGCGAGCTCATCATATAGGGCGCTGAAGCAGAGTGTCGCGTCTCGTGCTCCCCCTGCTGGACAGTGGGCTCAGCAGCGCGGCACTCTCAGCCGAAATTTCCCAGTAATAGAACTGATCTGAGGACAGTTATATTAGCTAAGAAGGCTTCGGCTAAGAAGAAGTCCTGGCGCCACGGCGCGCAGGATACTGAGGGTGGTCCCCACCGAGGCGGAAAGGTGTTCACCTCTTTCTACGGTGCCCATTCTTCCTCGGTGCCCTCAGGGGCCCATTCTGCCAACCCCGCCTTCATGCCGGGGCGCAGACGGTCCCAGCGAGCGATTTCCCGAGGGACGCTCGCTCCCTCTGAAGAGGGTTTCAGAGCGGTTAGACCAGTTGTTCCCTGCCGGTGTGCCGTTACAGGGCGCTGCGTTTGCTGCTCAAGGAACAAGAGGTGAAAGCACTCCTTCAAAAGGAGGCTATAGAACGGGTTTTAGAGACTGTCGGGTCTGATGGCAGCAGCGTCCGACGTTATACCTTGCGGCCTGTTGTACATGAGATCGCTACAGTGGTGGCTCAGGACCAAGGTATTCTCCCCGAGGGGAAATCAGCTGCGCACGGTCAAAGTCACGCGGCGCTGCCTTCGTGCTCTGGTCATGTGGAAAGAAACTTGGTTCCTATTCAAAGGGCCTGTGTTGGGGGCTCTTTGTCGTCGCGTAACGCTAACGACGAATGCTTCCCTCACAGGGTGGGGGGGCGGTCACGAGTGGTCGTCCAGCCCAAGGGCTGTCGCAGGACCATCATCTATCACGGCTTATAAATTTTCTAGAGATGTTGGCGGTGTTCCAGGCTCTGAAACACTTCCTAGCAGACCTGAGAGGTCAGCATGTGTTAGTTCAGTCAGACAACACGTCGGTGGTCTCTTATATAAATCATCAGGGGGGCCTGCGGTTTCGCCGGCTTTACAAGTTGGCCCGTCAGATCCTCCTGTGGTCCCAAGGGAGGTTACTATTTCTGAGAGCAACGTACCATCCTGGATATATGAATGTGGTAGCAGACTCCCTGTCGAGACAGGGGCCAAGGCCGGGGATTTAGAGACTCCATCCCGAGGTGGTGGAGCTCCTTTGGTTGAGTTTCGGTCGCGCCGAGGTGGACCTATTCGCTTCCAAGGAGACCACGCATTGTCATCTGTGGTTTTCCATCAGCCATCCAGCCCCTCTGGGGTTGGACGCTATGGTGCAGCCGTGGCCGAGGTCACGTCTGTTCGCCTTTCCCCCGATTGCTCCGCTACCTGGAGTTCTGGAGAGGGTTCGCCGGGACGGGGTCAGCCTACTATTAGTAGCCCCGTTCTGGCCGGCCCGAGTATGGTTTGCGGACCTGATTTCTCTCCTGGACGGCTCTCCCTTGGAGCTCCCGGTCAGGAGGGATCTACTCTCTCAGGCGGGCAGCATGATATTTCACCCCCGCCCAGTATTGTGGGCTTGGCCTCTGAGGGGGGCCAGCTCATGAACTCTGGTCTCTCAACCGAGGTTGTTGAGACCATTCTTCACTCCAGAGCTCCATTCACGAGGAAGCTTTATGCCTTGAAGTGGAAACTCTTCACTTCTTGGTGTGGAGAGCACCTGCAGGACCCAGTTAACTGCCCAGTGGGTGCAGTGCTGGAATTCCTGCAGGAGCGCTTCTCCACAGGGCTATCCCCCTCCACACTAAAGGTGTATGTGGCGGCACTGGCTGCTTGCCACGTCCCTTTCAGTGGAGTTTCTCTTGGGAGACACCCGCTTATAACTCCTTTCCTTCGTGGCACACTGAGGCTGAGGCCAGCAGTTCGTACGAGGGTGCCGGCCTGGGATCTGGCCATCGTATTAGAAGGTCTTTCCCTAGCTCCTCTTGAACCTATGGAAGAAGTTCCTGAGAAGTTTCTCACGTTTAAGACTATCTTTCTTCTTGCTATCTCCTCACTAAAGAGAATCGGAGATTTGCAGGCTCTGTCGGTTTCACCCTCGTGCCTGGAATTTTCGCCTGGCATGGTAAAGGCTTTTCTGCATCCTAGACCAGGTTACGTTCCCAAGGTCCCTGCTAATGTTGTTAGACCTACAGTTCTGCAGGCCTTTTGTCCTCCTCCATTTCTGTCGTCTGACCAGGAGAAACTTAATTTACTCTGCCCTGTTAGGGCGTTAGACGCCTATGTCCACAGAACTGCCCTGTGGAGGAAGTCAGAACAACTATTTGTGTGCTTTGGGCCACCCAAGAAGGGGTGTCCTGCGTCTAAACAGAGAATGAGCAAGTGGGTGGTCGAGGCTATCTCACTTGCCTATGAGTCGGCTGGTCAGCCTTCACCTTTGGCTGTACGAGCCCACTCTACCAGGAGTATGGCGGCTTCTAAAGCCTTACTGTCAGGAGTTTCCCTCATTGACGTTTGTGATGCGGCTGGATGGTCTTCACCGCATACTTTCATTAAGTTCTACGACCTAGACTTAAGTTCTACCCCTGGGGCACAGGTGCTCTCGTCCTCTATGCGCTAGTTCTCACATGGCGGTCACTTGGTCCTATGGCGACGTGGGTATTAGCGTTCCCACAGCGTTTGACGCAGCTCGAGTTCCCTTGAAAGGGAACGTCTCGGTTACGTATGTAACCCTAGTTCCCTGATAGGGAACGAGACGCTGCGTCATTCCACCATACTCCCGGCATTCCCGCTAGCGCTTCCTTCAGGCCTATCAGAAGCTGTTAAGCTTGTGTTTATGGGGTGCTTTATAGTTTCCTGGTCGATGACGTCACCCGCCTATGACGTTCCATGTCTCCATTGGGCTGATTCCATACGTGCTTCATGACGCACAACGCAGGGGCGTTCCCACAGCGTTTGACGCAGCGTCTCGTTCCCTATCAGGGAACTAGGGTTACATACGTAACCGAGACGATCTACAACAATACAGAAATTTGGTGTGAACAAAGTGAATATATAATTACTACAATACAAATGTCTTGCTAGAAATGACATCAAAAGTAGAAAAAGTTGTCAGAAAATGTACATTTACTCACAAACTGACCACCAAATACAACTTTCAGAAGGGATCTTTATTGTTTAGCATAACAGCCAAAGAAAGGGAAAGGAAAGGAATGTACAGGTTAGTGGGATATCAAACGGAGTGAAGGATACATCTATGCTGCCTTTAAAATTTGATCAGTATCTCAGGAAACAGGAAGTAAAGCTAACATTAAATTTAGACGTGCCTTGAAGCATTTCTACCTCTGAAGCAAAATTTTTAAGCTTTCGGATGCAACCAACATTAGCAGAACATTCTTGAGAGCATTTGTTAGTTGGGTTTGAGCAGTGGAAAACGTCAGCCTCTAATGTGCAGAACAGTGCATCTGCATTAACTTCAGAACAGCAAATCAGTTGCACTGTAGGTAAATTATTAAAAGGTTCTGTGGATATATTTCATACTGTTTGAAAATAGATGCAGCTGGATCAAAACCCTTGAGACAACTTGACATTTGCCCATGACACAGGCCTTTGATAAACAACATTCCCTCTAATGGACTTGCACACCCCAGGAATCTACTTTAAGCACACAGAGACACAATTACTTGTCTCATGAGATAGTTTTTTCTTTTTTCTTCTTTAGCTCAGTGACATTCTGTGATGCTATTAAGGTGTTTCGATAAATACCATGAGGTTAATGATAGCAGGATAATGACAGGACAGTCTACCAAACTCAACCAAAAGTTCAAAACACACACACACACACACACACACACACACACACACACACACACACACACACACACACACACACACACACACACACACACACACACACACACACACACACCTGGAGAGAGACACACATGGAGAAAGCAAAGCATCTGAGAGGAAAACAAAATGAAACATTTCCATAATCTAAATCAGTCTACTGAGCTTTGAGTGAATTGTGAAATACAGAACAGGTTTAATGTATAATGAGACCATCAAACAAAGGCCTACAATTACCATCAAATAATCACAATCATTAATCACCGCAAGTTTTGTGCTACTTTAAGTATTATTAAAGTTTTGCTACTTAAACAGTTTAATTGTATACATGTTAGAATGAAAAGTATAAACCCAGTTTGAACATCCTGAGGTTGAATATCAACATAAGATCATTGTAAATACATGCCTCTATTGCATCAAATAACCAACTCCATATCTAAGGCTTTTCTGTTTCATTTACGTAATATAAATCTACCTATTTAAGTGTTTTGTTGTCACCCACTTCAAAGTAGCCAACACTGTCTGCACAATACATACAGTACATGAACTTGTCCACTACAGCTGAATTAACTTGTAGTAAAAGAAAGAAAAAGTAGAGTGGAGGGAGGGAGAATGAGAAAATAATTAAATTA
Organism: Siphateles boraxobius; assembly: GCF_051911475.1. Taxonomy (NCBI): domain Eukaryota; kingdom Metazoa; phylum Chordata; class Actinopteri; order Cypriniformes; family Leuciscidae; genus Siphateles; species Siphateles boraxobius. Next base: position 44,731 of record NW_027508766.1, read on the forward strand.
GTTTTAATTTAGTTTTGTTAACAAAACAAATGGTTTCCCTCTAACACACACACACCCACACATACTGTAAATGAACAAATCATAATGACTTGATATGTATAAGTGTGCTGTTCTTTCCCCCAGAAACAATTTCTCACCAGAACTACGTATACACAAAGTCTTTGACAACCCTCAGACAATCCATAACTAAACTAATAAATGTCTTCAACATTGCTTCATTATGCCCCATCTTTGAGAAAGTGACCCACCCACAACATTGGACACAGTAAGCATGAGTCACTCCTAATGATAAAGCTGCAGGCAACATGTTCCACTGATCCCAACATGCTAATTTTACACCTCAGTCGCTCAGCAGCCAACCCTCCCTCTGCTCAGCATATGTGTGTGGGGTCTGAAGGCGTTTTTACTTGGTTAGAATCAAATTATTATAATAAGAGCAATATGTCACAGGCAGAAAATGCATACTGTGAGATGTGTATATCATGCAGCATTATTAAAAATTTCAATGAGGCCAGAGGGAGGCCCTTAAGACTAATATACATGTTTAATTCTCCAGTCAGCTATATCTGTTATTATATTTGTACCAAGTATCAATAGAAGTTCATTCAAACAATCTCTAAAAATCAGGGGATAATCTTCAAGAGATATTTGTATTTATAAAGAAATAGTATGAGAAATGATAATTAATTATAAACTACTAAACCGCACAGTGCCAGGCCACCATATGGATTATATTAATTCTATTCATATTTATTGTGTGTATATACTGTATATATATATATATATATATATATATATATATATATATATATATATATACAATCTTTTTATATAAATATTCATCAGAATTTTTTAAGCTTGTAGGCCACAATAATTTTTGTACAACAAAATATGATGGTTGTGTCTGAAACATAAGGCGGTTGCACATTGACTCATTTGAAAAACATGCCTCTATCTACATTTCTGCAAAACTCAAAAATTTCACCTACATACAATTTACTGCAGTTTGCTGCTAAAATGACCAGTAGAGTCTGTAAAACGGCGAATTCCTTTTCAAACAAATTATTATTACAGGCTGTGAGATTTTTGTCATCCTTAATTCAAAATAAAATTGTATTTTATCAATAATATCCATTTCTGATAATCCCAGATCATGCAGGTTTATTTACATGGTCACGAGAAATTGTCATTCCCTCAACATCGGATATCAAGGCCAATGCTTTACATTGCGTGGCCACAACATAAGGATGTCGTTATCTCGACAAAATGTTCTCGTGGCCATGACATATTATCACATTCCCACAAGTTAATATGTCGTGGCCACGACAAAACTAAGTGAACCGAACATATCCCCTCCCAGTCACTGTATGCTTTAGACATAACTAAGCAATGTGACTACTTAATGACTACAATGCTTATTTCTCGATAGAAATGGAATAATAATTAATTTAATCCTATCAATTGCTCCACCAGGTGCAATTAAAAAAACCCAAGATCTCTTTATCTGGTGGGGTTTTGAAGGTATTTATAAATGTTCATTGAGAAAGCTGTAAGAATGACTGACAATCAAACAAAGCTCCAGGAAGGGAAAATCCTCACATAAACTTTTTAAATGCATACAAAAGTAAGAAATATAATGGTGAGTGACTGAGAGAGACAAATTGAATGAGGTAACATTGAGGGATTGAAGAGCACATACAGCAATGTGTTTGAATGGAGAAAAGGTGATGAAATGAAAGAGGGGCATACAAGCCATTCCATATCAGATTTCTGTTGGGATTATAAAGGTTCTTCAACACATCTTCAACCTGTATACAGGTGTGCACTGCAGGTCAGCTTTGTTCTCTCAGCTTTGATATTATCTGCTTTCACAGACTCTGAGTTGCTGAGTAAGTACTGGCATAGACTTCAGTGATGCTGCTGTGATGATGACAAAGCATTTTCATCTGCTCTCTTTGAAAAACCCCATATGCTGATTACAGGTGACCAGGTGTGATGCGACAAGCTCTGGTAACAAGACCTCTTCCATGTAACAAGGCCTCTTCCATGTCAATCCCAGTTTTTCAACAATCAACGTACAGTATATTAAACATCAAACATGGATTAGAGATTGATTAGAAACATTTGGCATTTACAAAATGCTGCTATAAACTATAAAAATAATGCATATTGCTGAAAAAGGGCCACCGCTGTATAGTCACCATAGACATTGCGGGCTCTTCACAGATGCTGAACACTTCAGTTTTAACAGTAAAAGAGTACGAGGTAAGAAATAGCTAAACATTTAATATTTAACTATTTTCCAAAAGAAATTAAGTGTTAAGAAGTTAAGTGACTGACAGTTATATCCAGTGATGCAAACTATTCTATATGAACTTTTTTTAGTCAGATTTCAGTTTTGAATTAAACATAGACTATACAGTACAAGACTATTTATATAATTATTTTAATGTCATTCGTAATTGAATGCTAAAGACAAGAAAAATTAACATCCATTTTTGGCATATTAGGTATACAATTAAGAGTGAATGTGAGCACGTTTTAAAATGAAAATATTATAAATAAAAATGACCATACATTTGTCTCCCCCTCCAATATGATGGTTACAGCCTTAATAGTATCTTCTTGGTATCTCATATATGTTAATTAAGTATTCAACCTTTGGCATTGCAGTCCCTGCATCCAAATTTCATCCAGATTGTATTCATACTATGCAGAACCTGATTTTACCAATTGGGATATGTTCCTGGATCAACATCTTTGTCCATCTTAGATCAACACCATGTAGAAATTACATCTACTTAAACATCAAGGGCATTCCCTTGGTTCTCAGGTTGCAGCAAATTAAAAAGTATATAGACACAATATTTATGTCCCAATAAATCATGCTCTGGGGCCTCATTTATAAACGTTGCGTACGCACAAAAGAAGGCGTACGCCGCTCTCTACGCAATAATTGGTATTTATAAAAAGCAAACTCGACGGTAAAATGTGCGGTCCTTCACGCAAGCTCTGACCCAGGCGTACGCACAAAAACGGGTGAAATGAGAAATGGCGACACCGTCGGCAGATGGAAGAAACACGTGAAAGTGTGTGAAACTGTAGACCGTTGTGTAAAATAAATGGCAATACTGCTTCTCATAAATAAAACGAAGCTTCACAAAGCAAGTCTTACAATTAACAGCCTACACGAACACCCGTTTAATCGATCTGCAACAGAAATGCAAATTAACACATAGGGCCTATTTGCAAAAAGAAAAGTGAAATATGTTCTGCAATAATATTGGCATGTTATACAATTCATCCTCATAAATAAGATGGTAAACAGAACGAAATAATGTACAAAACTGATATTCTCGCCAATGTGTCCGTCTGGCGGAGCAGATATAGATGCAATTTGATAGTCAGTCAGATAGACAGATAGATAATTAGGAGATAGATAGATAGATAGATAGATAGATAGATAGATAGATAGATAGATAGATAGATAGATAGATAGATAGATAGATTATTTGTCCACTGGGGAAAGTTGTTTTAGTAAAAATGTCTTCATCAGCTACGGAATCATGGTATTCATGCATATGCCATTAGTTTGTTTTATTTTAGATAAAATAACGTATGACGTATGTCTCAAACATTCAGAAAACTGCTAGAAATTACATTTGCGCTGAACTATTTCCCATTTCCAAGTAAATTATAACCGCAATTTTAATCTATTAAAATTAAATGGATGCAATTAAATGGATGGAAATAAAATGCCCCATCACAATGCGTAATGACGCACAATGGCTGATCTTGCGCTCTTAGAAGATGTGGAAAATGGAAGGATTCGGAGTGAACGCATCTTCAGACAGCAAGAAGACTTGCTGGCAAATGAGGCAAATGTCCGACCATTTCTTTTTTATTTCGGCCACAGTCCGATGTTGTGAGGCTACAGCATTTACTGCGTCTGCAACCATTTGCCACTCAAGTGCCTTTTTGACATTAGTAATGCCCACACTGTGCCCTCCAAACAACATTTTTCTCCTCTTTTCCACTTCGCCACGATAACTTCTAATTCACATTGCGTGAAGTTACGTTTTTTTGATTTCCTCTCTGTGTTCACCATGCTTTCGCAATCGATGAATATTAACTTGTGGGCGTTTCACGGACTATTTATGGGCAACTATGGGCGTGACATGAAGCCGTAAAAGCTGCACTATATTTAGAATTGGTTGTGATTTATTAAGGGAAAAATGCGTAGGATGTGCGTGCGCACGGTTTTATAAATACGAATATTTCTGTGCGTACGCACGTCCTATGTTTCATTCGTACGCCACTTCTGACGCAAATCCTACGCAAAGTTTTATAAATGAGGCCCCAGATCATAATACAGACAATCAGAGTCTGTGTGTAATCTGTATGTGTGCCTAACTGTATGTTTGCATAGTAAAATTGTATAGTAATATGATGATGGCGGTCAATACTGTTATTTTCCCCTCATGATGATTACACTATTAAACTTTGCAAAACACACACACATGCAAGTGTAAATGTAAAATTATGCAAACACTGGCATGAAAACCATAACGTAATCAATTAGCAGTATAACATAATAATTGATATAACCGAATAACACTGTCAGACAGATAAATACACGCACCAACCAATGACTCCAACCAAAATAAGAGACTTACACACATTCTGGATTAATGAATGTAATTAAGCACAGCAATCATCAGAGAAAAAGAGAGAAACAGTACAAGCATGTTTCATAGTAACCTCAGCCTGGTTTAATAAGAGCAATGTGGCAGAGCAAAACAAACAGTAAGAAACAGAATAAAAACAAAACAATCATATGGAAAAATAAAGACAGACAACGTAACAAAAGTAAATGTGGCTCACGTGCATTATATTTAAAAAAAAATAAACTGGATATTTCTTGTTTAAAATTTACAATGGATATGAGAAAGGGGCAATGTGCAATCAGATGGTCATTACCGCAAAATAAACCCCAACAGAGAGAAGAGGGCCTTGAGGTGAAACATATTACACGGCTACTTACTAAATAAATAAACACCATGAAATATTGATTTGTTTAAATTATTTTATTATGTGAGAAGAAAGAGAGCGTGGAGAGTCCAGGATCGACCTTTCTATGTTTATTTTTGTGGTAATGACTTTCTGAATAATTATGTAAATTATTAAAAAAAAAATGGACATGAAATATTGATTTGAGATGACAATTGGAGATGTAATATTTGACTGCCTTGTAGAAACTGTGAAGAAACAGAACACATTCACAGAGTGATCAGTATTTCCCTGGACAGAAATATCAGAATGAGCGACTGACCAAACGAATCAAGTATTACAGAGCGCAATGTAGGTACTCTTATGCAAGAGGCAATTATGAGATTGTGCTAAATTTTTATCTTCAACACAAAAACAAATTCTTACCAATACTAATGCCATAACATCATGGTCATACAATCAAAGTGGTGTTCAAAAATCTAGGATTCATAACCTAATTTAAACCCGAAAATAAAGTTTTGGGATTTTGAAAAATGTAAAACAACAACAACACAACGATCCAAATGATAAGAAACTCTGAGATTCATGTGCGTTTTTCAAAACTTTCAAAACAATGAAGTTATTATATGCTGATAACATAATTTATAGTAATAACAATATATGCATTTTCATTAGTGGTCTCAGACGTTTGGAAGCCACTGTAGCTTTAGATACTTAAGAACAGCGGCAGATGCAGTAACAAATGCCCTTCTCTCTCCTTTTCTCACACACATTTACTTCTCCATCTGCCGCGCATGATAATGCATGTGGTTTTGTGACATGGTTCTATCTGACACAAGGTCACCCATTTCCTTCTAACCACAAACCTCTTGCACGTTTCACATAGGAAGTAACATCTAGTGTGGTCTTAAGCCACTTCCTCCATGCAACAATATCTAGGAGAGACAGACACCTCTGAAAAGTAACACACCCACACCAACTCAATACAGCACGTGTTTGACCCGTCGAAACACTGAATTGTATAAATTATTCTATACTTAGCTATTTATATATATTATATATTATACTGGCTATTTAACCTATTGCAAAGCTCCTGTTAGGGTGAGATTATGTTTATGCGAACTTCATCTCAAGAACAATTTAATTACAAAGATGTACAAATCTCATTTGATGTGACAGACCGAACCACAGATGTATAACACAGATATATAAGAAACCAAGGAGCGAGGACAAATAGATTGGTAGAAGAAGGAGGAGGGGGAGGTGGTGGAATATGAAAATATGTACAGTCCTCACCAGTTCAACTGATCCATAGTGTTTCCGGCTGAACTCTCCTCTCCTGCACCCAAGATCCTCTGATGCTGAGCTGCAAAAACAGAGCATATAACAATTCAAACTGATTTCATTCGACGTTTATTTGCGCACAAAACAATCTTTTCAATCTCTTGGAAAGAAATATTGAATGTTTGTGTTGTTTGTTATTGTACGTGATTTCTTACAGACAAATTATTTGCTATTTGACTAAACGCATGTGAACATAAAGAGCACACAGGTACAGCATTTAGTTTCAATACCAGAAACCTGCATTCCAAAAAGTAGAACCCCGCCCACTCACCTCGCAACCCTGTGATGTCGCAGTCTGACACTTTTTTAGTGAGGTTGTTTCAGATTATTCAGAGCGAGAACCGCATGCTTAGTGACTCAGCTGACGACTACACATCACACATCTTCCCAAAACCTTAAAGAGGATCTCTCTCATTGAAAACCACTTCACATGAAGACCATAAAGGAACTAAAGGTGTGTAATTTCTGTGCCACTACCATCACCAAATAAAATAGCAAAAAATATTCAAACCGGTTTTCAAATTTTCCCTGCCAATAAGGATGGCCCACCAGCGGAACAATCTCTTGCCCTGTCGGGTCATTGAGGTGTCTTTTGATAGCAACAAAACAAATGTTTATAAGCCATTGTTTTTCAACAAAAGTGTGTGCATTGCATTTATGGAGTTACATGAAACACACACGCACACACACACACCCACACACAAGCCCTGTCCTCCATTGGCTGGACAAACACATAGTCCCACCTAAAAACTTATACCATTGGTTGAGCCAGTGTTGGTACTGTATGTCAGGTTGAGATGCTCAAACAAAAAAAAGCCATCATAAGAGCAAGTGTTTACTTTTCAGAGGCATCAACCTACGAATGTCATATATAGATGTCTCTGTATATTAAATTTGGATATGAAAAAGTATTTAAAAAATACAAACCACCTTTGATAATGCTGCTGTTTTAGCTAACTACTTGTGATTCTGGCAAACTGATATGCAGTACTCCTCAAATTATTTTCTTTTTCACAATATGTGCTTTATCGAAGACAGCATCTCCTCTGACTAAGGTTTAAAAAATGTACAGTATATGCTGAGCCACATGAATGCTTACATTTATTATAGCCATTTCACTTCAAGTGCAGTGTAAACAGTGCATGTGAGCAAACACATTTCCTCTGTGTGAGGGCTATCATTATGTTTATATTAGTGCAGAATGCAGCTAAGAATGTCTTCACGGACAACAGAAGAGATACTGCGCATGCTGTGATAAGATATAACCAGGTGGAATCTGCAGACATGGATTGCATTTTTGAGCTGGTTTTAAATATGGGCAAATGTGTTTAACAACTCCTATTTGTTGCTAAAATTGGCCAAAATATTTAATAAATTAAATAATAAATTAAATCCTGAATCCTGCAGATCCAGTGCGGTCATGGTTACACACAATGTTGAAATTGCAAGTGCACATGCATTCTTTATGTGGCTTCAGAAGAAGTTTAAACATAGATGCCTCATGTCCTATGCACATCTGCTATGCACAATGGCTCTCAGATGGGTTAAAGAAGATGGTTAATTGAAAGAGGGGGAACAATTAAATGAGATAAAAGGTCGACTTCAGAAATGGGCTCATAATCCTGTCAGACTGACCCCCTGTTGAATTACAGTCAGTTAGTTGAAGCATGTCTTTGACTGAGAACATTTAAAGACAAATGCACAAGTGATTCTAGATAACAAGAAAGGAGTGGCTCATCACTAGATGCTTTACTGTGGCACAGGGCTGAAAGAAAGCTGCTTTACTAAATTCAGAAATACTCCCCTAGATGAGAATACAGTTAACAGCTGAGGACATAAAGACGTCTTAAGATGCTGACGGTCTTATTGATTCATTCATATCTTCAAACAAACCTTTCATTGATTTCATGATTGAATGGTTCTGTTGATAAAAATAATCATCTGAAAAGATGTCACAAAAATGAGATTATTTTTACGAAAAGAAATCCTAAATGGTAGCGACCGTCAGATGACCGTGTTTGAGATTATGATAATGATGACAGGAACATTATGACATAATTATTATAGCCATTACCCTCTAGTTGATACTTAGAAACCAAATACGGTCAAGTTTGTTAACAGTAATCACTCCTGTTATGCATCTGCAATAATAATTTAGTGATTATGATCTGGCTTCATGTTTCCAATGATGCATAGCTCAATGCCTCGGACATTTTCAGACCACACATCTCTGATGTCTTGCCATATCACTGAAGAAAAGGCTACGGGTGATGCTGACACAGACAGTCTGACAACGAACATCACATCGCAACCATTAAGAACAAAATTGCACTCTAAGCTCCAACTTTCTTATTATGCGCCAACACTGCTGTAGGAAAAAGCAATGGCACTGTTAAAACAGATTAATATAATTAAACCACCAATAACTGCAGCGATAGTTCAGAGACCTTGCCTTTGGAGAATATGTGTGATACATCTGGATAACAGAGATAAACATACAGTCACTTATTTTAATTGAAAGATGAACACAACTTAAATTATTTTTTCTGGGATTGGTGGTAATAATTCAGTAGCAGGCTAGCTGAAATATGAGTCTGTATTGATATGAATTATATGGTGAGTTTAAAGAGCGCTGACACATGACCTGTCATTCTGTGCTGAGTTTTAGGCCTATGTGTGTGGGTTTTTTTTGTAAAAAAAAAATAAAATAAATGCTGTTACTGTAAAGATGTGTGATACACTTCTGATGCATTTACTTGGGACATGTCAACAGGTGGAGTTGTGCTTTTTTTGGTCCTGTACTCATTTGAGGTTACATTAGTTGTCATGTAAATAATTGCAGTGACATCACACTCCCCTCAAATTACCTCAGATTCGATGTGGTGTTCAGGAAAACCACTTGCTATGATTTCGACTGTGAATGCCTCACAAATGTCACAACACTTTACCATGACAAGGAATAGGCTACACTGTACCGTCTTAAAACGAACATCAAATCAATATAGCCGTTCCTCTTTCCTTTCATATTTTAATCAGAGAAAACATCATGTTTACGGGGACACCATCACTGTGGCGCATGGATGTCCATTCTACCGAGGCATTCGCATGCATAATTTACTGTTTTTCCGCACTAGCATACACAGTGCATGGGAAAGTCTAAAACATTGTAATTCATCAGGACTGTATCCTACAGGTTAAGACAAAACAGCGACTTTTTCCTATTCCCCGACAGAATCTTCCTTAAACACTTGTGATGCAAAGACTTGTGTGGACTCATGTAGCCTACAAATATTACTGCGGTGCTGAAGTGAAATAAGAGTACAGCTTCTTCTTAAAGAGACAGTTCACACAAAAATTTAAATTCTGTTATTTACTTCAAATCTGCATGCCTATATGACTTCTGCTGATAGGAGATGTTAAACAAAATGAGTTACTCCATACATTGAAAGTGAATGATGAGACTATCATTCTGCTTTAGATCTGACGGGAAAAAAGTCATAGGCTACGGGGTTTAGAACAATACGAGGGTGAGTAAATGATGACAGAATTTTCGGAGAAGTGTTCCTTTAAGATTACTAGACCGCAATTATTATCAAGACACACACACACACACACACACACACACACACACACACACACACACACACACACACACACACACACACACACATTTAGAATAATTAAAATATAAGCTTGAAATAACAGTTTGTAAAAAGAAAAATGAATGATTTAAGTTTCAAGTGCATATTTCCAATACTCGCATGTTGATTGATCACTCCTAGGAGGGAGCCGCTTGTTGCACGTTGAAATGAGATGTGTTGAGTAGGCTGTAACCCCTGATACTGCTGCCAAGGCTGTGTCATAACCCCCACAAACCAACATCTGATTTTGAATATTTCGTTTTAAATATAAATATTTATAAACATGAAATACAGTAAGTGAATGCTTTACCGTTGGTTGAAACTCAACAGTTTGATCGCTGCAGGGTCTGCAGTGCTCATGGCCCCATGCGATGTTATTTTTCCCCGCAGTCCAAGTTCTTCTGTCCCTTGCCTTTTTTCTTATTTTTCTTTTTCAAAGAGACAGATTAGAAACCATCATTTTCCCTACAGCTGCGCGTGCTGCTGTATCCCTTCATTGCGCTGCCTTTTTAGTGTGCTATTGGTAGTAGCGCGTTTCTGCCGGTCGGTGGTAGCTTTCTTTAATACACCTGATGGACGCAGTAGTTAGATTTATATGGACACACAGGACACACCTCACGCGTAACTGAACATTCAAGAAACAGATTCTCCTGGACTGGAGTCCCCTCACGCCGCGCGCCGTGCTCGTGACCGAGAAAGTCAGGTGGGGAGCTTGTCAACCGCATATTCTTTCAGCAGTAGAACCGTTGCAAAATGATAAAAGACGAGCAAATATTTAAGTGGCCTAGCTCATAAATGAGCAGCGATGGACACAACACATCATCAGGGTAACACACCACACCAAATTAATGCTATAGCCTACATCAAATGCAAACAACAATTACAGCAACAACAACAAAAAACTTTTAAAATAAAATCTAAATAAATGTGATGGTTCATGCAGTGAATTCAAATACTAAGGCGACTCATACATAGGCCAATTTACATAACCTAGGCATATTAAAACATAATTTTATCATGAAAACCTAGGCTATATTTTGCTGTTAAGTAAAATATAAATTTTATTTTTACACAAACTAAAATACTTATTTTTTGTATTGACTTGTATTTCATTTTTTGACTTGAAAAGGAATCTTGGAGTTAACCAAGTTATGCCAGTCTCTCTCTCTCTCTCTCTCTCTCTCTCTCTCTCTCTCTCTCTCTCTCTCTCTCTCTCTCTCTCTCTCTCTCTCTACATACAGAAACACTTGGTGAAATGTTTTAATTGGAATATTTAATTGCCTTTGTGGCAAAGTGATTTAAAGGGTGAACGATTATTATTAATTGAGTGCATTCACTGAAATACCGAGCATCTTTTTATTAGCAAAATGTCCTTCCATGTCTGTTAGTTTTGCTGTCAACATCATTTCTGAGGCATCTACATAGGCACTGCCTATGGTGTGTTGAACAGCATGTAACGGTACCCAAGATCATGCAGTTGAGCTACAGTAGACAAATTCTCCTCATGACACTCATTTACATTACAAAGATTCCGACTTGCATGATTTTAAATAATGTCACAATTTTATGTCATTATTTTACAGTCATGATCAGAATTAATGGCACCCCTGGTAAATATGATCAAAACTGGCTGTAAAAATTAAATCTGCATCGTTAACCTTTTGATCTTTCATTCCAAAAATTGCCAAAAATCGATCCTTTCATTGAAGTAAAATAATTGAAAGTGGAGGGGAAATCACATTGTGAAATAAATGTTTTTCTCAAAAACACGTTGGCCACAATTATTGGAACCCTTTTATTAAATACTTTTTGCAATCTCCTTTTTTTAAGATAACAGCTCTGAGTTCCCTTTCAAGGGAACTCGAGCTGTGTTGAGACGCGGTGGGAACGCTCTGCGTGATTGCGTCATGAAGCACGTGTATAATCAGTCCAATGGAAGAGCTAGACATCATAGGCGGGTGACGTCATAGACCAGGAAGCTATAAAGCACACCTGAAAACAGACCGCGACAGCTTCTGTGCCTTCAGCAAGCGATCTGTGTATTCTGTCCTTGTCATATTTATTGTTGTCTGTCAAGTTGCAATATATATATATATATATATATATATATATATATATATATATATATATATATATATATATTATGGCAAAAGAGAGCAAGCAGCTTCGTGTTGTTCCCTGCCCACGTTATATCACGGGTGGGGACACACACATCAGCTTTTTGTTACTATTTGGGAGTGGAGCATGCCACAGTCAGTTCTCGAGTGGGCTGACTGTGAGCATTGCGAGAAGCTGTCCATGAGGACGCTCCGCTCCCGCCGGGCGTTCTTCGAGGAGGACGGTTCGGTTCGCGCTCCCCGCGCGGGTCCCGCTGTTGCCGATGCACGGCGGCGACTCGCATTTTGGGGTTCGCAAACGGATCTGACAGCGGGGGTTGGGATGGGCCCTGCCCTATCTCAGCTTTCACCTGCCAGATCCAGTGCTGGCGATTTCCAGTTCCGAGGAATTGGTATCGTTAGTGTTTTGTTTAGAAAAAGAGAACAAAACAAATAAAGATATAAAGAAAAAGACAGATGTTTGAGTTTTCAATAAATGAATAAATAAGTCAGCTCATAACTCTGTTGAACAAAGATGAGCTTTAAAAGGAGGTTTATCTAGTGCTGTTGCTAGTTAAATATTTTCTGGCCAGCTGAACATTATGAGAGTGAAAAAGAGAGTTTGTAGATGAAATATATCTAAAAACAGAAAAACTCTGTATCTCAGCCTCCTCGTCGGGGACTGCCGTTTTTTCCCTATCTCCACACCACACTGAGGTGTCGAGATCGTGGAATAAGCCGGTTTCTATTTTATGTGTTTGATGCCCAAACGTCTAACTATAGTAATGCTATGGGTATTAAGTATAATGGTATGACAGTGCCTCAGGTTAAAGAGACGCTTGCTAGCTTTCTCTCTCCCGAGTCGGCGTCATTATTTTTAACCCCGACGTTACCCACCAGCCATCTTAAATAAATAAAGAAAATTTTTATTAGGCAGTGCTGGTGGGTGAATTATAAAGACATGGATGAATGTGAGGTTGTCAGCACTGATGCTATTCGAGAATTGCGTCGTGCTAAAACAGATAAACTATACTGGGGAGGGACGGTTTCGAGAAATCGTTTCTCCTCTGCGTCCTCTGGGGGGCGACTCTCTGAGGAGGGTCGCAGCACGGCCAGTTCGGTTGTTTTCCTGCTGGTGGCCACAGAGTGATATATATATATATATATATATATACGTTTTTCTGATTTAAAAATAAAGAAAAATAAGATAAAATTATGTCTGTTCTTCTGGACGCTCCGCTTTCAAAAAACTAAGAAATAAACCATTCAGCGGAATAAACCATTCCAGAGGTTTCTTCCTCACCAATCTAATGTTCCTGAGACTAATGGGCGGAGCAGTCTCGGTCTACTAAGCTCCTCGCAGCACAGAGTGCAAAACGAGCATTGCCATTTGGGCTCCTCCACAATCGAGGGGGCCTTGGGTGGCGGTTGCAGTCTAGCCAGTTAGAGATATGCAAGATCTGAGGACTGTTTTATCTCTAAAAAAGCTTGGACAAATAGGAAGCACTGACGCCGAGGCTATCAGGCTTCTAAAGGGTGGTCCCCTCCGGGGTAGGGATGATTTTAAGAAATCGTTTCTCCTCGGCGCCCTCTGGGTTGCGACTCTCTGAGGAGGGTCGCAGCGCTGCCAGTTCGGTTGTTCCCTGCCGGTTCGCCGTTCAGGGCACCGAGGTGTCAGCGTCCCCATACGATCCTCCGAGGAGGGTCGTAGGAACTAAGTTATTTAGAGGTAGGCAAGATCTGAGGACTGTCGTCATCTCTAATAAAGCTTAGACAGGAAGTCCTGCCGTAAAAATGAGGCTATCAGGCTTCTGAGGGCTCCTCCGGGGCAGGGACGGTTTTGAGAAATCATTTCTCCTCGGCGCCCTCTGGGGTGCGACTCTCTGAGGAGGGTTGCAGCGCTGCCAGTTCGGTTGTTCCCTGCCGGTTCGCCGTTCAGGGCACCGAGGTGTCAGCGTCCCCATACGATCCTCCTCCGAGGGTCGTAGAACGGTCAGTTTGGGTGTTCCCTGCCGGTTCGCCGCTTCAGGGCACCGTAGTGACTGTTCAACCAAATCCAGAGGCCAGTCTTGAGAGACTGGTTCCCCTAGTAGAATTTCTGGCAGCGTGGAAACTACTGCCACATATTTCTCGGTGGGTCCTGCACACTATAGAAAAAGGGTTCAGAATTCGGTTCTTGTCCGCCCAGATTTCTAGGGGTCCTCCCCACTTTCCGGACAGCACACTGATGGTCTCGTATATCAGAGCAGATATCCTGTTGAGGCAGGGGCTGTGGCCAGGGGAATGCAGACTTCACCCCAAGGTGGTGGAGCTTCTTAGGGAGAACTTCGGTCAAACTACAAGTCGACCTTTCGTATCGCTTGTACAATGCATTGTCCTTGTGGTTCGCCCTCACGCATCCAGCTCCGCTTGGACTGGATGTGATGTAATAGGTGTGGTTGCCGCTACACCTATACGCTTTTCCCGATATATTTGCTCCTGCTCCAGGTCGGGTTGTATTTCTAGGTCCCTACTAAATGTGCGGGTCATTTGTCCAGCAGGCCTTCTGTCCTCCACCTTTAATACCCCAGATCAGGAAAAACTTAATCTGTTACGCCCTGTCCGGGCTTTGGATGCGTATGTCCACAGAGCTGCTCAGTGGCGTATATCAGAACAATTATTTGTCTACTTCGGGTCACGTAAGATAGGTTGCCCGGCATCTAAACAGATGATGAGCAAGTGGGTAGTTGAGGCTATCTCGCTTGCTTATGAAGCGGCCGGACAGCCTTCACCTATGGCTGTTCAGGCCCATTCTACAGGAGTATGGCTGCCTCTAGGCTTTAATTTCGGGTGTTCCCCTTCAGGATATTTGTAATGCGGCAGGCTGGTCCTCACCACATACATTTGTCAGATTTTATGACTTACACCTCTCCACTCCTGGGGCTAGGTTCGTTGCTTCTTAGTGTGCGTAAGGACTTCACACAGAACGGGCATTTGTCTTTATGGCGTAGTGGGTATGGGGTTCCCACCGCGTCTCAACGCACCTCAAGTTCCCTTGAAAGGGAACGTCTCAGGTTACGTATGTAACCCTGGTTCCCTGAGAGGGAACGAGACGCTGCGTTTTCCTGCCATACTTCCTGCATGCCCTGATCGACTTGCTTCAGGCTTATCAGAAGCTGTTGTGGTCTGTTTTCAGGTGTGCTTTATAGCTTCCTGGTCTATGACGTCACCCGCCTATGATGTCTAGCTCTTCCATTGGACTGATTATACACGTGCTTCACGACGCAATCACGCAGAGCGTTCCCACCGCGTCTCAGCGCAGCATCTCGTTCCCTCTCAGGGAACCAGGGTTACATACGTAACCTGAGACGTTTTCTCCTATAATGTCTGATGAGTTTGGAGAACACCTGACAGGAGATCAGAGACCATTCCTCCATGCAGAATCTCTCCAGATCCTGTAGATTTCCAGATCCATGTTGGTGCTTCTCCTCTTCAGTTCACTCAACTCATCAGGTCAGGGAACTGGGACGGTCATGGCAGAAGCTTCATTCTGTGCTCTGTAACACATTTTTGTGTTGATTTTGATATTTTTTTTGGATCGTTGTCCAGATGGAAGATCCAACCACGGCCCATTATAAGATTTCTAGCAGAAGCCGTCAGGTTTTGATTTTTTATCTGTTGATATTTGATAGAATCCACGATGCCATGTATCTGAACAAGAAGTCCAGGACCTCCAGCAGAAAAATATGCCCACAACATTAAAGATCCAACGGTACATTAAATTGTTCACATGGGGTACTTTTTATCCTTTTGTGCATCAAACCCATCTAGCGGTTTGCTGCCAAAAAGCTCTTTTTGTTGTTTCATCCGACCACAAAACCCTGTGCCGTTTAAAGTTCCAGTCATTCTGACAACTGAATATGCTGGAGTTTGTTTTTGGACGAGCGAGGAGGATTTTTCTTGAAACCCTCCCAAACAACATGTGGTGATGTAGGGGTTGTTTGATTTTTAAAAAAATAGACTTTCTGACCCCCTTACTCAAGTAATCTCTGCAATTCTCCATCTGTGACCCTTGAAGAGTCTCTGGCCACTCAATCTCTCCTCCTCATCATGCATTAAGGCAATATAGACACACGTCCTCTTCCTGGCAGATTCATAACATCTTTAGTTGATTGTAACTTCTTAGTTATTGCCCTGATGGTCAAAATGTGGATTTTCAATTCTTTAGCTATTTTCTTACAGCCACTTTGTATTTTGTGATGCTCAACAATCTTTTGATGCATATCAGAACTATATTCTTTGGTTTTACTCATTGTGATGGATGAATAAGGGAATTTGGCCTTTGTGTTTCCTCATATTTAAACTCCTGTGAAACAAGAAGTCATAGCTAGACAGTTTCATGTTCCTAGTCACCCTGGTGTGCTAAAAAAAGGTAAACATTAATGGGAATATACTTCAGAGATATTTTACTCGTAAAAAATTCTAGGGGTACCAATAATTATGGCCAACGTGTTTTGGAGAAAAACATTTATTTCATAATGTGATTTTTCCACTGGGTTTTATTTCAAAAGGCAGAGCATTAGCCATATGTGTTTGGTGCATGTGAGATGTGAATGTGTGCATGTTTTGACATCTGTCTTCAAGGACGCTATACGCAGTTTGCATTCACAAAATGGGCTGAGAACACCAACCACTAATGAAAAGCATCCGTCCTGCTGTTTATGTGTTTCTAGACAGTGTTTTTTGCCCTTATGATCTCATAACCTTCATTCTTCTTTCCACTGTCTATCCATAATCCTCCTGTCTAGCACAGAAGTAAGGGGTGCAATGAGGTCATTGTTCACACAATAACCTTTTCTTCTCATTTAATCTCTCTCTCTCTTGACTCACCCTCACTGTCTGATGTCACACATAATTTAAATGCTATATTGAGTTAGCGAGACAGAGAGAAAGACTTGCGTATATTAAGGAATACAAGAATCCTGAGATATGCAATAGGAAGTGAGCAGATATTTCAGACTGTTTATTACTCTTAATAATGATTACTAGTAGAACAACATGTTAACTGTATGTAAACTTAGGCTACGTCTACATTAATCCAGATAGAGTTTTCGTTTCAAACGACTCTGTCCAAACTAGCGTTTTCAAGTGTTTTCCAAAAGTTTCTTGTCCACACTGAATGTCGTAAAACACTAAATTCATCTTACAGCGCATGTGTAAAGCTTCAGAAAAGCTCAGATGATACACACAGAACAAGACATAATCAAGTTATTACGTAATTCTTCTGGCAGGATAATTTTATTGAGCAAAATAACTCACCATTCATTGTCCAGGCCACACTCACTCACTATTAAATGTTTGTCTAAAACGCAACTGCTCTCATGTTTTGCCGCAGGACTGTGATATGAAGAGTGTGCAAAGTAAGATTTTAGCAACTGTGTGAAAGCACATAGGCACAATACCGGTATTAACATAAATATTTATGGGTTCAATTTGCATCATATTACTAAACTTACGTCATCGTTTTTAAATACCTCTAAATAATAATGTATCCAGTTTGGAGAGCGTTTTAAAAACACTTAGTTTTCGTTGCTAAAAACGTCGTCTCAGTGTGGACTGAAGGCTTAACGCAGAGTAAAAGATGTGTTTTCAAACTTAAACGTATTAGTGTGGACAAGGCCTGCGGCTTGCAGTAAACAAACTCCTACACAAAAGTAACATAAGCAGCGTGTATCTTGTATGCAATTCCCTCACTGATGACATCACAGGTAGTAATGGGATGATTGGGAAGAGGTAATGAATAGATTTGGAAACCGTGTGTTTTATGTGATATTTTATCAGATGATATTTTGAAGTGTAAGGACAACACAATTGATTATTCAATTAATCAATTTATACAGGAATTTGAATGACTTTATGCAATCCACTTGGGGGGGGGGAGCACTGAAAACATGTAAAGTTATAAAAGAACTGCAAATTTTGTCTAGAAACTGATGAACAGAAGAAAATAGAACCATTTATATTTAGAATTGTACATAAAATCTAGCTGAGCATGCATGTGGTGTTTGTGTGCTGAATTGTTAATTTTCAGGTGTGTGTGTGTGTGTGCACAGGCTTTTGTGTGTGTTTGTAACCTAAACTCTTTTGTCTCGAGGCTTGTGGGTATTATAGCACCAAATGAAATGTGCGGTTGAGCACCTCATTGTCAACAAAAGAGTTCAAATTACAGGTGCAGTAATCACATACAGGTCCGCCACACACACACTTCAAAACAATACACATACATACACGTTACAAAAAAATATTACACAACAGTCTAAACCATAATGACATTTTTCGACTAAAGTTGCACACGCAAAATCCAGATGCTAATGACTATAAACAACAGACAGGTGCACGGTAGTCACATTAGAAACAGCTAGTCTTTGAAAAATTCAGCACACGATCACAGAGAGAACAACAGCATTCATCTCACATTGGCTCTTCCAGCTGAATAGCACATTAGACAGGACTGTGTTTGTGTAGTTGTGTCCTTGTTATAGAGCTATGCTTTGAATGTCTGGTCAGGAAGAGTGAAGCAATTGAATAGCAGATCAAACTTTCAAAGTATGTGTGGAAGAAGGGATCTTGTGAGCAAGCTGAAAAACAAATCTGTCTCAAATGTGGATCAAGCAAACACATTATTCTCTTCACAACATGTTTATTATACTGCATAAAAACTTTAAATGGGCACATACAATCACTCTTTTGTTAATGTTTTAAAACTCATACTTTAGAAAAAGTAGAAAAATGGCTCCACAACTGTCTGACATCCAATGACTGAATTAAACAAAATACACTCACCTGCCCACCTACAGTACATTTACACGTCAACACTACCTGTTCACTATTCAGAAACTTGGCCGAAACTTTCTTTAAAAAGAATGAAATTTTAGAAACAGTTTTTCAGATGTCGCTAAGAGGCTGTTGTTGTTATTGACAGCAATGTAAGTATAGTTTGTGAGTACATTTCATGTGCTAAGAGGACATTTACATACTGTTGAAGTCTTAGAGGGACAGAAGCATGAAATTCAATGAATCTACTATATCACTATAGCTTCTGCATTTAGCCTCAGTGGCAACTGCGACTTCTGGTGGAGTGCAGGGTATAGAAATTTTGAGTGAAAAAAAAATTAAGCACAAATGTATATATTGCAGAATTGTCCCATAACACGACAAAGCAATATTGATATGATCCACCTTTTCGCTAAAGGTATTAAAAGCTTCTCATGTTTTAATATATTAGAAATGTTATATTTACTTTAGTTAATAATATATATACACTGTATTATAATAAAATATTGACAGTTTTTAGAAAAAATTTGCTAAGAAAGAATTTACCGAAAGCTGAGATTTTAGCGAAAATAGGCAGTCGTTCTGCATAGAATCCATTAGAGAGTATTTTTACAATTTCTAAGTATTGTTAGTAAAAAACACTATAGAGTGTAACATTAACACTAAAATCTATGACATGACCTTGAATAACAGTAGTAGACTTTGTTATTATAAAATTAAACAATATCACACAACTACATAAAACATCAATTTCGCCCACATAGCTTGAGGCAATATCAGCTCCACAGCAAAGCTTCTTGCCAACATTTCTATTCTGCTTGAACATAATATCATATGTACTACTGCAATATCCTTGGCAATTCTCTTTAGTCTTTAGTGTAAAATAGGATCCTTTTGATGACCCAAAAGTTACCTTATGTCAGTTTAAACACTTTGCAGCAACAACTTGCAGAAGACAAGTACTAATCACAGGTCTTTCCAAAAACATCAGATGGCTGGGAAAGTACAACGGTCACTGGTTCTTCTTGCTGCTTTGTAACAATCAGACACAACGCTGATACAAGTACATGCCTTAAAAATAAATCTTTCTGAAACTACATTTCTATTTGCATACAAATTGAATTTGTATTTTCATACACAGAGACTTGCTTGGCATCAGCTAATTTATGCATCTGCAACATTCAAACATTAGATCTGCTCAGCTAAAGTGAAAGAATGTGAAAAAACCCTGAATTGGATTTCCAATATAAAATCAATACAATCAGCCACCTCCCCCGACTAATACAACCTTACCTATTGGTGTTCTGATACTTTAAGCAGATCATGGGTGAGTCTTTGACTTCTGGGGGTCGCAGGAAAAAAAGCTCAAAATGGGAAAGTTGAAATCCTTGCAAAAGTAAAGATGTCAATCATTGAAACAACAAAAACATTATTAAAATCCTCATTGCTCATCATCAACAAGATCCTCGTAAGTCGACTTAAACCATTTCACTGCTCCTATCATGAATGTTGTGGACCATCAGAAGATATTTTTTTTTGTTTGTAAATAAAAGTAGGCCGATAGAGCGACACAGAAATAACTGTCTTTGAGTATTTGTTGTTGTCTGTAAACCTGAGAACTAGAAATGTGCTGATAGGTAATCCTGTAATACCACACCATTGATCCTCTGCTCTCTCTCACATACACACCTTGGAGAGCAAAGATCGAGTGGGCCCAAAATCACATGAACATATTGTGTGTTTCCTTGCCAAGTACAGACTTAAGCACAGCACGATCTTTTCCCACAAAGATCAGCCTTGATGTAAAGCACCCTCACTGACAGCATGCTATACAAAATCAGCATTTTGCACCATCAACAAAAACACTTTCAATATTGAGTATTCCAATCATTTGCTAAATGCAGGCTTTCATGGGAACTGGTGACAGAATTTTCATTTTTGGGTGAAAACATACAGAATAACTGCATCAATACTAACGAAAATGTAGACTATTTAGAGCTTTAATCGATTTGCCTATTGGTTGATTTTGTAATTAACGTATATTTACATTTTTCTATTTGTACAAAGCACAATAAAAACATTACTAATGCATCAAAATTCATCAGAACCCTTTCCTTTTAGTGGAAGAAAACAATGCAAATGCATAATTAGCAATCAAACAGCCTTTGAATAATATGCTAATAATATATATTATATTATTTTATGATTATATAGGCCTAAAAGTTTTTGCATTAATTTGTAATTTTTCGTTATTTAGTTAGTTATGATATGTTACCAACATTTATCCAGTAATTTAGAAATATCAATAAGGGGGTGATATTTGAGTGTAAATGTGACTTGTTTAACAGTGGACAACCCTCTATGGGAGTTATATAGTGTAAGTATATAGTATATAGTGAAATCACTGCTAGAAAAAATAAATTACTATATATTTTACATATATTTAAGACTAAAATATTTTTTTCAGAATTAGTTTTCTACATCTGACATTTGACCTTTTTTTAAGGGTGCCATCATTTATAACTGACTTTGTCCTATTAGGGTAAAATTCTTTTCGGCAAATTGTCTGAAATGTCACACACATTCAAATGCATTTTCACTGTCTGAAAAGTAGTGAAAAGTAGTAATAAGGTCTTAGTGTTTCAAAAAAACATTAAAAACTCTATTAAGGTAGCATTTTGATGGCATTTGAAAGGTTTCAATTTTTGTTTAGGGAGTCCCCAACAATAGGTTTACATGCATGCAAGGACAAAAAAGACTTTCATTGTCTTATAATATGCATTTATTTTTACATTAATTGCTCAACAACTCCAAAAGGATTCGCTCAACGATTCATTTTTCGAAACCCCACCTTTGCTTGACGTTAATCTGCGGTGATTGGTCAGATGACCCTGTCAGTTGTGATTGGTATATACTGCGTGCAGTGCATTACTGGATTACGGCTGGTCAAGTGTTGAAAATTTTATACAGTGTATGAACATGGCATCAATTTTGCCTTACCAATTCGAGCCAGAGTCTGACGAGGAAACGATTTGCTGATGAACCAGAAAGTCAAACGAAAACACGAATGGAGCAGGACCTTTCTCAATAGTAAGTGTCAATGTAGTTTATGGCACTTCAGGCCGATGGAACATGCAGAATCGGAGTAAGAATGTCTGATAAGTAACGTGCTGTAATCTGATTAATCTTGCTGTCTGTTGCCATTTGTTAGTTCAGTGTAACATGTCACAGACTGATTCATTACCAAATTTATTTAGGTGCACGTGTGGGAACTGTATCAAAATGCCAAGCGAGGCTGAAAATCTTTGCTGCAAGGAAGTATATTGTTTCTGCAATACTTGTGCTTTTGACACTTAATACATGTAATGACCCATCTTTCAATAACAATCGGCTTGCGAATCCATTGTTGAACGCATTTTAGTTAAAGAAGCAATAAAATGAAGGGAACACAGCACAAGGTTCGGACTATACTGCTGTGGAATCGGTGTAAAGATGAACTTTAACAACTCTTCACATGCTCATCCTTGGGCAGGGGAAAAAAAACGAGCCAATGCACATTGGCATGCGACAATTGCATCAGCCGCTCTGCCTCGCAGCGCGTTGAAAAACAAAAATTTTTGTATTTCCGCTGAAGAGCCGAGGTGGTCCAGCAATGGTGGCGAAGGGACTCACATTCCCTTTCAGTCCGGTCACGTTCAAGGTGAGTCGGACATACCGTACTGATTGGGATCCCAATTAACACGCCACCTAGTGCTGCCACCTTCCAGTGCCTAGTGAAAGCTTTGATCCCTGAGGCGGAGATAGGACAGGGCTTAGGCCAGGGAAGACCACTGGTGTTCCGAATGACCCACTGAGACAGACTTGGATAACGCTGGGAAAGCATGCCCTTTTGGTGGAAATGGAGATGCTGTGGAAGCCACATCCTGCCCGTAGGGAGGTATCATGTGGAAGTTAAACATATGCATTGGGTGTTTCCGGCAGTACAATACATGGAATGTCACTGAGGTGGCTCTTCGACACTTTGAGTGGGGCCAACGGTGTTGACCGGCTTCTATGAGAAAAGAGCACACGTCAAGCTACCGGCTCGACACGAAGGCTATAGAATCTAGCGAACGTGTTTGGTGTCGCCCAGCCCGCAGCTCTACAGATATCTGTCAGCGAGGCACCCTGTGCCACCTCCCAGGAAGAAGCTACACCCCGATGGGGCATGGTGCGTCTTGGGATTCCTACGCCAAGACGATGGCATCCACTATCAAGTGGGCTAATCTCTGCTTGAAGACAGCCTTTTCCTTCTGCTGGTCTCGGTAACAGAAGTAGAGCTGGTCTGAGATCCGGAGGCTTTGCGTTCTGTCCACATACAGGCATGGACGGGACAGATAAAAGCCAGGGCTGGGTCTGCCTCCTCCGGGGGCAGCGCTTGCAGGTTCACCACCTGTTCCCGAAAGGGAGTGGTTGGAACCTTGGGCACATATACAGGCTGGGGTCTCAGGATGACGTGAGAGTTGGCTGGCCCGAATTCCAGGCACAATTCATTTACTGAAAATGCGAGCAGGTCCCCTACCCTCTTGATAAAGGCCAAAGCGTCAGGAGAACGTCTCGGTTACGTATGTAACCCTCGTTCCCTGAAGGAGGGAATGGAGACGTAGTCGACGTGTCGACTGATTGGGATCACGCTTAGGGAGCCTGTCATCTTCGAGTACTGTTAAAGCGAGCCAATGCAAATTGGCATGCGAGATCTGCATCTCACACTCCGCCCCGCGATGGGGGTATAAATACGGAAGTGGATGCATGCACAAGTTGTTTTTCACTGAGGAGCCGAGCGGTGCCCAGAGTCAGCAGTGGTCCAGCAATAGTGGCGATGAGACTACGTCTCCGTCCCCTTCTTCAAGGAATGGAACCAGGACTATGTCTCCGTTCCCTCCTTCAGGGAACGAGGGTTACATACGTAACCGATATGTTCCCTTTCAGTCGCTCACGTTCGACATAGTCGAAGCCGCATTATTTTAGGTGGAGATGGGACAGGGCTTAGGCCAGGGAAGTCACTGCTGTTCCGCAAGACCACTGGGAGAGCATTCTCTTTCGTTGGAAAGGAATACGCTGCGGAAGCCACATCCTCCCCGAAGGGATGTAACATGTGGAGAAAACGCATATGGACTGGGCGGAAGACCGGGCAGTACAACATATGGAATGTCACTGGGGTGGCTCTAGCCTATGACAGGGGGGAGACTCAACCAGGAACAGAGGAATTAGGTCTGCTCTTTTGCCACCTGGATTGGCAGCGTCTGACACAGGCTGGGTGGCCTGCCTGCGGCTCGCTTCACACCGAGGCCAGGATGGAGGCTGCTGCGGTGGTCAAGCAGGAGCAGAAGCGACGGCAAAGAGATGCCCTCGGGTGGAGGCAGCAGCAGGTCGCCGGGGCAGGATGCGCCGTGTAGGATTTGAGGGTGAACCAAACACAAATTAATCTTCCAGGTGATTCGTTCAAATATAATTCCACACAGAATTTAACACTCCAGACCCCCAAATCACCAGTCTAATCTAGGGCCAGAAATGGAGTGGGCTCCAGCCAGTGTAAGCTTACCAATGAAAAAACCCAGCTATGAACTTTATGACCATGAAAGCTTCAAAGAGATGAGCCCAACTAAAGGAAGAACATTGTCAACGTTAGATAGTTTGGAAAAGACTGATTGGTTCAGAGAACAATTGGCACGGCTCGGGACCCATTAAGATAACGGCAGAGGTTGTTTAAGCCCAAGACAAAGGATTTAAAACAAACCTCCTTCTTCTTAAGGACCTCTGAATGACCCAAGGGTTGAAATCTCTTAAAACCACAGAGACTGAGACATTACATATTAAAATACATAAAATCATCCCAAAACAATTCTTGACAAACTAATAATCAAACATCGTTCAACTACTTAATTCTATATTGTGTTTACAACCTCTATATGTGTCTATTATGCTTAGATCACATATAAGTCATGTAATTGTTATAACTATTAGATGTTTGAATGAAAGTGTAAACTAGGTAAACATAAAACCATGTCTGCATTTGTGATCGTAGAAAAGACAAACAAGCGCTAGTCTATAGCTACTGCTCAAAACTCGTGTTTGAATAGTCAGTAGCAAATTCTAAAAATATGAAAACATACTTACAGGCTGTGTCTGTGAGTCAGAAGCGCCAGAATGTACTTGCAAAGATGGAATTGCCCCACTTTTTAGAATCACCCTTTGTGCACAGCCGGCCTTGTCTCTTCCAGGTTCTGGAAACAGACCGAAAAATGTGCAGCACACAGTCGAATATTTTGTTACAATACTGTTCTGGAACAGTGTTGTAAATAAAGCTTAACCACTGTTTTCTAATTGTGTCCTTTTTTGGAAGGACAAACAAAGTAGTCTGGCTTTCGCAACGAAAAACACAGCGTCTCCATGACATGGCGGCAACAATAAAAGCAAGAATAAAAATTACGTCTTCTTTCTTTGCGTATACATTTGGGCGGTGTTATGAAACTCTGCCCCCACAGACTGAAGTAGATTTGTGGGGGCGTGTTTGAACAAAGCGTTTTAGGAAGGCGTGGCTGAGCCTTAACTTTTACAACGAATATCTATTTAGGTTTGCGACTTTGAGCTTTGTAACTCTGTAGATCTTATACGTGCACAAACAGCTACATAACAGACTAAAGAAAAAAGAAAACAAGAAATTGCATCACATGACCCCTTTAAATCATCATTTTTGGATCATCCCTGCTTGTCAGTGTAGTGAGGCCAATAGGCAATGACATCTGACCAAGGGCATCTGACCTCTGGATCACATCTTCCAAACTGGCATAGGATAATGTACCCAAATGCCTGACTTCCACAACAATTTATGATTTTTATTCTTCATCTCTGCCATCAACCTAACTGCTTCTATCTTCTTTGATCTTGTTCCTTTCTTACTATAACCTCATTTTCTGATGCACTGCCATCACTATCATCAATACTTTCTGGAAAAAGATACAGCTTTTCCACTCTTCTATAAACCTTACTAATATCAACCCAAAACACAAGCAAAAAGACTATTATACTGTAAAAAAATGACCAAAAAGTGTAGAAGGCACAATTTGATGTACAATGATTTACAAAAAAAATGGAATATGTATTTTCATGTCCAAAATGAACTCATTATGGAGCCTTGATAGTATGTGACCAACATGTTCTAATGTATCCTTTACTTCCTTGTTGCCAAAAATGTCAAGCACATGGTAAATAGATTTTAATTTTATTGGCTGAAGCGGATTACATAAGATATAACTAAATTGTTTTGTTTTGTTTGATCATTATTATTGTATTATACACTGTAAACATCAAGTAATGTGTTAAAGCTATATTAGGAGTTTTCCAGTAAAACATAAGAAATAATAGAGAATTTTCTAAATGAACACAGAACACGAGGACAAGAAAAGAGCACTTCGGACCAGATAGGACAGAACAGCAACCTTTTCCCTTTTAAACTTGGATGTAGAATAGATGATCCGAAAAATCATGACTTTGACACAAACATGAGCATGCATATAAATGCACATATTGGTAGCTGTGGCACAAAGGTTATGTCCTTATATTATGATAAAGACTGGGGTCATTCGTCATGGTGTGTGTCTGACAGGGTGACATTTTCAGAGCCCAGTCTGTGAACTGCTGGCATTTTAGAGCAGATCAGACTGAGGGCAGATGTTAGGGCTAAACTCTCCCTGAGGAAAGAAGACTGTAGCAAAGCAAAATTCCTTAAATTTATTTTGCAAATGCATTAGAAAAAATTCTCAGCATGATCTAATCTAAACCTAATAATAATGCTGTTGGATGAACAAAGTGCAATACTAATCATATTAAACCAATGCTCCATACCCTAGAGAATACTATAGGCTGGATGCCCTTTAGGGAATACTATAGGCTGAATCTTAACAGCAAAACTTCCAGCCACCATTTGTATTGTGCCTCAATCTGTATATCATATATGGTAGGCTACTACAAGACCATTGGCAGGTAAACATAAGACCATTTACCTTTCTTTTGTTGTTTTTTCTTTTGTTGAAATGCTTTGTGTCAAGTAGGCATACAAATCTCTCCGAAAATATCAACTGACTTGGAAAGTATACAGCCAAATTATGACCTGGTTCTTGCGTCTTAAAATCCAATGGGTTCCATATATTTGACCACAGTGTCCTCTAGTGGTAGTATGTGTTTATTGCAGAACCAGATACAGTTTGCAATGTGATCTACAATGTCTTTTGACTAGTTGTATTAAAAATGTATCTCTATCTAAACTTTTCCTCTCTGATTTAGAGGTAATTCACTACTGTCAAGAAAGGCAGCAAGCTCATCATGGTCAAGTGGTGGTGTAACGCACAGAAGAAGAAGATAAATCCAAGGTTTTATGTACTAACAAAAGAGCCAACAATGCAAGACAGTGTGCTACACAGAAACAATACCAGACAAAGAGGTGAACACAAGGAGGAACTTAAATACACAGTGATGATGACGTGCAGGTGATCAGGTGATGGCTGATTGAGTGCAGGTGGGAATCATTAGGAATGCAGGGAAATGTAGTGCTGTTAAGGTGTGACAGGTGGTCAAGTGACCATCCAATAAAATATACACAAGGAAGAATTACAGAAAATATCTTAAATGATTTAAAGGGATAGGTCACCCAAAAATCTTCTGCTGAACACTAAAGAAGATATTTTGAAGATTGTCAGTTACAAAACTGTTGATGGGCCCCATTGACCAATAGTATTTTCTTTTTTTCCATAACATGGCAGTAAATGGGGTCCATCAACTGTTTGGTTACCCATATTATTAAAAATTTCTTCTTTTGTGTTCAGAAGAAGGAAGAAATTCATACAGGTTTGGAACAACTTGAGGGTGAGTAAATTACATAATTAAAATGTTTGGGTGAACTATCACTTTAAAGCAGATAGTACTCTGACTCACATAGTTTTTATTTATTTTATTCCAAGCCAATGACTCCCATCATGCTCAGTCAATTTGCTTACTGTCATAGGCATAATTTGCGGGTGGGGCGGATCGATTGTGTCCCAACCTCTTTTGAAACATCTTGCGGCACGGATGTAGCCTACCAATAGGCTACAAATAAATAAAACATCTCCAGTTAACTCTAGTAGAGCATTCATTTCGTCCGTTTGTTAAATAAGAGGGGATCTGAAATGTGTTATTTTTTTTAAATCAAGTGACCAAAGTGCTTGTTACTGCTGCTATCATTGGCCCGGATACAGTGTTCTGTTGTGACTCGCGCACAGTCTTCACATAGACGCGCGCTTCAATCCGTTGCGGAGAGACTCTCTATTCGTTACGGTGAAATCACAAAACATAATGCACAAAAAAACGTGTCCCTGCTTGATATACAACCACTAATAAACAATCGGTTTTGATGAGGGAAAAAACTATATTTCTTAGTGCGGATTAGAACCCAACATATGGAAGTAAAATAATGCCAAATGTTTTTGAAACAAAAAGCCTGTTGAATTGTAGGCTACTACTTGAAAAAATATGCATTGCATTAACCCTGCTTGTATTTTAATGCATTGTATTTTTAGGGCTTGCATTTTTATGGGCTGAAATTTAGCATGGTTGAACATTTAAGCTGTGATTATTATGTTTTATGTGAAATTCAGTGTATTCACGATTACTTTTCCTGTGTAGCCTACATGAATCTTTATCGTTAACGAGATTATAATGTTATTCCCCCGATGCGGATGCAGATCCAATGTTACATTTGAGTTTGACATATCTATTGGTTGTTTAGTTGCCTTAACCTTATATTGCGGCGATTGTGCTGCATGCAGTAGGCTAGGGTTTCCCTCAATACGTCAGGATTCCCCTGCTGGACATATAAAACGCTTAATGTAGCTAATAATAATTGTGGACTAATACAGTGATATAAAAGAAGGATTCAGAATATGAACTTAACGCGCAAAGTTTAAAGCTGAGCGTTTCTCAGTGATACTGGCATAAGTTGGCTTCACATTGGACATTCGCACATTTAGGGACCATCTCTAAAATTAAATACGACATTGGTATACACGTTTCTAACTTCAATAGCATTTGAAGAGAACAACTTGCAGTCATAAAACCAACTGTAAAGTGTTCATGTAGGTGTCAGGCATAATGCCCAATTTATTCAAATAAATTGAAGTTAGAAACGTTTAGGCCTATAGGAAAACCAATGTTACCTTAGGACCCGTCCACACGAAGACGCGTTTCGCTGTATACGTATACATTTTTTATCGTATTGGCATTTCGTCCACACGGATCCGGCGTTTTGGGAGAGTGAAACCGCTATTTTTTGAAACCGGGTCCCAAAGTGGATAAATCTGAAAACGACGCCCTTGCGATTTCGTGTGTAGCCTACGGCCAATCCGTAGGCTATATTTTGTGAAACGATGATGTCATCACCCCACGCATCGACTAGTCAGACACGCTAAATCAATAGCCATAACAGCAGCAACTGCGACTACTTGCTTGAGTTCATGCTTCAGAAGCTACTGAGCCTCTTTTATTTATTTATTTATTTATTATTTAGGCCTACTTTAATGTATTTTTATTTTATTTATTTATATTTCGTTCTTATGCTATGATGCTTGTATTTTGTCTGATTACGACTTTTCGTATTTTGTAGAAATGGGCATGTCAAGCAAACATAATATTCGACGATCGCTGGGAATTATTTGATTATTATTCAAAAAACGCACCTCTGCCCCTCATGCTCACCAGCGACACATTAAATTTCTCTGTACTGTAGTAGGCCTATATGTTGTAGCCATTAAAGAAAAGTTAGTTTCATATTTATGTTTTAATGGTATTTTTTCCATTTCATATATGTCCATTAGGCCCTATATGAAAAGTGAACAGCGTGAGTAAGATGCGCAATATCGAGACACATCATTTTGACCACTTCATTAAGTTTTGTTTTGTATAAAGCCTTTCTTTAAAGGGAATTTCGTTTTGTATAAATTGTATCTTAATTTTAATCAATGTTTCATTAACAAATTGCCTGGAAATATAGCAGACAATAGCCTATAATCAGGACATGCAGGCGCCGACGCGATATAACTTGCATCGCACGAGAACTGGAGCTTGTCTCATAAATGAACATAAACTCAGAAATATATCTAAGCTTGAAATGTCTACTTTTAAACAAAACAATTCAAAACGAAAAGAAACAGACAACTCTAATAATCCATATGAAGTGTGCATTTCTCTCTATAGGCACCTTCACAATACTGCGAAGGTGGCAAGTCAGCATCGTCACACAAAACACTAGTTTATTAATAAACAATTAAAATATCTCCTTGCTATATTTGACACATTCATAATGATTAGGCTATTTGCCGGTTCTTTGTGGCAAGCTTTATGCGTCTGCTAACTAATCGACTATCGTGACTCATCCCTATTTTGTACCATTTATAGTTTTTGATATTGTTCAATAAAGTTCTTGGTAAAAAAGAAAAGAAAAGAAAAGAAGCTACTGTGCCTAATATTACTGTATATTATTGTATACAGCGCGCAAGGTTTATGCGCAAGTCGAATTCCATCGTCTCGTACTGGTCTGGCATGTATACTACACCGTTTTCAGTCGGTTTCAGTGGTTTCGTGTGTACGCAGATATTTCTTGAGACGACGCCGTGTTTACGGAAATTTTTTTTAGAACGAGGAAAAAAAAAGATCGGATAGGGAACGCACCGGCTTCGTGTTGACGTGGCCTTAGAGACGGTCCCTAAATGTGCGAATGTCAAGCCAATTTTACATTTAGTAATTTAGCAGACGCTTTTATCCAAAGCTACTTAAGTTACAGTTAAACTAACAATATAGGACAACAATATGAAAGGGCTATGACCCTTCCCAGATTATTCATGAATGTAGGAATATTAACATGTAGGCATACTTCCCCAATAAGGTGCAAGTTTGATCTTTTATCTCACTGTATTAGTCCATTAAGCTTCGTTAAGCGTTTTGTCCTGACGGAAGGGGAATCCTTGAGTCTGATGAGGTATTGAGGGAAACCGATTAGACCTATAATCCCATTCATGGTAGAAAAGGTTGATAACATGTAAGGCTACACAGGGAAAGTAACAATGAATGAAACATAAAAACAGCTTTTGTGCCTTTATCATCTTTTCCGCATATATACTGACCCAGATACTCATCACAAAAAACTTAATGCATGCTCAATTGTTGTAAATTAGTTTTTATGAATGAATGGCTTGCTCTAACTGTTGCTCGGGCTTCGTCAACAACACGCGCTTGCACCCCCTGCTGGTGAGGCCGACTAACACCAGATGGAGATTGTGCTCGGTAATCTACTGCGTTTCCTACAGTTCCTGGACGTCAACGTTGAATTTACTGTCGAATTTGAACAACTGAATTTGTGGAAGTGAATTTGCAAAGCGAAATAAAATGGACCGAAAACCGCCTGTTGAATATTATAGGTTGTATTTTTAATCAGTTTGAATATTTTGGAAGTGAAATATGAAATGGGAATATGGATTATTGAAATTTTACTAATGAAAATGTGTTTGAAATGTTTTGAATTTAAATATTCACAGCTTAAATATTCAACCATGCTAAATTTCAGCACATAAAAATGCAAACCCATAAAAATACAATGCATTAAAGTACAAGCTGCTGAAAAAATAAATAAATAAATAAAACCTCTGACACGCTTTGTAAAAGTTCCGCCACTGGACCATTAAGTAGGTAGCCTACATGTTAATCCTCGCCTCTAACAACATTTATTAGATCTCATTAAACGACAAATTAAACACAATGTACTATTGTATACTAGCACCACCACACCCCGCCCACCCACCCACCCACACACACACACACACACACACACACTTGTCCCACCCAGTTTTTAAAACAAAGTTACACCACTGCATACTGTAAATAATAGGCTAATGTAGGCAAAAATGTTTTTGAAATAAAATTGTCAAATTCTATTCCTAAAACTGCTAATACTGAAATGTTGATCATTCTCATTACATAAATATGTAACAGAAATGGAAAATATGTATCTGAATATTTTAAAAAGATCATGTGACTATATACTTACATTAATTATTTGCATATATAATATGAATACATGTTGCTATATTAACTACATTTTATAATCAGAAGTGGTGGTCACTGACCACCAGGTGGGGCAAACTGGATACACTTTATAGGCCTACATAAATAGACTGATAGCTGATAGGAGCTCAACCTTGCTCCATTCCAGACCTGCTCTAACACACCAGCTTGTATTTTTTAAAAGTCCCCCTGTGGTGAAAATCAAGTTTTTAATGTTGTTTATATATCTATTTGGTGTTTTTAATGTGCTTTAAGACAAACCATGTGTACATCCTCAGAGACGTCGGATTCAGTGGTCAAGAGTTGCGTCGCACAGTAAAGAACTTATCTGAAGCAGCAGAAAGGAGCAGCAACTGGCTGTGGTTGAGACGGAAAGATTCTAGCTGGCTGTGTACAGGCCGCCATGCAACGGTTTCGTAGAGTTCTTGAAAACTTGAAGAGTCTTTTGGTTTATTTGTATAGGTTGTATAATATTTATAGTCATTACGTTCCCTTGGCATATTGCGTGAATGACGGGTGGTTGGGCAGATATTGTGTTTTGCGGTAGGTGGTATGCCATACGGAACCGTTGCCACTGAAACTGCATATTAACGCACCAGTTGGGCTCGACAGCTTAGTCAAACGGGTTGGCGCGTATGGTTGGGTTGCGGAGAGATTGTGAGATTGTGCTTA
Source organism: Siphateles boraxobius (assembly GCF_051911475.1). NCBI lineage: Eukaryota > Metazoa > Chordata > Actinopteri > Cypriniformes > Leuciscidae > Siphateles > Siphateles boraxobius. The sequence continues at coordinate 77,435 of NW_027508766.1, forward strand.
GGTCTCAGCAGCACTGTTGGTTTACTTGTATAGGTTGTATAGTATTACAGTCATTACGTTCCTGTGTATATTGCGTGAATGACGGGTGGTTGGGCAGATATTGTGTTTTGCGGTAGGTGGTATGTCATACGGAACCGTTGCCACTGAAACTGCATATTAACGCACCAGCGGGGCTCGACAGCCTTAGTCAAACGGGTTGGCGCGTATGGTTGGGTTGCGGAGAGATTGTGGTTAGGTCTCAGCAGCAAGAGGGAAGTAGAGGTCAGTAAGCTGGGCTGAGTTGAGTGGGGGACGGAGGGGGGTGACTCTGGGACGCCAGAGTCACTGTCGAGCCCTCTTGAGGTGTCGTGGGCTAGTCGACGAAACACTGAGGATGGAAGGTGCCCACTTGAAGACCCTAGAGATGTTCCCTACTCCGCTCCATCCAGAGGGTTGTTATGGGGGGACCGCACTGTGGTTGCAGCCGTTGTGTGTGCTGACGCGCAAATGCACTGCAGCTATTAACACCAGACAGAAGGAGATTCACGTCACCAGATGGGAAGAAGCGTAAATGGATGGAGAAGCATAGGTTACTGTAAAGCTACGTCTTAGTTGGAGCTTATCTTGGCGAAAGCCGAGTACAAATCAGCATGAAGTTTTAACATCTACTCTCGTGTAATGGAAATCAGTCATCACTATTGCTGAGTATTTTCTCCTTCAAACTGCAGTGAAAAAAATACTCAAAAACGCGGTTTGAAATGTCACGTCAATGTGCGACGGCTTAAGCATATCATTGAAGGTGCAGTCTTTAAGAATGCCAGCTAATGGTGCAAATAGGCACTGCAGTCCAAATTCAAAAGATCATTGTTTCCCCCGCCCCATCCTGCTCAGACTCGACTCTCAAGCGGGTTGCCAGTTTGAGGACACGCAACAGGAACGAGCGCACTTGACAATGAAAGCCGAGGAGACTTAAACACTAAGTGGGTTGAAGAGTTGATTTATCCGCGTTTTAATATGAAATTTTTAGATGGATACCGAGGCTTTTTAGGTTGGGTAGAATCTGCAATCTCTGACACAGTTTGTTTGCTGGCTGCTATATCTGCAATACACTGTCAACTGGCATCCCGGGGTGTCGAATACTATTGGGTGAACTGGCAGTAGGCGAGATCACACAGACCAAAACAAAAACAGACATTGCAACACGGAATGCACATTTAAAAGTAAAATAACTGGCTGTAGAAGTGTTCTTCAGAAGAGAAGAGTTCTTCATGTTTCCTTATATAATAATACCTTTTATATAATTCCTTATAATATCTGCAAACATACTTTTATGCTTTAGTAGAGTGAAAAAGTTACATACAGCACCTTTAACAGCGAACTAGCAGGGGAGTCTTGAGGAATGCCAGGTTATCCCGATATATTTTTTTGTTGAGGTGAAAAATCGGGTGGATTTAGCAATATAGCGGATATGATGTATATTGCGATGTTATGGTGAACTATGCGTTTTTCCACTGACACTCTGAGTTGTTCAACGAGTTTCTGATAGTTAGAAGACAGACGGAGATGGCGAACGGGACATAGTTTGTGTAACATTAACAACACATTATTACCTTGATAACATAGTCAATTAAAATGCTAATCATATTAACTACCAGAATGTTTTCGAAGTTGTAAAGAGCGATACCATTGTGCAGCGTTTACCTCAGTAAGTTGGCCGAGTGAATCTGTGAGTTGGCGTGAGTGGAGACGGGGCTAATTAGCATATTCATGTATCTGTGTACTAAATGAAGCAAGAGTGTAGAGGTGCATTCAAGCTATTTTAAGGCATGAATACATTTTTTGTTTCACAGGAAAAAAACATTTAAATATGTAATTTTGGTGATCAAAAATTAGTTTTAAGGGATACAATTATTGACTACAGGGGGACTTGAATATACCCCATAACTTTGTTTTAATGAACAATAAAAGTGTCATCAACTTCACGTGTGAAAAATATTTCCTTTACTTCTCTGTTCAGTCAAATTAAATAGGCCTACCTTCATATAACACTATGTCAGAGGGCATTACACATACAGTACATCACTTCCTCCAGTGATTGCATTTCTTTTTTTCCCCCTCCCTTTTTTGATCAGTCTTATAGAAAAAATTGGTTATTCATGTAAACCAATTTAAAATTCCCTAGCCATCCTAACACAGACCCACACCACTAAATTTATGCTACACACACCCAGTGTGAATGCCCTTGTGGTGGGGAGCTAACCACCAGTATTTTAGAAAGGCTAAACTCCAAAAAGCTCCAATCCATCCTACGCTGGGTGCGTTCCAGGGTTGCTATAACGGGAAGAGAGTCTTTCCTAGTGAGGCTTCCTGGAGCGAAAAGCACTAATGTGTAGGTATGCGTCTTTAAACCTTAAATGGAAGCATATGTGGGCTCGGAATGAAAGTTTACATAGGGCTGTAATCAGAGCGAGACTCTTTCTTTTATTCCTCTGCTTGATTTCCGTCTATTTTTCTCTGCAAATGAGGAGGTTGTGCTCGAGCACATGCAGACCGCACAGCTGAGAGTGATTAGTGTTAGCTGTAGTGCTAGTATTATCAGATTGGTACGAACGGCAGGGCTGGCTGCTCAGAAGCCAAAGAGAGAAAGAGAGAGATGGCTGAAAATAACCAGAACTTTAGTCTTTTCTTTAGTCTCTTTGCAGGCACAATCCAAATGATTAAATGAGATACTATACAGGCTCATGCTCAGGTTACTGGATGAGTTTGTGTTCAGCTGCTCAGCATACACACAAACACAAATGAACTCAGTGTGAGTCATAGAGTGTCATCTCCACCCTAACAGTTTAAATGGTGCCATGAACTTTCTCACTCTCATTTCTATGTTCACCATTCTCTCATCAGTACTAACTACAGAATGCAGGGGGAGGCAGGCTTGTGTTTGATAACTTGTTTATTAACTGTAGATTGCTTATCAATGAGTGCTCAAATTCAGAAGGACAGGATAAAATCAAGGCATAAACGTGGCATGAACATTTGGTTACACTTTATTTTAGGGTGTCCTTGTTACAGTGTAATTATACAAATAAGTAATATTAATTGATAACTTCTATTGTTATTAGGCTACTGTAGTAAGTACATGTAAGATGTGCATCAAGGACACTGTCAAATAAAGTGTTAATGCCATAAAAAGTTATGGCACGTTAGTGCATGTGGAGATTTGTGTTTAACTACATTAGCAGTGATCCTTTCTTGTATTGTCCTGTGGAGAGTGCTGGAAGTCCAGTTATTTCTGTGTTTTTATGGCGACAATACAAAGAAGGTAGGTAACACAAAACCAACTGACAAATCCACAATAATACATTAGTTCTCTTTCCTCTAAAGTGAAAAGAAAAAAATGGCTATAAAATGCTTTGCTATATGTTCTATGGTCACCATGATGTTCTGTTATTGTACTACAGTATGTCTGTAATACAATGTCTTGTAATTAAATTTAATTTAATTCATTATTTTAAAAAAATAGATAGAGGCTGGAATTGATTATCTCATGATTTTCAATTTCTTACTTTTTATTATTTTACTTTGTTTGACTATTTATTTTGAATGACTGAAAAAGACACGAATAAACAACAGGTATCTTTGTGTCTTGAATGATTTATAATGTTGAGGAAATTAAAGTCCCATTAGAGGTATTTACAACTGATTCCTGACAGAGAGGCTACAAAAGAAAGTAGATAAGCGAGAGCAAAATAAATTGTGAATGAATGAACACAGAAAGGACCTTGTAAGTAAGAGAGAGAGAAATGATAGCTTTGTCATTCAAGAAGTGTTCAGTACAGAAAGAAAAAAGGTAGCAAATTAGGAAAATAGAAAGCTATTACAGACATACCATAGAATAGAACTCCATAATGGACAGCACTATTTTGTCACTATAACAGCCTTCACCAATTGCACTGCATTTCACAAGACATTCTTTGTAAAGAGACATACAGTACTGTGCATGTGTGTTTGTTTGTGGCCTTCAAAACAATTGAATGATCATGTTATACTCTGCCACTTGAGAAAAGGCTGTCTTCATGATAAAACATTATGGAGGAATAAAATGAAAGCAGTGAGACTCTCACCTACATGTCGTTAGGGGCTGATGCATTCTCCTCCTCATCAATGCCCTTGTCTGAACACAATAAGTCTGTCCGCAGGAGTAATTTGCTGCTTGTTTGGGGAGCAAGTAATTTGTGGTTTACATGGGAAGGGAATTGTGTAGCTTTTATGGAAATAATGTACATTCCATGGCGCCTATTGAAGATATTAAAGGGATAGTTCAACCAAAAATTAAAATTCTGTCAGTATTTACTCATCCTCATGTTATTTCCAACCCCGTAAGACCTTCGTTCATCTTCGGAACACGAATTAAGATATTTTTGATGAAATCTGAGAGCTGGATCACTCCTCCATAGGCTTCTTGTGGGATTGAACTTTCCGGCCTCGAAAAATTATTAAAGACATCGTTAAAATAGTCCAAGTGACTACAGTGGCTCAATCTTAAGTTTATCAAATGACGAGAATACTTTTTGTGCGCAAAACTCCCAAAAATAACGACTTTATTTCAACTATCCATTTCCTTCTCTCTGGGCCTCTAGTCAGGTTACTAGTTTAACAGCGTATGATCTGTTGTTGTACGTCACACATATCACCCACATGACCAGCGTTGGCCAATAGTGAGCCTACGTGTGACGTAGCTCTACGCTATTACACTATTTTAACTGACTAGAGGCCCAAAGAGAAGGAAATGAATAGTTGAAAATAACGTCGTTATTTAGGTTTGTTTTTGCGCACAAAAAGTATTCTCATCGCTTGATAAACTGAATATTGAGCCACTGTAGTCACTTGGACTATTTTAACGATGTCTTTAATAACTTTTCGAGGCCGGCAAGTTTCAATCCCTCAAGAAGCCTATGGACTAGTATGGAGGAGTGATCCAGCTCTCAGATTTCATCAAAAATATCTTAATTCATGTTCCGAAGATGAACGAAGGTCTTACGGGGTTGGAACAACATGAGGGTGAGTAAATACTGACAGAATTTTCATTTTTGGGTGAACTAACCCTTTAAGCAATTTTTGGTCAAACTTTACAGACTTTATGTTTTTGTGTAACTAATTACCTGCAAGTGCTTCAAGTATCGCAGCTGATATATTCAGACCAACAGCATTCTTGATGCACTCTCTGTAGTTGATTTTTGTAATGGTTCAATGTACAATACGTTAATATTTACATTTTTAGACACAATATTGCCAGTTTGTCTAATTTTGGACCACAAACTAAAATTATTAAAAATGTATAGCCAGACTAGCTACAGTAGAAATAGCCATTGCGTATCTGAGCAATACACATTAGTTTAGCTCTTGAATTAATTGAAACGGTTGAATGAATGATTCAATGACATTGTCATGTGACTTATCAACGTCAGTTCAGTTCACTGCCATTTACAAATCCTCTCCTGTGGCCTCATGGGATAGTAAAGTGCCTATTGGATGTGCACTTCAGAATGTCGCCGGAAGAGAATATCATTTTAACCTACTCTTTTCACATACTTTTTGCTTACTGTATAGTAGGGACGTATTCTTAGTAGGATATCAGCCAGTCATTTGTTTCGTTTATGAAAGTGTTGTTGAACAACTCGGTTGAGTAAATGTTACTCAAATGAGACTTGTTCATAAAGGCAGTCCCTTGTTTTGTTCCTGCATGAATAAGTTATTTGAATTAATAGTTTTGTAATGAATGATTCAACGATTCACTTAGACAGACAGAAATTTGTCACCACATACTTGAATAATTATGTAACCAGCAGAAAGGGTCTCTGAACTATCTCCACCACTAAATAACAGATTGATTTGACAGTCTGTCTAGAATGCACAAACATGGGCAAGATGAGTAATACAAAAAAATCGTTCCGCCGGCTAAATTTGACGACCAGAACTATCAGCCATATTATACAGTTGTGGTCAGAATTAATGGCACCCCAGGTAAAAATGATCAAAAATGGCTGTAAAAAATAAATCTGCATTGTTTATCCTTTTGATCTTTCATTAAAAAAATTCACAAAAATCTAACCTTTAATTGAAGTTAAAGAATTGAAAGTGAGAGGTAAATCACATAATGAAATAAATGCTTTTCTCCAAAACACTTTGGCCACAAATATTGGCACCCCTAGAATTTTTTAAGAATAAATTATCTCTGAAGTATATTCCCATTAATATTTACCTTTTTTAGCACACCAGTGTGACTAGGAACATGAAATTGTCTAGCTATATAGTTTAATAAACTATAGTTTAATAAAATATACTAGTTTAATAAACAATTAAGTGACTTATATTTTAGACACAATTTTCCCTCTTTTGCTCTATTTCACAGACGAAAATAGTTCCAAACAAAGCCACTGCATAACTGTTTTGTGTCTCTGAGCAACAACACACAGAGCCAGAGGTGTTTCATTCCTCAATGAATCAGTCCATTTGGACGAATCGGTTGAATTAATGACTCAATGATTCGCTCATTAACAGTGTCTTGCTGCCACCTACTGGCGGTTTTGGTTTTATATATTTAAAGTATCTTTTCAATTTTAAAATCATTTCATATTTCATCAGTTTTATTTTTTAAAACATTATTTATGCATTTGTAAGAGCAGGTTAAATGCATTCATGTCACCTCTGAGCTCAATTAAAGAGTCTGTGTAAATATATTTAATGCCACTTCAGATGCAGCTTCTGTTTTCTCTGCATTGCAAAGACATTTTGTTGATTCTGATTTCATTTGATTGGTAACAGTCATATAGTGTCTTATTATTCTAATTTAATTAATTGATTACATGTAATAAGTTGACAATAAATAATGCATATAGGTTACATTTAATTAGGTAAGAAAAATTGCTCTTAAAAAGGTAAAAATGCAAATAAAAGGTAAAAATCGATTTAAAAGTATTGGAAAATGTAATTTCTGTCGCTGCTGCAAACTGACCACCACACAGAATATGAATAACAAAAACTTTAGGAGTCAACTGTCCATGGTAGTCCTAAACCTTTTATTTTTTGTCAATACAGCACATGCACACCCCTTATTATAAGCCTACTAATCAATTATAATAACATGTAATATGGGCACAGTAATGTGGTACAATTTTTACTTGACAAAGAGCAACTTAATGAAAGACCAATATAGGCTGCAGTGCATACAGGGTCTCTCATTTCAAAATGACCAAGATTCAATAGAAATAGGCTATACAGTATTGTCTCAGCATAACACTGCAGTCTACACTATGATGGTCCCAACACAGGAGATAGGCCAAAATGGGGTGTGACCTCTCTCCTTCATGTAGGCTATCTCTGCATTTCTGACACAAACACAGATACACTACATTCATGTGCTGAACCACCAGTACTTGTGTTGGTGTGCCTGACACTGATGCAGAACCATTACTGAGCATGAGCTTTTACACTGCTATCATCCTTTCACTTTCACTGACAGAAATGGAAAACGACAATGAGAACACAATACTCTTGCAAATAAGAGCAACGGGTCGATACTCGAGATGTGCAATTTATAAAAGAATAATTCTCAAGCCTTAGCTCTCTGAGTAGCCTACATCTTCTGTTTTGCAAACAGAAAACCCGGATCTCCTCACGACTGTTCATGGGGAATCCCGATGGAAAAAGTGGGTTATTGCCGTTAGGTGTCTCAGCGTTTAATGGACCATGACTCGCGTCTAAACTCTCATGAAATGTGTGTATATATATATATAAACACACACACACACACACACACACACACACACACACACACACACAATGTAGCCTATAGCCTATCCATATAGGCTATGTCAATTTCCATTAGGGCAATATTCAATTTTCCCCTTTTTTATTTCTACTCTTATTTTTTCTGTATTATCTGTATTCTCTGTTATTGTATTTTCTGTTTATTGCAATAATTTGAATGCTGCATGCTTTGGCAATATATGCTGACAATCAAGCCAATAAAGCTTTGTTGACTCTGAGATCCCTAGCGACAGCCTTAAGACACTTTAATATGCTGCTGGTCTATGCCAAATCCCCCTGAAAGCTAGTCCCTCTAAAACATGTCTATCTCAGAAGCCCTACACACTAATGTAATAATTTGCAATCCCACCATCCGGTAACCGGATAATGCGGTGCTGTCAAAAATGCCCACTCCCCACATAAAACCCCCTTCCCCATATCAACTCACCTCGTTATTTCGAAACTGCAGCCTTTCCTGAGTAGCAGGGCTCTCTTTCGCATGATCCCCGTTTTCTCTCGCCCCAAGTACATGTTAATATCCGAATTCATGGTGGTGGGATAGCAGGGCACACGGGTCCTGACTGCACGAGCAGAGACACAGAGGCAGCGCGAGCGCTGATGATGATTGTGATGCTGCTCTGCTCCGCGTCTGGCGAATGGAGGATCGAGAGGGCGCACAGAAGGATCAACAGAGGGTCCTCCTCCACGGGAAAACCAAAAAGTGAGCCACACACTTTTTACGGCCAGAGGAGATGATTCAAGTAGGTAAAACGTGCGGGTTGAGTAAATGGATCCTAGTAAACTCCATCCACACCGGTTCCTTTGGATCAAAAGTGTAAAAAGTCGGTTAGATAATCTCCGGGTCGATCCCCCTGTTCCCCGTTGTTTAAGGCATGTATAGCCAAAAACGCTCCAGCCGTAGAGTCTGCGCGGTCCTAATGTCTACTCAGAAGAATGGAAGAAAATACATGAATTCTTGTGGGGCGGCGACTCTCAAATGAACGTAGCCTACATTACGCTTTGTAAGTTTCCCCCCTCCTTTTCTGGCGAGAACAGTATAATTATTAGACACTGTTTTTCTTTCTTTATTAATTTCTTTATCTATAACCATTGTGTCACACTCTATTCTGAAGAACTCACTCAGGATGCCAAACCTCAAAGCAGCAGGTAGCTATGATACATAAAAGTGTAAAAGAAAAAAAAAAGATATATTTCTGTTATGCGAGTATATATTATTTCAAATAATAGCCTAATTATTGCAAGCGTCTTACTTGCTAAAAGTATTGCGAAAAGCACTATAAATGAATATCTATCTATCTATCTATCTATCTATCTATCTATCTATCTATCTATCTATCTATCTATCTATCTATCTATCTATCTATCTCTCTCTCTCTCTATATATATATATATATACCTGTATATATATATATATATATATATATATATATATATATATATATATATATATATTATAGAAAGACTGGATAGAAAGATTCACAAAAGGCTCAAACAGAGCAGATGTTCTCTAATTGGTCAGGACCCAAAAATGAGTGGCAGTCTGTTTTGATTGGGTCATGGACAGCAGGGGAATACTGTAGCGATGCTATATACAGTGCAAATAACCACATAATCGTTTATAGTTACAGTAACACAGCAAAATAAATAAGCTCATCAAGGGAGGCAAAAGCTTCCTTTGTTTAACAGGTATTTTGTTGTTGACTACGTATCAAGAGAGTCTAACTTAATTGTAACATTGCCAGTGGTGTGCTAGTGTTTGTGTGTTACAGTGATTCTTGAAGTGTTACTGGAAGAACTGTCTGAGCATGACTTATGCTTGTCTAATGGCAGCAAGAATCATGCTTGAGGTCATTTAATTTGCTCGTATATGTGTGTGTCTCCATCTCAGGGTGTTTTATATTGGTCTACCTGAAAGTATACAGTATACAACTTATCGACATATGCGTCGTGAGCACATTAATTTATGACATACTTATTATTATTTTATACCCCTTTACTATTTAAGTACGTGAATGCCTTAGCAATACTGTAATGATTACGGTCACATCAATAAAGCTTTGTTGGTTTTGACTCTCCTAAACTGAAACAGAGACAGAGAGTGAGAGAGAAAAAGAGAGCTTTTAAACAAACCAGCTGCCCTTGATTTACTTGCCATAGATGTCTTCGTCAGTAGAGTCATGGCAAAGACATTAATCATTTTTTTTTACTTAACAACAGAATCAAAACCTCAGCCAAACAAAGTGAGTTAAACTGATACAAATCTATGACATGACTATTTGAGCTGTATTTTTTGTATGAGAGTTGGTGTCCAGCCTCACCTTGTAAGTATTCTGTGTTGTCCAGATGGTAATACTGTGTACATTTCACTCACTGAAGGAGAACGTGTGCGTGTGTGTGTGTGTGTGTGTGTAGAGCTTGGCTGGGAAGCAGCATGTCAATTTCTCTGAGACAGCAGGACGGGTGAAGAGAAACAGAAGGGACATGTAGAGTTACACACAGAATACGATGTTATTGTCAAACAATAGATTATTTGTGTTCCATTAGGTTTCTTATTCTGGTATCACAATGATATTTAGTGCATTTTGATCAAATTTATATGCTGTTCTTCTGTCCACAATCAGTGGTCTTCTTCTATGAAGCCTAGCAAAATAGCACAGAGGGATGGGGGATGCTGGTAAAGAAAAAAAACCATCCTCCATGTATTTAGCAGAGGGGTTACCCATTGACGTAACCCATTGGATACGTCAATGGGTATTTTGGGAAGCTCCGATCAGCTGATAATGTGTGACTGATGAATGGGAGCACATTAATGTATAGAGATTTTGATATATAATTAGCTGTATAATTAGCTGTAATGCGTTTACAAGGCCTTTAACAATGTTATAACAGGAAGAAAATATACCTATAGAGTTTATATAAAAAAATATGGGCTTCCTTCAGAAAACACATGCAGCATGAATACATAAGCATGGTTTTACAAACAATTTACATAAAGTAAAAGACTGAGTAAAGACTGAGTTAGTTCATTAGTTGTCATGGTTTCTAATTAGTTCTCACCTGTTCCCTGATCTATTAATTATCTTCCTCTGTGTATTTGTCATCTGTTCTTTTTTTCCATTGTCTTAAAGTTAAGGATAAAGTTTAAAGTTATTAGTCATTTCTTATAATACATGCAGCAAAACGCATAGTCTGTTGGATTCTATACAGCTAAAGATGACACTGTTACAAAAAAATTCCATCTTCAAAAAATCCTGTTCTTAATTTAAAATATATTAAAATATTTCATAATACTATTGCTTTACTGTTTTTAAATGAAGTCTTGGTGAGCAGATCATTCTTTCAAAAACATTTTTAAAAATCTTACCGACCCCAAACTTTTGAAAGGAATTTTATATATTTTTGAATTTTTGCCCATTCATTCAGTAGAGCATTTGTGAGGTCAGGCACTGATGTTGGTCAAAAACTGTTCCAGTTCACCCCAAATGTGTTTGATGGGGTTGAGGTCAGGACTCTGTGCAGGCCAGTAAATTTCTTCCACACCAAACTAATCCAATCATTTCTTTACCTTGCTTTGTGCACTGGGGCACAGTCATGCTGGAATAGGAAAGGGCCTTCTTTAGCATTGCATTGTCCCAAATCTCTTGGTATGCTGAAGCATTAAGATTTCCCTTCACTAGAAGTAAGGGGCCTAAAGCCCAACCCCTGAAAACAGCTCCATACCAATATTCCTCCTCCATCAAACTTTACAGTTGGCACAATGCATTCAGGCAGGTGATGTTCTCTTGGTGTTCACAAAATCCAGACTCGCCCATCAGACTGCCAAGTAGATGAGTGCGATTTGTCCCTCCACAGAACACACTGCCACTGCTCCAGAGTCCAGTGGCGATGTGCTTTACACGACTCCATCTTATGCTTTGCATTGTACTTGGTGATGTGAGACTTGCATACAGCTGCTCGGTCATGTAAACCCATTCCATGAAGCTTCTACTGCACAGTTTTTGTGCTGATATTAGTGCCAGTGATAGTTTAGAACTCTTGTAGCGAATTAGCCCTATGAAATATTAATAATCAATCGTAACTTGTTATAATCGATTATGAATATTTGGATCAGTTAATCGGGTTAACTTGATGTAGCTAGATTAACATTATAACCAATTACTCGGTTCATCCCGTGAACACTCAATATTGGTTATTAATTAATTAATAGAAATGTACATTTCCGGGGCATGGGAAATGTCTTTCTTACTAAGTACTACTAAGAGCAAGTAGTCAAAATCTATGATTAGTGACTCCAGATATGAGCTTGAGACACGGAAAACTTTACGTGTGACTTGAAGAAGATTTTATTAACTAGACAAAACATTTAAACTACTCTAACATACACATACATACATGCATACAGTTTACCAAGGTAAAGAGAGCTTAAGCAAAATACAGGAAAGCAAGAAGTTATAGCATTGTTTGAAGTTCAGCAGATCAACTTGAGCAAACTATCAGTTTAGTTCTAACATGCCCTTCTTAAAAAGGGGTAAGGATACTTAATGTATAAAATAATGAGACTAAGTTTGATACTTGCATGCCCTGCCCATTTGGATTAAACTGTCCTGATGCAATATGTTGAGACTCCAGTTGATCTTTGTTAATGTTGTCTTGATGAGAGAGAACCAGTGGGAGTCCGAGGATCTTTGGTGAATGGAAAGACAAGGCCGCAGCCTGCCACGAGCTTGGGAGTCCTTGAGGGACATCTATTTCAGCATCATCTTCACATTAGGACTTCTCAGGAAGGACCAAGAGAAACAGAGAGCTAAGAGAAGCTCAGAGCGTGAAGTGGGTCCAGAGGGTCAAGAGAGACAAGAGAGAGAGGAGAGTCAAGATATGCAATATAACCCCTTAGAAAGGTCCCACCTCTCAGGGTTGGCTCGGCCAATAAGAAAGGTGGATTTGGTTTATGGCTCTTTGTTTCAATGGTGCTCATTTGCATGTGCCCGCAGGAGGGGTGGTAGCCGATGAAGAAACTGAAAGATTCTTGTAATAATAATATGTTGTTGTTATCGACATATCATGTACACAGTCATTTCAATCTTCAAATGGCGCTTTTCCACTGCATGGAGCGTTACGGTTTCGGCATGGCTCACTTGTGGCGCTTTTCCACTGCTCCACTGCATGGTACGGTACGGTACGGCTCGCTTCGGGTCGCTTTAAATGGTACCACCTCTGCTGAGGTTCCAAGCGTACCGTACCGATACTAAAATGTGACGTGGAAGCACTGTAGATCACTGATTGGTCAGACAGACAGAATCGTCACTGCCAGCGTCATTGTATTTGCGAGACATCAAACCCGCTAGATTTAAATAGCCAGTAACAGCCTCCAATGTTTTAAAACTACTTGCTTGACTTGCTTGACTTGCTTGAAGAAAAAAAACTTCCAAAAAAGAAATGGCTGAATCGGGTCAGTGGACGAGAAGCACAGACGTTCCTCTTGTTAGTTGCAGAGGAGCGGATAAACTATAACGATCAGTCATAATCCCACCCACTTTGAAGCGGTACTAACTGCAGTGGAAAAGCAACCGAGCTAAAGCGAACCGAGCTAAAGCGAACCGAGCCGAGTCACACCACGCAGTGGTAAAGCGAAGCGAGCCGAACCATGCCACGCCGAGCCGAACCGTACTGAGCCGTACCGAGCCGTACCATCAGTGGTGTAGTCTAGTTTTTTGTAGTGAGTATACTGTGATATACCAGCCCAAGCCCCCCGTACCCCCTCGTGCCCCCAAAACTTGTGTGATATTCCTTTAAAATTATGTTTTAATAGATTTGATTATTATTATTTTAAAAAGTACATCTTACTGTGCAATTTCTTTCATAATTCCCTCGAGTTAGCCTACTTTATTTATCTCTACAAACTTTTATTTTGGTGGGTTGTAAATTAAAGACATTTGAGCTTCTGTGTGTTTTAATAAACTATTATTATTATTATTAGGCCTACTTGAAGTATACTCTACTGTGCAATAGTAATGTATTTCTGTTATATTTTTTTCAAGTTAAACAAAACTTTGATTTTGACAGGTTGTAATGAAGACTTTATTCACAGAAACACGCAGAACATTCAGAGTTTATTTCAATAGCAGTCTTTTTGAGCTTTAATATCCATGGACACTTTGTACATATCGAGATTTGATTCATTGTATCATTACTTTTTATTTATTCATTCAAAAATGGCCAAATTGCGTGACGTTCCGCTTTACAGTAGGCTAAGTTACATTTGTTGCTGGATTCCGCGATTCGATCCGTGTCGCTGCGCAAACACAGAAGTCACGGCGGGGTGAATTTATGAATGAAAGTTCTTTCACAAAACGATGTTGTTATGTTTACGAATCCTCACGCTTTTTAAAGTGGGTATACGGAGATCTTTGACATTTCCTAGTGGGCATACGGAAATCCTTGACATTTTCCAGTGGGTATACGGCGTATACCTGCGTATCACGTAGACTACACCACTGCGTACCATGCAGTGGAAAAGGGACAAAAGTACCAAGTTATAGAGACCAAATATGCCATATGATGTTGGCTAATCATAGTATGCAAAGTCTGAAACATTAACCCATTAGAGTTTACAAGAAAACATAGGCCAAAACAACATCAGAAGGAAAATCATGAGATGTGAAAATTAGATACATGTTATACATTTCTCAAGTGGTTATATATATATATATATATATATATATATATATATATATATATATATATAAATATATATATATATAGGATTAACAGGGTTTATTTCTCCTTCTCAGGAGAATTAAGTGAGTGTCACATCTCTCAGGAATTCCCTTTTAGAGGTCGTAAAAATCCTTATCTATGTAACAGGACCCCGAGTTCTGCCAGTGCTGTTAGCTTCATTGGGATGTTAGTTTCGGGAGAAGTTACACTGGTCTTTGTTGGGAGAGTGAGTTTGCCGGACTATTCCTTAGGTAAAATGAATAATTTGTGTGTGTGATTGGTCCAGACGCCACACTCTTCATCATGAAATCTACAGATTTCAATCTACAGACTACACGTCGGTGACTTTAATGCACCATGCGACTCTGTGACCCTGCTCTGTGACTTTAAGCTCGGCAATAGTTCCCTTTCGAGAGGTCTTAAGTTAGTAGCTACATATTGCGTAAGTAGCTTACGCTATGGGAAAGCTCCTTTTCTCGAGAATATTGAAGCCAATTTTTTAAAATGCAGTGCAGCTGCACAGCAGACATACAGCTGAGCGTCTTAGCTCGCTCATTAGCTGTGCTGCGGCAACTGCACGAACATATGGCAAGTCGGCTAGAATGCGCAAACCAATCAGGACGCCAGAATGGGCATGGCTTATAGCTATATAAGCCCCCATTTCGTCATAGAATTCCTTCAGCAAATTTTAACATCGCTGACCTTCGGATGAGAAGCCTCACCACCGTCGAAAAGCCTTCAGTGGAACAAGCATCCTGCTAAGCAGCTCTCTGGACGCCGGCTCCCTGGTTTCAACTGGACGCCGCCTTCCGCCCGCTGTTCTGCTGTCTCTTTTGGGGGATCAGACGAGGAAGATGAGAGCGATGACAGCGTTTCTGTCGCTACATCTGAATGCGAGGAATGGGTGGGCTCCATGACTGACCCCGCATCACAGGCCATTCTTGAAATTCGCCTTCGAGGGGCAGGCTTATCAGTACACAGTCCCACCATTCGGGTTATCCCTAGCACCTCGTACGTTTACGAAGTGCATGGACGCAGCTCTTGCCCCCGAGACAACGGGGAGTGCGAGTGTTGAACTACCTCGACAATTGGCTGATTATAGCCCAATCGGAGGCTCAGTTAATAACTCACAGATCCTGGCTCCTCAGCCATCTAGAATGCCTAGGTCTCAGGATGAATGCTTCAAAAAGTGCACTGTCTCCCAGCCAGAATATACCTTTTCTGGGAACAGTCAAAAATTCTATACAGATGAGAGGCGCAGCTGACGTAAGAGTGCGCGCTCACCATCCAGCCTCTAGGCGCATTCAGAGCAGGCGCTTGCCTGGTATCAGTCCGGCGTGAGTATGGGCATGATTTCAAAGAGGAAAGTGATCTCGACAGATGCTTCCAACAGAGGTTGGGGGGCCCTATACGAGGGCAGGCCTTTGGCCGAGCCCGGAGAGGTGCCTACACATAAACTGTCTAGAGATGAGAGTGGTTGCTCTATCACTAAAAGCTTTCCTCCCATACATAAAAGGTCACTACGTCTTGGTCCGGTCGGACAACATGTCAGTGGTTTCCTATATAAATCGCCAATGCAGTCGCAGGTCAAGCAACCTGCACACCATGGCCAAACACCACTTGCTATGGGCTCAGCTCAACCTGCGCTCACTAAGAGCGGCTTATGTGCCAGGCATTCTGAACCAGGGTGCGGATATGCTATCCGGAGACAATGTCCCCCCAGGGGAATGGTCTCTTCACCTGGAAATGGTTCAGATGATATGGAGCATCTTCGGCGAGGCAGAGGTTGACCATTTTTCTCCAAAGACAGGGACGCAATGGCCCAGAACTGGCCACGCCGCCCGCTGTATGCATTCCCGCCGGTTACGATGCTACCTCAGGTCATCGAACGGAACATCTTTATGCTCTAAAATGGTCAGTGTTCTCCAGCTGGTGCACTGTGTGGAACATGGATCCCTACTCATGTGGAGTGACATGGGTACTTTCCTTTCTACAAGAGCTTTTGGACGCGGGTGGTTGCACCCCCTTAACGCTCAAAGTATATGTGGCGGCCATAGCAGCATTTCAAGCTCACGTGGCCGGGCAATCACTGGGAAGAAACGACCTAGTCGTGTGCTTCCTCAAGGGGGCCAGAAGGCTTAACCCGCTTCGACCCCCCTCTATACCTATTTGGGAACTTTCCAAGGTCCTGGAGGCCATGAAAGAGGCCCCTTTCGAGCCACTTCAGTCTGCGAACCTGAAGCTGCTTTCACTCAAAACTGCTCTCTTGTTAGCACTGGCATCAGTCAAGTGAGTGGGTAATTTGCAAGCATTCTCAGTGAGCACTTCCTCCCATGAATTCGGACCCAACGACTCCAGAGTCATCCTTAAGCCAAGGCACGGGCACTCTCGACTTCGTTCAGAGCGCAGGTCATTCCGCTGTCAGCTCTTCCTTCGTCAGAAGACGAAAGAGGTGTGAACCTACTCTGCCCTGTGAGAGCTCTCAGAGTCTATTTGGAGCGTTATGCCCCCTTCAGGCAGTCAGAACAGCTCTTCGTATGCTTTGGTGGTCACACCAGAGGTTTTTCGGTCACAAAGCAGAGACTGTCAAGCTGGATAGTTGATGCTATCTCGGTGGCTTATGAGTCTAAGGGCCTCCGTTGTCCCAAAGGTATCAAAGCTCATGAGGATGGCCTCGTCGTGGGCATGGTCGAGTGGAATACCAATTGAAGATATTTGTGCGGCGGCAGGCTGGGCCTCACCGTCCACATTTATGAGGTTTTATAATATGGAAGTTCCTGCTTTGCAAGTGAGGGTTCTTTCCATATGAATAAAGTGTTCAGCACATTTTCACAATTATAAGGCCCAACGTCTGTCTGGTCCTGGGTAAACATGAACTACAGTTCTATATACCATATAAGAAGGAGAATGGCCCTTTATAAGGCCCATTCCTATTCTTTTCCTTTATGAGGCTCATTACTGATCTGGCCTATATTAGGACTCATAACTTTACTCTTCTATGAGACTCGGGTGCTTGGCCCGAGGCTATAGTTGTTACGAACTACTCTGAGAAGAGGGTTGAGATCCAAACGCAGCTTTATTTGAGGGCAATCCAGAGGCGTAATCCAATGGACAGGCAAGGGTCATACACAGACAGGCAGTCCAAAACAGATAAACAAAGAAACAAACAAAACAGGCAGGGACCAGAGGCAAGAGAGTAATCCAGGGAACAGGGCAAGATATCCAAAACCAAGAGTGCTCAGAAATGCAGTGTAACACTTAAACAAGACTTAGCGGTGAGTGAATGAATGAACATGGTATAAATAGACAAGGACTAACAGGGTGATGAGAAACAGGTGAATGCAATCAGAGACCAACCAGGTGATGAGACACATGAAATGAAATGAATGAAGTGAATGAAATTATGAATGTTGATGAATCCGGGGAGTGAGTTATGGGAAATGTAGTTAGTGAGTAAGTGATCAAAGTCTATTGTGGAGCGCCCTCTGGTGGCTCTCGAGGGCACTCCAGCTGGTGATTGTTACATAGCCCCCCCAATGAGCGGCTTCCAGACGCTCCAAAACTGTCCAGGTGGGCGGTAGCATGGAGGCGGATCCGGGGGCGGGATGGAGGGCCAGGTCCGTGGAGCAGAAGAGGGCCTGGAGACTGCAGCAGGTCGGTCGTTCATGGCGAGTAACCGAGACGAATCTCCGTTACATTAGTAACCGAGACGTTTTCATGGGTTATTTTGATTGACAAGTTCTATGGTACCATAAGCAAAGATGAATTTCAAATGACATACTTCCAGGGAATTTGACAGGCATTGAGATGAATGGGAATGCTAGCAGATATCTTCTCCAGGTGGGCTTTTATAGACATTAATATACTATACAATTATAATATTTTTTTGGTTGTCGTTGTGAAATGTAGTTGTTGAGTCAGTGTTAAATGAGTCATGTATATCCAGCTAGAATGTGGAATTGTACATTAGATTGTTGAGCTCAATTTATGTAGAAATACAAGAAATAGTTTCTGTTTCGTGCTAAATTTTCCTACACTTCGATAAACACTCAGTGGCACACATGCATTTTCTCAAAGATCAAGGGTGCACACACACACATGTACACACCAGTGAAAATTTTCCACTGACATGGGGTGCTTGTTTTGATGTTCTACCCAGGGTGCACTTCTGCTCAGACAGTCTTAAGGTTAATCCTTGAACCAAAAAAATCCACACACACACACACACACACACACACACACACACACACACACACACACACACACACACACACACACACACACACACACACACACACACACACACACACACACACACACACACACACACACACACACAAACACACGTACATACATATGAACACACACAGGGTACATTGTGTCCCTGGGGCATCTGGAGGAAAGATGAGAGCTACTAAGAGATTAATTAGACTCACTTCAACAAGTAATTGAGATTCGTACGCTCTCACGCTCTGGTTCTCTTCTTTTTCTCTCTCCCACTCTCCTCTTCACCTCCTACCCACTCCTGGCAGTACAATTTGCATGAGTTTCATCTTACCAGAACTTTCTTTTTTGTCATGTCTTCATCGCTTCCTTCTATCTCTAAAGTGACTTCTTTAAGAGCACTGCTATAGCAACCGTAAGCACATTTGGTGCACTTGACCCCTCCAGCTGGTCACTATGTGCCCAGCAAGGCCCAAAACTAGAGCTGGTTGTACTTAATGCTTAATTATGAGATTATTACTGGAGGAGAAACATGAATGTGAATGAAACAGTTATTCATTTTGATTGAACAATGACAAATCTAATACAGTAATGCATTAGAGATGGAGACACTTTAAAGAATAAATGTGGCCAATGAGCCATGACATGCTAAACAATAACAAATTGAATGTAGGAAAACAGTATCCATTTAACACATCTTTTATGTCAATTATCATGGGAATAGGATAACAAGTAGAGGTAGGCTACTTTTATCTTAGAGTAAATAATGTGAGGATTGTTTAAAGTTCACTTAAATTAAAAGTTGCTATATTTTTGAAGCCTAATAAACGCTTCAAATTTGGGGGGGGGGGGGGGGGGGAATCCTTTTCATCAAGACATCAGTAGCTATATTAATATCAGTGATACTGGCCTTCATTCATAAAAGGATGCTATTAAACAATTATTAAAAATATACTGTCTTTATGTTGTTTTTACATTACAGTGGAAATTGGGTCTCACATATTTTCAATTTTATTTACACACAAAACATTAATGGTGAACTTTTTTGACTTTATAAAATGATTCTCTCAAGTCTTGGCAATCGGCCCCTATTAAACAATAAAAATTAAGAAATATTTTTGTTATACATAGTTTACTAGCCTACTTTTATTTTTGGCAGAATTTATTATTATAATCAACTTAATTATTTCCTGGATTTTGTATCAACATGGTCCCTAAATGTATGTAAATGCAGGAAATGGGATTCAAATATGAAAACAATTTCCCCCATTTTGTGTCCCCCCCCACTTCTCAAACCAAAGTTACACCCTTGAATCGGACAAATAGATACATTAGATTAGTTTGTATTTCCATAACTTTTCCAGTTAATCATGGTAACTGGCTAAAGATATATTTAATAATTTTGTAAGGGAAAATGTAGATTCAGCTGAACGTTCTCGTAAAATAAGCTCCAACAGGTTGATCAGGACCACAACACTGATTGGTGTGTACATTTTGTACATTATTTTTCCCGTATATTATCTTAAATCTTTACCCAAGAATAAAAAAATAGTCCATTGATTGTACAAAAAAATCGACCTAAAAAGATGAACGCTGAACTGTATTACAGTAATTAAGCACAAGTTGGAGGAAGTGCCACAAACCAGGACAGAGCAATATTGATGCTATCCTCCTTTACACTAACTTTATGTATAGCTCATGGGACTCACGTTATCCAAACACATGTTTTAAAGCAGAGGTCTTCAATCCTGCTCCTGAAGGGCCGCTGTCCTGCAGAGTTTAGTTCCAACCTTCTTCAGCACAGCTGCCTTTGTATATTCAAGCGATCCTGAAGAGCTTGATGAGCTGATTCAGTTGTGCTTGATTAGGGTTGGAACTAAACTCTGCAGGACAGCGGGCCTCCAGGAGCAGGATTTAAGATGTCTGTTTTAAAGGTACAATATGTAAGATTATTTAAATGAAATATTAAAAAACCACTTGCACAGTGTTATAAATTTCATGCAGTTGTGTAGGCCTACTTACATTATCCCAAAAGTTCCCAAGGATTTGTAAATCCAGAGAAATTCCAGTTTTAAATAATGGCTCGTCCCTTGTCATTGTCGCATATCAATTACGTAATATCGGCGGATTCCGCGCTATCCTCGGTTTCCGCTTGTAGAAACCATGTAAGATATACATTACTCATTAGCAGCCGTTTCAATGGGCTGCTAAGCCGCTAATGAGTGATCTTTGTATACATATCTATGATACAATATCTCGCACAGTGCTGTTGTGCTGTATGTAACTTTTTTACTCTAGGCCGTCTGAAACTGCGGTCAAGCCAGCCGCACATTTTTTTAGTATGCGCGTCTAATTGTCCACTTACAGTATGGGTGCTGGAAGAGGTCAAAATTGGTTTTAGACTCTATTTTCTGCTATTTTCAATATTATTAGGTCACAAATAATACAATTTCATTATTTAAAAAACAACAACATGACTTTTATTTTATCTTTTATTATTTTAATGTTTGTAGGCCTATTTGATTTACATTTATTATTAGATTATTCATGTTCATATTATTTTAATAATCATACATCATTAATTAATCATATTTTTTAATGTTCCCTTTCAAGGGAACTCGAGCTGCGTTGAGACGCGGTGGGAACGCTCTGCCTGATTGCCTCGTGAAGCACGTGTATAATCAGTCCAATGGAAGAGTGAGACGTCATAGGTTGGTGACGTCATAGACCAGGAAGCTATAAAGCACCCCTGAAAACAGACCGCGACAGCTTCTGTTGCCTTCAGCAAGCGCTCTCTGTATACTGTCCTTGTCGATTTACTGTTGTTTGTCACAAGCACATTATATATATATATATATATATATATATATATATATATATATATATATATATATATATATTATGGCGAAACAAGAGTTCAAGCGTTTTGTTGTCCCTTGCCCTCGTTTCATCACGGGTGGGGACACACATCAGCTTTGTGTTGCTTGTTTGGGAGTGGAGCATGCCCAGTCAGTTCTCGAGGGAGCTGACTGCGAGCATTGCGAGAAGCTGTCCGTGAGGGACGCTCCGCTCTCACCGGGTGTTCTTTGAAGAGGACGGTTCGGTTCGCGCTCCCCGAGGTGCGGGTCCCGCTGCTGCCGAGGCACAGCGAAGGCTTTCATCTTGTGGTTCGCATATGGATCTAGTAGCGGGGCTTGAGACGGGCCCAGCCCTTTCTCAACCCTTACCTGCTGAATCCGGTGCCTCTGCCCAGGAAGGAGCCCGCGCGCTGCGGCTTCTCCTTCCCAGGTCGGGGATCATTGCTGAGACTATCCAGTTCTGAGGATCTGGATGTCGTCAGTATTGATATGGGGGATTTTGAGTCTTCGCCAGCTCACACCCCCGGTAATGATGAGGAGCTTATGGAGGTTTTATCTCGTGCAGTAGCTATATTAAATATTGAATGGCCAGCCGATGATTCTCAGACTGTTATTAAAAAGAGTTTATTAGATAAAAGATTTCTACCATCTAAAACACAGCCTCCACGTCGGGGACTCCTGTTTTTTCCTGATCTCCACAATGAGGTTTCGAGATCGTGGAATAAACCGGCGTCATTCAGAGTGCTTAACCCACAAACTTCCAACTATAGTAATGTTTTGGGTGCATCTGATTATGGTTATTTGACGGTGCCTCGGGCTGAAGAGACGCTCGCGAGCTATCTCTCTCCCGAGTCAGCGTCATCATTGAAAGGCCCCCACGTTACCCACCAAACCCTTAAAATCTACATCTTCGCTGGTGGGTAAAGCTTATTCGGCAGCAGGTCAGGCTGCGTCATGTCTGCACACTATGTCTATACTGCAGGCATACCAGTGTGATCTGTTGAAGGATATCGATGAACGTGAGGAAGTCAGTGCTGACGCAATTTGAGAATTGCGTCGTGCAACAGACCTGTCTCTCCGGGCCACCAAGGAGACGGCCAAATCAGTGGGCCGTTCTATGGCAGCGCTGGTGGCCACGGAGCGGCATCTTTGGTTAAATCTGTCAGATATAAAAGATAAAGATCGGTCTGTTCTTCTGGACGCACCACTTTCACCTTCAAGTTTGTTCGGTGACGCTATCAACTATGTCGTCTATAGGTTTCAAGGATCGAAAAAAACAATCCGCTGCGTTCCAGAGGTTTCTTCCTCGACGTTTCGATGTCCCCGAGACTGCTGGGCGGAGAGTGATTATTAAATCCGAACTGTCTTGTCCGAATACAAGCTCCTCACAGCACAGAGTGCATCAAAAACAGAGGGTCGCCACTCGGGCTCCTCCACAATCTGGGGAACCTGGGTGGTGGTTGCAGTCCAGGCCAGCTAGGGGTAGGCAAGATATACAATCCCCATATGATTCTCCGAGGAGGGTCGTAGAACGATCAGTTCGGTTGTTCCCTGCCGGTTCGCCGCTTCAGGGCACCGAAGTGTCCGTACAACCGAATCCCGAGGCCAGTCTCGAGAGACTGGTCCCCTTAGTAGAATTTCTGGCAGCGTGGAAACTACTGCCAAATATTTCTCAGTGGGTCCTGCATATAAAAGAAAAGGGTTACAAAATTCAGTTCGGTTCTCGTCCGCCCAGATTTCAAGGGGTCCTTCCCACAGTGGTGGACTCGGGTCATGGAGCTAGAAGTACTGACGCTTTTGCAAAAAGGGGCTATAGAAAGTAAGGGTGTCACGATTCTCCAAATCCTCGATTCGATTACATTTTCGATTCTAAGGTCACGGTTCGATGAAATTCTCGATTTTTTTTTTTAAGCACAGGTTGCTGTTGCTACTAAAAAGCTGACATCAGTTCATCGCAATCTCACACACCTCTGTTATTATCAGTGAAGCTGACTGCACAATGAATCTTTCATAATATATAGCCTACACTTTGTTTGTTATAATCAGAGGATTTGCCAGCTTACAGAATTCAGCACTGAACAAAAAGTCAAGCCCCTGAAATGACTAGAAAAAAGATAAGTTAATTTTGATGAACAAGATTGAACAATAGAGTCAGTAAAACGATCCGAACTTTCCATCACGGGCGCGACATGGGGGCGTGGCAGTATCGACGATTCCATTTTTTATTTCGATTTTTGAGTTTGTGAATTAATTTCGATCGATTTCGATTTAAAATCGAAATCGTGACACCCTTAATAGAAAGGGTTTCTCCTCCCAGCAGACAGTTAGGGTTTTACAGCTGTTACTTCATCGTTCCCAAGAAGGATGGGGGGTTGCGTCCTATTCTAGATATGCGTCAGTTAAACAGCAGAGTTCAGAAACTCAAGTTCAAAATGCTTACACTCAAACAGATTGTATCACAGATTCAGTCCGAGGACTGGTTTGTCACAATAGACTTGAAGGACGCTTACTTTCATGTATCCATTCATCCTCATCACAGGAAGTTCCTGAGGTTTGCTTTCGGGGGCGAAGCATACCAATATCGGGTCCTTCCATTCGGCCTAGGTTTATCACCCCGCACCTTTACGAAATGTGTGGATGCAGCGCTGGCTCCTCTGAGACTCCAGGGCATTCGCGTATTAAACTATATCGACGACTGGTTGATCCTGGCTCGTTCCGAGCAGTTGGCAGTTCGGCATCGAGATGTCGTTCTGTCTCACATAAAGAGGTTGGGGTTACGGCTAAACACCAAGAAGAATGTGCTCCTCCCAGCCCAGAGGACCACTTTTATAGGGGGGATGTGGGATTCGACAACTATGCAAGCACGATTGTCTCCAGCACGTATCTCTGCGATTCTCACAGCCGTAAAGAGGGTAAAACTAGGCCAGTCACTCACTGTGAAACAGTTCCGGAGACTGGTGGGTCTCATGGCAGCTGCGTCCAACGTAATTACTTTTGGCCTTCTGTACATGAGACCCCAGCAGTGGTGGCTCAGGATCACAATGGGTTTTCTCCGAGGGGAAATCCGTTTCACACGATCAAGGTCACGCGGCAATGTCTACGTGCCTTGGTCATGTGGAAGAAACCTTGGTTCCTCGCCCAGGGCCCAGTATTGGGGGCTTCTTGTCGACGCGTAACGCTATTGAGGGTTGCTTCCCTCACAGGCTGGGGGGCGGTCATGAGTGGCCGCTCGGCGACAGGTGTCTGGCAGGACCATCAGCCTTCGTGGCATATAAACCGACTAGAGATGATGGCGGTATTTCAGGCTCTCAAATACTTCCTGCCAGACCTGGGAGGCCATCATGTGCTTGTCCGCACAGACAACGCATCGGTGGTCTCTTACATCAACCATCAGGGGGGTCTGAGGTCCCGATTATTATGCAAACTGGCTCATCAGATCCTCCTATGGGCCCAGGGGAAATTACTGTCACTCAGGGCAGTTTATATTCCAGGGTGTTTGAATGTGGGAACAGATATCCTGTCAAGGCAGGGGCTGAGGCCCGGGGAGTGGAGACTTCATCCCGAGGTGGTGGAGCTCCTATGGGAGAACTATGGTCAAGCTCAGGTCGATCTTTTCGCATCTTACGATACAACCCATTGTCCGCTTTGGTTCTCCCTCACATATCCAGCTCCTCTCGGACTGGACGCTATGGTGCAGGTGTGGCCGAGACTATTATTAGTAGCCCCGCAATGGCCGGCCCGAGTGTGGTTCTCGGACCTAGTGCCCCTTCTGTACGGGTCTCCCATGGAGATTCCTGTCAGAAGGGACTTGTTATCTCAAGCAGGGGGCACGATATTTCACCCTCGCCCGGAGTTGTGGAAACTGTGGCCTTGGCCTCTGATGGGGCCCAGCTGTTAGAATCTGGTCTCTCGACTGAGGTCCATCCTTCAATCCAGAGCTCCATCCACGAGGAAACTGTATTCATTGAAATGGAAACTGTTCTCTACATGGTGTGGAGAACGTTTTTTAAATCCTGCTAACTGTTTTTAATTAGTTAGATTAAAGGTACCCTTTTGAAAAAGTAGCTATTTAACAGAAAGTATGGATATATGATATTATACAATCATATATGCACAAGGCTAATTAGCCTTGGCATATTTAGATTTTGTCTATTCATCAATGCAAATTTACTGCAACTGCTGTAATGCAAATTGAATAGGATGTGGATACAAGTTATTATTATAGTATTTAATTAATAAAGTTATATTAATTAATTATGCATTTTTTATATGAATAATATACTTCTGCATTTGTATAAATAAGGCTGCTCTGTTTATTTATTTTTGCCCATGTATAAGGTTGTGCGGATTTGTGTAAAGTTTATATAACCTAATGTTGAGTTTAATTATTTTTATGAGATGTACTCTAATCACAGATTGGATTATTTTATTTATTACAGTTTTTCACTTCTGAAAAGTTAAAAGTTAACACACATTGAATTTGACTGTTTTTATTTACAGCAGTGAATAAATGTCATTAAAAGAAAATAAGGTATCACTGTTTATTGCTGATTTTAAAGCTTACTGAACTTTAAATTATTTGGATATCTACAGTTTTACATATAAACACAACATAAGATTGGCCCCTCTGTATTAATTGTGGCCCCTCTTGTGGCCCCCAGTTGAAAAAATCCTAGAACGGTCCCTGCTACCCTGATTAAAGTATGTATATAAAACTGGTGAAATATTTTAAAGGCAAACATAGCTACAGTTATTTATATTATATAAATGACTCCTACCTTGATCTTTGCAGATTTTCCATGACCGTGGGAACCCTGATGGACGGATGGATGCATGTTGCAATTCTTATAAATCTGAAAGCCCATGGGGTGGGAATTAATAAGAACATCCTTGTTCCAAATAAGCAATTTCCCTCCAGCTCTTTGTACTTTAGGAGGTTATATGAATAAAGCCTTATATTTTGTTGAATTAAATAATAATATCAGTCCTTTCTTACCTCACAAACCCCTGCAAGACAAATTCAGCCTGTCCAGCTCTCCTCTCTGTGGTATTTGGTATTAATGTCTCAGTAGATGCATGGGATATTATGTGTACTTTCTTTCATATACATAGCATTTCACTGTTGCATTTCTTCATAATTTGCCTAGCCAATCCAAAACTAATCCACATGAAAACTCTTTCTCACACACATACAGCCAAGCTGAATACTGACTCCTTAATTTAGAATCAGATTAATGCAATTTATTTTGGCTACAATTGGCCAAAGTGTTGAAAAAATCAATCTCATTTGCATCATTTCACATGCAAGAAAAGACATCCAGTACATTAGAAGGCAGCTGGCTCTAATACAGACCTGTAGAAGCTATTTCTGTGTGCCTTTCTGTTTTAGCCCATGATCATAACAGATCAACAGATCTGTCAGCGGAGCACAAACTAGCAGAGCAAAACAAACAAACAAACAAAAAAAATTCATCCAGACCTGATCACAAGTGTGGTCATCCAATCTCAAAGGTCACACTAAATCATATATGACAGATTTGAGAAATGTATCCCGTTGCTTTCCAAAATGTATGGGCTCAAGCTTGAAGTCCAGGATAAAGGAAGCGATAAAGTGGTGAATTCTGCTTTTCTCTATTTATAAAGTACCAATCAAAGGCTTGGACACACGTACTCATTCTTTAATATTGGTATTCCATTTTAGAATAATAATAAAGACATAAAGCAATGAGATTACAAACATATATCCAATCATAAATGAATAAAGAGCAGTAAAATATTACAAAAATAATTTCAAGCATCTAAGCAGATCAAAATGACATTAAAGTTCATGAGAAAAGAAATTCTGTCAAATGTGTCTGTCTTTTGACTGGTACTGAGTATGTCTAATATTATAATATTGTGGCACTGATGGTTACCCAGCATGCTTTAAAGGAGCCGTATGTAAGAATGTGGCCAAAACTGGTATTGCAATCACTTTCAAATGACTGTAGATCGGTGTATCCCCTTCCCCTCCTCCCTGACTCGAGGTTGCCAGATAGGGTGCAGTATACAGCAGGAACGTAGGCTGCTACAAGAAGCTTTTTCTGTTAATTATGTTTATGCTTCAAATGAGAGATGTTTTGCAAAGTAATTATATATCGCAAAAATGTACTAATGGCGATTAGCCAAATATAATCGTAAAGATGTACGCTCGTATGTGACAGTACATTGTTAGAACAGTAGCTGTTAGTCTACCTTGTAACGGTAGGTATCTGTCATTAAAGTAAGTACAAGCACAAGCCTCTGTCACTGTGTGTAACCGATATCAAAGATACAGCTATTAATTTAGCTGACGCTATAAGTGAAAGCGATCAGCTGTATTTTTTAACTTACCCTGCAGTACACGTCCATAACGCTAAAATATGTGATGTGAAAGATTACGTGTCATTCTATTATTTTTGGCTGTAGAACTTGCATGATAAACAATTATGGGTGTGCTAATGTTGTTTTCCTCAGCGTATCATCATAATGACAGAGAAACGGGCTCTGATAATGCATTGCTAATGTTAGTAATGACGACTCGCCGTTTTTATTACCCAAACAATTCCTTACCTTTTCAATTCGATGACCCACCTCCTCCATATGAGCTAACGTAACGTTACTTTGCACGAATATGCATAACTTTGTTCGACTTTCATGAATATTTGAAATGGCCATTTACATCAAGTACAAGTTAGCCAAACATATTAATCTTACCTGTCCAGGAGAAAATTAGCAACGTTGGCGTCTGTCTTCAAATTCTTCTCCGTTTTCAGCCGTCTCCATCTTTCAAATCCATCTCCTATACAGATCCTTGTTTTATTTCGGACTTTGTCACGAAGTATTTCGGATTCATAACGAGTTTTTTTTTGGTTTGGCAACGTTAGACATTTTTTTTATCTGATTCCGACACGTTTGTAGCTGCAGCTGTGGTAACTAGCAGAGCTGGCAACCCGGATGCCGCAACACTACTGACTTTGTGATCGGTAGATAGGTGGAGGGTGGTGCATCAGACCAAAACACAACATGACAACATCAACATCAGTTGAGGGCTGCAACTTCACTTTTTAAATGACAATATCCTGGCCGGACTATTGTTGTCAGTGATATAAGTATTTGAAATGAACATGATTTCTTAATGTCTAGTGACATATCAGGGCCATTTTATGATTAATTGAAATACATTTCTTACATACAGCTCCTTTAAAGCTGGGGTCAAATTAAATTGAGTTTGAGATGATTACTTGCAAGGACTATAAAAGTTTTGGGAAGGTATTCATAGTTTGATGAAGATTTACATTTCGCTAAGATTGTGTTATTATGTGTGTTACCATTACCAAGATTTATAGTCCAAATCGGAATGTAGCAAGGTTTGAATTTCAGGGAAGGAGCCGCGGTTAGGGTTTTGCGTGCAGGTGATGTTTGCGTCACCGGCCTCGCTCCGTTCCCATGGCTCTCGGCCTCGCCCTACTTGCCATACTGAAGTTATTGTTAGTTTTCCAATTTAATTTTTTACTTCAATTGTAATTCTGATAACATAATGTTTAATTAAAGAAGTGTATTAAGTTATAAATATTTTCATATCTGGCTGAGGAGACTATTCTGTTCACATCCAAATGTGTCTTTGGCTCTTTAAAAAACTGACCAAGGATTTAGAAGAAATAAGCAGTAAAAGGGAGGGTGAGAGAGAAATAAAGTAGACAAGCAGGGAGAATGAATGATAGATCATGACGCATTCAGCTCTGTGCCATCTGCTACATTCAGACAACCATGCCATGAGGTTAAACTAAGGTTGTACCGGAGTCTGGCTCTCCATCTCTGATATATAATACACACACACTCACATTCATTTATGTGCTGTTCCTTCGCACATTATATATTGTGTCTCCCAGTGTGGTGGAGGTTGAACTATGTCCTGTGTGTATTGTTATGCTTTAGTCTTATAATGGGCAGTAATTTTCCCTATGGGAAGATCACCATAGCAACATGAACTTGCATAGTGAAGTGTGTGTGTGTGTGTGTGATAGGCATATGATTTTCCTCTTTAAAAATAGGGTTAAATGCTGCGACAAATCCATCACATCTTCTGTGGGAGTAAGCTGAGAACTGATTGTGAGGAGAGCCTCTTCATGGGTGGCATTGATCTGCTCAACTTCTTTACAAAAACAAGTTCAGCTTTGGTCCAGACACTGGTTCTTGCATTTTCTGGCCCAGAACCATATTTTGCTTGGCTATCATGAAAACAAGATTGGAAAAGCAAAGATTGTCATCTTGAAAGGAAGACACAGTTAGGCACAGCTGACACCCTTATCCAGATCAATGTAGCGAGAGAGACAGAGAGAGAGAGAGAGAGAGAGAGAGAGAGAGAGAGAGAGAGAGAGAGAGAGAGAGAGAGAGAGAGAGATAGAGAGAGAGAGAGAGAGAGCAATCCATCATTGGAGAGATGTCACCATTTCCCAATATAATAGATGCCTGTTTTATGTTTACGGAACTGGGTAAGATATTTAAAGGAGAAAAAGAGGCTGTGCTTCATTACGAGTAGGGTACCAAAACTTAAACAAGGGACCATGAAACAATTTGTATTTCAGTGTACACAAAAATGGCTTTTTTATTTTATATATATATAAAAAAACTAACAAACTTTGCCAGTTATTGATAGAGATACTGAAAACAACAGAAAACAATGTAAGACATGAAAAGGAACTAATAAAAGGATCATACAAATGATCAGATGCTTTTGAAAAAGAAAAAAATGCATTAAAAAAGATTATGGTCAAAATGGTATTTGGAGAAGATGTTTAATTTCTACCAACTATTAATGTATTTTATATGCTTAAAAAAACTTGACTGATATTTAACTACACAAAATGCCATTGCTTCACTACGTATGTGATATATAAGGTCTGGTAAGGTGTATATAGCTACAGCGTCTTTCTGTGGCTGTGTGTGCTTGCTTATACAGTAGATGCATCAGTATAGATGCATATATATATATATATATATATATATATATATATATATATATATATATATAATTTATTTATTTATTTATTTATTTTTTACCGTGAGGACTTTGCCTGCTCATTTCAGAGATTTTTATGTTTTTTGGAATTAGGTCAAATACCCCCCAAAAAATTGGTCATGGCTTAATGATCCTGGGGAAAATGTGGGTCCCATGGTCAAACCAGCTGAGAACCACTGAATTAAATGATACATATGCTGTGTGTAACAATGGCACTGCAGTGTATTGTGGCACCAAATGTCATTAAAAGTATAACCATGGCAAGTATATTGTACTAAACATTTTCACTATGGGATTAGCCAGAATACTTTTTAGTACTGTTGTGTTTTAGTCAGCCAGAGAGGTTTAATACCATCTACAATATTGCCTGGGGAAGTCTGTGAGGCTTCAGTTGACAAAAACCACAAAACTGTGGCTGAGAAAAGGGGAAACAAATGTCATTGGCTGTGTGAGTGACTGGTCCCAGTGACAGACAGGGGCAATTATCTGCTCTCCCCCCAACAATTTTTACCTAATTTCTCAACGACCAGAGACCCTGAACACAGTCTATCAGTGCCTGGAAAAAAGGGATTATTTTACGCTTTCTGCTCTCTCTTTGGAGTATGACTTTTCTGCTGTCATGTCTTTGTGATGGATGAAAGGCAGAGAGAGGGAGAGAGAGAGAGAGAGAGAGAGAGAGAGAGAGAGAGAGAGAGAGAGAGAGAGAGAGAGAAGGCAGACCCAGCGTGGTTGACACCCCTAACCCTTTCGACTTCTCATTTTTCTGTAACACATCCCAATTCATCCCTCTTTCTGCACTGGTCTATCCTTCTCCACCCTTCTCGTGACCCCGGAGTTCTGCAGGTGCGCAGAGATACACCTGCAGCCCGAGGACCAGACGACATCACAGGCTTGGCATCAGCATTGACAGGGTGTGTGATTCAATCACCACATCTGGTGGAGTCCGAGCACTGAGAGTCAGTCAACCCTCCTAAATCTCGCCCCTCCACCCAGAACTGAGCACGCTTCCAGATTTGACAAAGTACATACACACTCCGGCACTGTACAGAGAAACAGCAAAAGATGCGTTTCAACAGGATGCAAGACACAGGACTGCAGGTCTAAAAAGAGCCGGCTTGATTCTGTTAATGACGGCAGCTTTCCATAAAAACCTGCTTTTTCCCGTCACCTAGCAAGCAGCTTCCAATCGTTGTAATTTAGGGGACTCGGCTCTCCTCTCCAGCTGTTGCCATCGCCCCCGCCTTACAAACGCAATAATGCTCTGATGCAAATGCGCTGCGGTGCATGGCTCAAATTCCTAAACATCATCTACAATGCTCAGGATCTGTGTGGAAAGTGTTAATTGCTCCAACAAAAAGATAAATATCTGAAAAGTGGACCAGACGACTTCACTTTCAGTTAGTTGCCAAGATATCAAAATAATGATAAAAACTAATAAAAATGACAAAAATACATAATGACAAACTTATAAATTGAAATTAAAATTAAAACTGAAAAGATAAAAAGTAAAAATAACAGACAATTCATTCATCAATACTATATTAGTAAATAATACACTGGCATTGACTTGGATGCCACCAATGAGAGTACAGAGAGAAAAGATAAAAGATTCAAAGGCATTCTGAACATACAATTCAGTAAATATGCATGTGCGTGCGTGCTCGTATCTCTGGTATGTACCATTTCAAATATAGTAGAGATTTTTTAACTATTATTTCTTGTTTTATACTAATGCTAATGCAGTCAGCTGTGTGTGTGTGTGTGTGTGTGTGTGTGTGTGTGTGTGTGTGTGTGTGTGTGTGTGTGTGTGTGTGTGTGTGTGTGTGTGTGTGTGTGTGTGTGTGTGTGTGTGTGTGTGTGTGTGTGTGTGTGTGTGTGTGTGTGTGTGTGTGTGTGTGTGTGTGTGTGTGTGTGCACGTACGTGTGTGTGTGAGTGTTAAGTACCTTAATTTTTGATTCAGTACAATTTGTTATTGATTGCATTCAAAACTATCTTCACACAGTGATCACACCATCCGTCTACATGAGCTAAACTGTGGATCACTGCTTTGAACAATGTCATCGGATGCATTTTGTTCCATTTACATGAATTATTTTCTCTTTTAAACACAAACACTTACAGAATTTTATGTTCTATAGGATAAGTTGCACGTTTACATACTCTTTTTAAAACTGTTAAACTTATTTTCAAAACCTAACAACAAAAAATAATAAGACCGAGAGTAGCAACATTTCCACAGTAATATCATATTGAAATAAATATTCTGATTCTAAAATCTAATATTAAACTGCAGTGAATTAAAAACAGTAGAGTAGTGTCATTCTTGTTTTGTAAAAGCATTTTGCAAAAGAAAATAATGTGTAATGCTCCTGTTGTTTGTGTTTTTTCTGTTTTATGAGTGACAAAATGTGTTTGTTGGGTGAAACCTTTACTAGTGTTCTGGAAGATTGAGTTGGGATTTGAGACATGAAGGAAGTGTCAGTGCATTTTGAATGTGACATGAAGAACTGAGTGAAGAGTTTTGAAAATGCACCTAAATATTGAGAAATGTGTCCTAGCGACTGTAAAAACCTGTAATTTAATTTGTCAGAGTAAATCCCAGCATTTTCTCTAGTTTATTCTAGTTTATTTGAGAAGTTCCGCAGATTCTTGGACATTGGTAACTGTATTGTTAGAGTTGTGAGATCTGTAGGATGGTTCCTCCATGACACACATGGAGGGGGGGGGGGGGGGGGGGGGGGGGGGGGTGTGCAGCAACTCAATCCACACACAAGAGTCTACATACACATGAAACTACCTATGTTAGAATATCCATTTACAGCTGCTAATACAGTTTTGTTTGTTTGGATTTTTTTATTTCTTTTTACAGTCGCTGACACATTTCTCAATACTTTGGTAATTTTTTCAAAACTCTTCACTCAGTACTCATAACCAGCCTTAAGCTTCACTGCAGTTAATTTCACATTCAAAACGCAATCTAATGCTCTAAACAAGTAATTCATGTCAAAAAATCAACTCATTCTTCCAGAACACTAGTTAAGCTTTCACCCAACAAACACACTTTGTCACTCATAAAATACAAAAAAACACAAATAACAGGAGCATTATAACATATTTCTGCTGTTTTCTGTTGTTCCTAATTCACAGCATTTTATGTTACATGGTCAATGTTTACATTACAGTACACATTTTTGTTTAAACTGAAAGATTACTACCTTCTCAAGATTAATTAATACCATTCATAGAAACTCTTCACACAGTGATCACAAGATCAGTCTCCGGCTATACTGTGATCTTTCAATTTACATTAATTTCTCACTTAAAGTCAAGTCAAGTCAAGTCACCTTTATTTATACAGCGCTTTTTACAATACAGATTGTATCAAAGCAGCTTCACAGTGATAACATGAAAATAATATAACAGAGTTTGTTTCTAAAAGAAAATTGCGTCAACGTCCACCTTAAGTAAGGCAGATCAATAATATTATTGAACATTAAATGTCCCCAACTAAGCAAGCCAAAAGCCAAGGCAACAGTGGCAAGGAACCAAAACTCCATCAGGTGACAGAATGGAGAAAAAAACCTTGGGAGAAACCAGACTCAGTCGGAGGGCCAGTTCTCCTCTGGCCAACGAAGGAACAGTGCATGATTTATGATTCGGGCAGCATTACAAGTCAGATTGGATATATATATATATATATATAAACAGTTATATATACACTTTTATTCTGGTTTACTGTGTTCACAGAAGCACTGTGGGTGCTTGATGTGACGGTGTGTGTGAATACTCATGTTCTGTTGTTTATGCTGCTATTTGCACATGTAAATCTACATTTTTGAGGTATTTGAATGGGTCACAGTCACTTATCTTTTCTAATTCCATTTAATTCTAATCCAACCTTCAAATAATGTCAGTTAACTGATGATGACTGGTTAACAAGCATCAGCTGTCAGTCAGAAAACAAAATGTTAAATGAACATCCCTACTTCATATATTTCAACTGAATGAAGTAAAAATGTTCAGTGCAGCAAGTCAACATAACATTTTGACATTGAAAATCTTTACCGTGTGTTTGTGATGGCAAGAAATGTACAACGCAGAATAACTGGTGTCGTTCTTTACCATCCAACTGGGGACGTGAAGTTCATTTTGATTAATATAATCATTATTGACTGTATAAAGTAGTGACCTGAAATTGTTACCTTAAAGAGCTATTTCTGTTTGATTTATCCCATAAACCCTAAATGGACTGCATAACCAAGCATAGAAAGTATCTATGAAGAGAGAGCGTTAAAGAAGAAAAATAATAATATGAATGATAAGAGCCTCTACTTTTGAACTGTTGCCATCAGTATTTTTTACCCCGTAAAAAAACAGATTCAAATGGTCTTTCCTCAAAAAACTCAATTTTTTTACATTTTTGACAACTGATGGTTTGGTCATTCTTTTTTAATTGTATATGTTTATCTATGCATATTGTGATGATCTCTGATGCCTGTATGAACACACACACACACACACACACACACACACACACACACACACACACACACACACACACACACACACACACACACACACACACACACACACACACACAAGTTACATAATGAAGACAGACTTCACTGTTCACACACACACACACACACACACACACACACACACACACACACACACACACACACACACACACACACACACACACACACACACACACACACACACACACACACACACACACACACATATATATACACACAAGTTACATAATGAAGACAGACTTCACTGTTCACACACACACACAGTTCCATTGTAGGCTATGGGAGTCCCCTGTTTTATAGGTAAACATCGTTCAGGTCCCCACTTGGCCAGTGTAGAGCGACAGTGCTCTGTTAGTATTATAGAAATGTGTGTGTGTGTCTGATGCCTGTGTAAACATTATATAATTACATATTACATATATAATATATAAACATTATATATATATATATATATATATAACGTTACATAATGAAGACAGATTTCCCTGTTCACACACACACACAGTTCCATTGTAGGCTATGGCAGTCCCCTGTTCGATAGGTAAACATCGTTCAGGTCCCCACTTGGCCAGTGTAGAGCGACAGTGCTCCGTTAGTAATATAGAAATGAATGTGTGTGTGTACAATGGCACATAACAATGGCAAAAAAAATTGTTAGGGACTGTATAACCAAGAATAGAAAGTATCTATGAAGAGAGAGCATTAAATAAGATAAATAATATTATGAATGATAAGAAGCATCTTCTCGCCTCTGCTTTTGAACTGTTGCCGTCTGTATTTTTTACCCCGTTGTATGAAAAACAGATTAAAATGGTCTTTCCTCAAAAATTATTATTTTTTAATTTTTGATAACTGGTGGTTTGGTCATTCTTTTTTAATTGTATATTGAATATGTTTATCTGTGCATATTGTGATCTCTGATTCCTGTATGAACAGATACAGGCACATATATATATATATATATATATATATATATATATATATATATATATATATATATGTATGTTCACACAGTCATCAGAGATCACAATATACATATCACAATATCACAATATGCAATATTACATAATGAAGACAGGGTTCACTGTTCACACACACACACGGTTCCATTGTAGGCTATGAAAGTCCCCACTTGGCCAATGTAGAGCGACAGTGCTCTTTTAGTAATATAGACGTGTGTGTGTGTGTGTGTGTGTGTGTCTGATGCCTGTGTAAACATCATTATATAATTACATATTATGTATCTAATATATAAACATTATATATATGTGCATATATATATATAAAGTTGTGTATATATGTGCATATATATATATATAAAGTTACATAATGAAGACAGACTTCACTCTTCACACACACACACTGTTGGTAAGGTAGACATCGTTCAGGTTCCCACTTGGCATGTTTTTTTACAAATAAAAAAAATGCATATTTAAAGTTATATTATGAAAAAAGACCTTAAAAGAAATTTTTGTTTCTTCAAAATGACTAGAAACACTAGTCCCCTCTTGGCCAGTGTAGAGCGATAGTCCCCTGTTAGTAATATAGACGTGTATGTGTGTGTGTGTGTGTTTACAATTGACTTGATCATTGATGAGAGTCTGCTGGTCAATAGAGCTTACTAAGAAAGCCAGACTCTCTGTCATAGCCTAAAAGCCTAAACTCTAAGTCACTTGTTAATACAGGCACATTTGTAAAAATCATAACACTGAATGCCGCATATAATACAATCTACTTTTAACAGAGTTTGCATGAACAGCATGTCCTATGAGAACCTCAGAAACAATATGAAAACTTTTGTCTTATCTATGATGTGCCATCTGGGGGCAGTAGCTCTAAGCCTCAACTTTAATGCGCATTTTTGTTTCATTATATTAGTGAGGACATTGCATAGACTTTCATTGATTTTATATAAGGTTAATGATATTTTTCTATGGCCTAACCTTACGAAAAGAAAATATATTTCCCTATGATCAATATATTAAATGATTTAACAGTATATTTGAAAATATACAGAATAATATATTACAATATATTTGTCAGGTTGTGTGCAGGTTGCCGAAGACGAGGAAACAGGAATAGCAGTATATTATTTACAAATTTAGCTTTCTGGAACATACAGGAACAAAGGAACAAAAGAACAAAACACCAGGACTTCAGTAACAACCATACAAGGACGACGACCAACAAACACTGAGGGAAAACACAAGGATTAAAAGAGCTGGGACTAATGGGATAATTAACAAAACACAGGTGAAGAAACTGAACACAAACGAGGAGCGGGAAAACTAACAGGACTGAACCAAAAATCGCAAAGACGTGGGGAAACAAGATCTCAAAACTGAACTAATACACACTGAATCGTGACAGTACCTCCCCCCTCCCCGAAGGCGCGTCCTTGCGCCGTATAACATCCAAAGGGGTGGGAGGGTGGGCACCCTGGAGGCTGACGAGGGCGTGGTGGTACAGGAACAGGAAGCCTCCAGGGCGGAGCTGATAGCTCAGGGAGCCGGGGTGGAACAGGCTGTGGGCGTGGCCAGAGCGGCGCAGGCTGTAGGCGTGGCCACGGCGGAGCAGGCTGTCGGACCCTCGGGCGTCCAGGGCGGAGCTGTCGGACCCTCGGGCGGCCATGGCGGTGAGGACCCTTCGGGCGGCCATGGCGGTGAAGACCCTTCGGGCGGCCATGGCGGTGAGGACCCTTCGGGCGGCCATGGCGGTGAGGACCCTTCGGGTGGGCGCCCCCGAAATTTTAATGGGGAAATTGACAGGAAAGGGGGGATCCGGCAGCAAAGAGGGTCTTGGGCTGGGCAGGACCCGCGGCAAAGGAGCTTCTGGGCTGGACAGGACTGGCACAGGATCAGTGGGCTCTGGCGCATCTGGAGCAGGATCAACGGGCTCTGGCGCAGGATCAACGGGCTCTGGCGCAGGACGGGACCAGCACATCATGGGACTCGGAACTGGACGGGACCAGCACATCATGGGACTCGGAACTGGACGGGACCAGCACATCATGGGACTCGGAACTGGACGGGACCAGCACATCATGGGACTCGGAACTGGACGGGACCAGCACATCATGGGACTCGGAACTGGACGGGACCAGCACATCATGGGACTCGGAACTGGACGGGGCCAGCACATCATGGGACTCGGAACTGGACGGGGCCAGCACATCATGGGACTCGGAACTGGACGGGGCCAGCACATCATGGGACTCGGAACTGGACGGGGCCAGCACATCATGGGACTCGGAACTGGACGGGGCCAGCACATCATGGGACTCGGAACTGGACGGGGCCAGCACATCATATCAGCACATCAAAAAAGACCTCGGAGAAAATGCGGAGACATCTCTCCATCAGGATCCTGATGAGGTAATTTGTCAGGTCATGGCCAGCCAAATCCATCTTGTCTTGGTTGGTCGTTCTGTCAGGTTGTGTGCAGGTTGCCGAAGACGAGGACACAGGAATAGCAGTATAGTTGATTTATTTACAAATTTAGCTTTCTGGAACATACAGGAACAAAGGTACAAAAGAACAAAACTCCAGGACTTCAGTAACACAACCATACAAGGACGACGACCAACAAACACTGACGGAAAACACAAGGCTTAAAAGAACTGGGACTAATGGGATAATTAACAAAACACAGGTGAAGAAACTGAACACAAACGAGGAGCGGGAAAACTAACAGAACTGAACCAAAATCACAAAGACGGGGGGAAACAAGATCTCAAAACTGAACTAATACACACTGAATCGTGACAATATTGAATAATACATAAGGAATTTCCGCTTTTCTTTTATTAAAAAATATGTGACAATATATTTACTAATATATCATAATGCTTGTAATTTTATATTCAGTAATACACTGCATAATATATAGATGTATATGTGATCAGGTATATTTGCTATGACATTTAAGTGTCATTGCAATACAATGTGATAAGGTAAGTACTAAGTACTACATGGTACGTTCTAAATTAAAATCATAGCAGAAACAATTTTTTTTGGCTTAAAAGTAATTTAGTAAGTTAAGTAATTTAGTAAGAAAAGCCAATAAATTAAATTTTATCATACTGTGCTTACATACAGCCATATATATATATATATATATATATATATATATATATATATATATATATATATAAAAAACATATATATATATATATATATATATATATATATATCATACTGTGCTTACATACAGCCATATATATAATATATATATATATATATATATATATATATATATATATATATATATACGTTTAATTTACAACCCACAGGTGTCAAAACTACACTGTAACTACATTGCACAAGAACATATTTTGCCAGAAATGTGATAAAAACTTTTAAATACTTTTTTTAAATTAAATTTTATCATACTGTGCTTACATACAGCCATATATATAAATAAATAAATATATATATATATATATATATATAAATATATATATATATATATATATATATATATGTTTAATTTACAACCCACAGGTGTCAAAACTACACTGTAACTACATTGCACAAGAACATATTTTGCCAGAAATGTGATAAAAACTTTTAAATACAACAGACGTACAATTTTTGCCTGGAATATATTAACAGAATAGGTACCTGTTAGTTTTAAAATAATTACATTATAAATAATTTGCTTGTATATGTGGTTGTACCCCTTTATTACCCAAAACTTAACATATTGTTCCCTTATACCTACAAGGAAGTACACTATAATTACAGAAACGTACACCGTAATTTCGGTTTACTTACACAGTTGTTTGCGGGTCGTAATATAAAGTGTTACCATAATTTTTAACTATATAAGTGAAGACATTTATCCCTAACAAGTATAGCCAAACCTGTACACACAGAGAGAGAGAGAGAGAGAGAGAGAGAGAGAGAGAGAGAGAGAGAGAGAGAGAGAGAGAGAGAGAGAGAGAGAGAGAGAGCACTAAAAAAACATTAATATTGTTAACATTAATATTGTATTGTAATAATGTTTATGGAGAATTTCCATAGACATAATGATTTAATGATTTTGATACTGTACAAACGATATAAACAAATATGTAAGTTTAGTTGTTAGTTTTGCACTTGATCTTGGGTTCATTTACAACATTTACTTAAAGTCCAGGCATGTTTGAGATGTTTTGAATAATAATTCCATGGATAATGTTCATTAAAACCAGGTTTCTGTTTAATGAACAAGAAGCTGTAATGACAAGATAACGTTATTGGTCTTTGTGGTTTGTGGTGATTTCACCTTCTGCATCCTTTCTCAATGATTCTGACCAATGTTTCGGTAAACAGAGTAATTTAATACCTCATATATATTAATCAATATGTTGCATCGTGTATGTTGCTGACATGTTTTTATGCTCAAGTTAAAACATTTTTATAGATAAATACAGCGCTGCCGCTCCAACCACGCACATCACGCACTGTGCGTAGGGCACCAAGTGCTGAGGGGGCACCAAAAATAGCCTTAAGGAATAAAGGAATTATGCTTAGGGCACCAAAATGGCTAGCAGCGGCACTGGATAAATATCTCACATTACTTAAAACAGCAAAGTTACAGCTAGCAGATTAAAAATGAAATATACGGCAAACAAAGATGTGACATGATAAACTGCCTTTAACTTAATTGGTGTGAAAAAAGCCTAAAACAGTTTACTGTAGTTGTCTGAACTTGCAAAAAGTGACATAATATCAGGGAATTGAACCCATGACCTTAACATATTAGACTTCTGTTCAGTAAAGTCCTAGGAACCTTTCCTTAAGGGATAGTTCACTCTTAAAAAGAAAATTCTGTCATCATTTACTCACCCTTATGTTGTTCCAAACGTGAAAAGAATAAGATATTTTGAAGAATATTGGTAACCAGACAGCTTTATGCGTATTTGGCGTGCTGTCCGGGGGAGGGCTCCGAGATCGTCATATGGCCCGAACCCAGAGTACTTCCCCCTGTGTATAGAAGTGGTTAGAACTAGAAGTGTGGAGAAGAGGTGGTGGAGGGATGCTGATAAACTGTCAACGAACAGAGATAAGACTGCTGTAAATATATACCTCTTACCGTTGATTAACTGAATGCTCTCCACTCGTGTTAGTGTTAATTATCTGAAAGTGCTCCTCCTGAACTTTGTTAATAAAACATAATTTAATGATTTTCATGTGCTCACACCTAAACCAAAAAAAACACAAGCACATGGCTTGGGAACACAATCACAAGCCATGTGCTAAAACAAAACAAGTCACGAACAAGCCACCTGTGAGAAACTTACAAGCTGAGTGTTCACCTGGCCAATGAAAACATAAGCGCTCACATAACACAAGACAGAGAGCGCACCACGAGTGAACCAACAACCCATGCACTCACACATGAGACAAAACATGGAGCATGAATGTTTGAACCCCGACACGGAACTGAAACCAAACACAAGTGCTGTAATCTGAACACCACGCTCCGAACATGAAACAAGGCACAAGGACAAGAGAGCTAATGGGTCGAGCACTCTCGAAACCCACATGCTTATACAAAGACGAGACAATGCAGGAGTGTTAGGGCTCTGTCACAAAACCACGAATAAACCAGACCAAAGTTACAGAACCCTGAAGAAATTGGTTGAATTTCCTTTATTCTTTTGATCCTAGAGGGACTAACAATGCGAAATAAATTCAACTTTGTTAATTGTTTTTCAGCCCTAGTCCAAATTATTATTATTATTATTTGTAAGGGATAATCTATGTTTGTTTGTTTCTTTTGGGTGGGTTTTGCACATTTTCTAGTTTTTGAAGATAGTTTCTATGGGTTTCATTGGACTCTCAGTTTCACCTGTCCTTCATTTCGTTGATTACTTTGCCTGTTGTTTTCAAGCCCTGTATTTTTTTTTGTTCAGTTCATTCGTCTGTTCTGTTCTCATCAGTTTTAAACGGTTGTTCTGTCCGAGGTTCCCTTTCAAGGGAACTCGAGCTGCGTCAAACGCTGTGGGAACGCCCCTGCGTTGTGCGTCATGAAGCACGTATGGAATCAGCCCAATGGAGAGATGGAACGTCATAGGCGGGTGACGTCATCGACCAGGAAACAAGGAAGCACCCCATAAACACAAGCGCAAGTGCCTTCAGTCGCGCTATATGTGAATCTGTCCCTGTGTGAATATTGTCTGTCTTTACATACTCTGCACCACACAAACAATTATATATATATATATATATATATATATATATATATATATATATATATATATATATATATTAAGAGAGATATGGCGAACGAACAGCAGTTTAGGAAGTGTGTCCCTCCCTGCTCGCGTTATTTTACGAGTGGGGATACACACGTTCTTTGTGTTGTTTGTTTGGGAGTGCAGCATGCCCATTCAGCTCTCGAGGGAGCTGATTGTGAGCATTGCGAGCGTCTGCCATTAAGGACGCTCCGCTCCCGCCGGGCGCTCTTCGAGGAGAGCGGTTCGGTGCGCGCTCCCCGCGGTTCAGGTCCCGCTCTTGCCGAGGCAGAGCGACGACGCGTATCGTGGGGATCGCAGATGGATCTCTCAGCGGGGTTAGAGACGGGCTCTGCCTTATCTCTCCCTTCACCTGTGAGATCCAGTGCCTCAGTCCCGTGTTCGGAAGCAAGGGCTGCGGTTTCTTCCGCTCGGGCTGAGGCACCAGTTATAAATGAGGGAGATGTGGAGGATTCGCCACCTTACACTCCCGAAAGTGATGAGCTAGTGGAGGTATTAACAAGAGCTTTAGAAAAACTCAGCATTGTATGGCCAGTGACTAGACAGGAGTCTGTTTCTAAATCAAAATTAGATGAGAGATTTTTGCCGTCCCGAGTGTAACCTCCACGCAGGTGCTTGCCGTTTTTTCCCGATCTCCACACTGAGGTGTCGAAATCGTGGAAAAAACTGGGGTCATATAGAGTGTTTAGTCCCCAGACTTCAACATATTCTAATATTGTGGGGGCAAAATTATGGTTATTCGGCTATGCCTCGCGTGGAAGAGACGCTTGCGAGTTTTCTCTCCCTCGAGGCTGCGTCATCTGTTAAAGCACCGGCATTACCCACCAAGCCTCTTAGAAATATTTTAGTTTTTAAGGGTAAAGCATATTCGGCGGCGGGTCAGGCTGCGTCATGTCTGCATATGTCTATTATGCAGGGATACCAGGCTGACCTGCTGAGGGACGTGAGTGAGAGTGAGGAGGTCAGTCCTGACGTGGTTCGCGAACTGCGTCAGGCTGCTGATTTATCCCTGCGCGCAACCAGAGAGTCGGCCAAGCTAGTGGGTCGATCTATGGCAGTTCTGATGGCCGCAGAAAGACATCTGTGGTTAAATCAGACAAATATAAAATAAAAATAAAAAGCTTTCCTTTTAGACACTCCTCTCTCCCCCCTGGGTTTATTTGGCGATGCTGTAAATTCTGTCATCGATAAATTCCAGGAGAAGGAAAAGCAAACAACAGCTTTTAAGAAATTTCTCCCTTTAAAAATTCATGTCCCTGGGGCTGCTGGGCGGGAGTAGCCCCGGCCGTCTGCGAGCTCATCATATAGGGCGCTGAAGCAGAGTGTCGTGTCTCGTGCTCCCCCTGCTGGACAGTGGGCTCAGCCGCGGCACTCTCAGCCGAAATCTCCCAGTTATAGAACTGATCTGAGGACAGTTATATTAGCTAAGAAGGCTTCGGCTAAGAAGAAGTCCTGGCGCCACGGCGCGCAGGACACTGAGGGTGGTCCCCACCGAGGCGGAAAGGTGTTCACCTCTTTCTACGGAGATTGGTTCTTCCTCGGTGCCCTCAGGGGCCCGTTCTGCAAACCCCGCCTTCATGCCGGGGCGCAGACGGTCCCAGCGAGCGATTTTCCGAGGGACGCTCGCTCCCTTTGAGGAGGGTTTCAGAGCAG
This sequence comes from Siphateles boraxobius, assembly GCF_051911475.1. Classification (NCBI taxonomy): domain Eukaryota; kingdom Metazoa; phylum Chordata; class Actinopteri; order Cypriniformes; family Leuciscidae; genus Siphateles; species Siphateles boraxobius. Next base: position 121,518 of record NW_027508766.1, read on the forward strand.
TTAGACCAGTTGTTCCCTGCCGGTGTGCCGTTACAGGGCACTGCGTTTGCTGCTCAAGTTACACCAGAGGCCAGTCTCGAGAGACTGGTACCCTTTGTAGAATTTCTGGCAGAGTGGAAAAGCCTTCCAAAAATATCTCATTGGGTCCTGCAGACAATAGAAAGGGATTATGCTATCCAATTCAGGTGTCGTCCAACAAGTTTCAAAGGGGTTCTGCCTACAGTGGTGGGCCCCGAGCAGGCTCTGGTTATGGAACAAGAGGTGAAAGCACTCCTTCAAAAGGAGGCTAAAGAACGGGTTCCTCCTCCCAATGTGGAGTCAGGCATTTACAGCCGATATTTCATCGTTCCAAAATAGGATGGGGGGTTGCGTCCAATTTTAGACCTGCGCCTATTGAATCGCCCGGTAGGGAAGCCAAAATTCAAGATGCTCACTATCAAGCAGATCGTGTCACAAATCAGATCCGGGGACTGGTCTGTCACGATAGATCTAAGGGACGCGTACTTCCACATTTCCATCCTTCCACAACACAGGAAGTTCCTGAGGTTCGCCTTCGGGGGCGAGGTGTACCAGCACAGGGTTCTTCCGTTTGAGCTAGCTTTATCTCCCCGCACTTTCACGAAATGCATGGACGCAGCACTAGTGCCCCTGAGGCTTCAGGGTCTTCGTGTCCTCAATTACATCAACGATTGGTTGATTTTAGCTCAGACAGAGCAGATGGCGGTTCGACATTGAGATGTTGTTCTCGTTCATATCTGGAAGTTGGGGTTGAGGCTGAACGCAAAGAAAAGTGTATTATCTCCTCAGTAGACCACTTTTCTGGGTGTCGTTTTGGGTTTGGGTTTCGATGCAGGCGCGACTCGCTCCGACCCGCATCGTTTCGATTCTCTCAGCTGTGAAACAAGTAAAGCTAGGCCAGCTACTTACTGTAAAACAGTTTGAGAGACTGTCGGGTCTGATGGCAGCAGCGTCTGACGTTATACCTTGCGGCCTGTTGTACATGAGATCGCTACAGTGGTGGCTCAGGATCCAAGGGATTCTCCCTGAGGGGAAATCCGCTCCGCACGGTCAAAGTCACGCGGCGCTGCCTTCGTGCTCTGGTCATGTGGAAAGATACTTGGTTCCTATTCAAAGGGCCTGTGTTTGGGGCTCTTTGTCGTCGCGTAACGCTAACGACGGATGCTTCCCTCATAGGGTGGGGTGCGGTCAAGAGTGGTCGTACAGCCCAAGGGCTGTCGCAGGACCATCATCTATCACGGCTTATAAATTGTCTAGAGATGTTGGCAGTGTTCCAGGCTCTGAAACACTTCCAAGCAGACCTGAGAGGTCATCATGTGTTAGTTCAGTCAGACAACACGTCGGTGGTCTCTTATATAAATCATCAGGGGGCCTGCGGTTTCGCCGGCTTTACAAGTTGGCCCGTCAGATCCTCCTGTGGTCCCAAGGGAGGTTACTATTTCTGAGAGCAATGCATCTTCCTGGGTATTTGAATGTGGTAGCAGACTCCCTGTCGAGACAGGGGCCGAGGCCGGGGGATTGGAGACTCCATCCCGAGGTGGTGGAGCTCCTTTGGTTGAGTTTTGGTCGCGCCGAGGTGGACCTATTCGCTTCCAAGGAGACCACGCATTGTCATCTGTGGTTTCCATCAGCCATCCAGCCCCTCTGGGGTTGGACTCTATGGTGCAGCCGTGGCCGAGGCCACGTCTGTTCGCCTTTCCCCCGATTGCTCTGCTACCTGGAGTTCTGGAGAGGGTTCGCCGGGACGGGGTCAGCCAACTATTAGTAGCCCCGTTCTGGCCGGCCCGAGTATGGTTTGCGGACCTGATTTCTCTCCTGGACGGCTCTCCCTTGGAGCTCCCGGTCAGGAAGGATCTACTCTCTCAGGCGGGCAGCATGATATTTCACCCCCGCCCAGTATTGTGGGCTTGGCCTCTGAGGGGGCCCAGCTCATGAACTCTGGTCTCTCAACCGAGGTTGTTGAGACCATTCTTCACTGCAGAGCTCCATCCACGAGGAAGCTTTATGCCTTGAAGTGGAAACTCTTCACTTCTTGGTGTGGAGAGCACCTGCAGGACCCAGTTAACTGCCCAGTTGGTGCAGTGCTGGAATTCCTGCAGGAGCGCTTCTCCACAGGGCTATCCCCCTCCACACTAAAGGTATATGTGGCGGCACTGGCTGCTTACCACGTCCCTTTCAGTGGAGTTTCTCTTGGGAGACATCCGCTTATAACTCGTTTCCTTCGTGGCACACTGAGGCTGAGGCCAGCAGTTCGTACGAGGGTGCCGGCCTGGGATCTGGCCACCGTATTAGAAGGTCTTTCCCTAGCTCCTCTTGAACCTATGGAAGAAGTTCCTGAGAAGTTTCTCACGTTTAAGACTATCTTTCTTCTTGCTATCTCCTCACTAAAGAGAATCTGAGATTTGCAGGCTCTGTCGGTTTCACCCTGGTGCCTGGAATTTTCGCCTGGCATGGTTAAGGCTTTTCTGCATCCTAGACCAGGTTACGTTCCCAAGGTCCCTACTAATGTTGTTAGACCTACAGTTCTGCAGGCCTTTTGTCCTCCTCCATTTCTGTCGTCTGACCAGGAGAAACTTACTTTACTCTGCCCTGTTAGGGCGTTAGACGCCTATGTCCACAGAACTGCCCTGTGGAGGAAGTCAGAACAACTATTTGTGTGCTTTGGGCCACCGAAGAAGAGGTGTCCCGCGTCTAAACAGAGAATGAGCAAGTGGGTGGTCGAGGCTATCTCACTTGCCTATGAGTCGGCTGGTCAGCCTTCACCTTTTGCTGTACGAGCAATCTTTTGTACGAGCTGATTCCATACGTGCTTCATGACGCACAACGCAGGGGTGTTCCCACAGCGTTTGACGCAGCGTCTCGTCCCCTATCAGGGAACTACGGTTACATACGTAACCGAGACGTTTTCATGTAAAGTGCAGGGGCGCGGGAATTAAGGGTGCTGGGGGTGCTGCACCAATATTTATTAAAAAAAATTGTAATAAACACTTTAAATGTGCTATTAAAAAGTGTTAGGCCTATTTATAAGGTAAATTATGTTTTTCAAAACATACGGTCAGCGTGTGACTCCGTGACCGTTGCAGTGTGTATAGAGATAATTAATCTGTTCTACTCCTGAGCGCAACACCTTCGGTTGCTGAACTGGAAGGTCCTAAGCCCTTGATCACTTGGAATCAGCTATGGAGTTGATTTATTATTTAAAAAAAATTTCCTTTTGAGAATTTGTTTAATGCAGCATCCAAATGTATAGGGGTGTTTGTCAAACTATGCAGCCTCTTTCAACCCGTAAATAAATTTGTTTGAGTTCTTAAATGGTCTAGTGGTAGATATTTTGCCAAGCGTGTCAGAGGTCACGGGTTCTAATACACACTCTATAGTATAGTTTTTTTTTTCCTCTCATCAAAACTGAATATGTTCATCAGTGGTTACAGTCTATATCAAGCAGTGATACGTTTGTGTGCATTTTATTTTGGGATTTCACCGGAATGAATAGAGCCTCCGCAACGGCGATAGATTGAAGAGCGCGTCCGAGTGAAGCGCTCACAGAGCGTGCAGCCAGCCAAACGCCGCCGTTATCATTCAAACTGTCCTGCCGCTATTCTCCGTTTCACATCCATGTCATTGCCGTTTGCTCTGTTCTATTCCTGGTTCGCTATTCATAATGTCATTTACCACAGTTCGCCATAAATGCCAGCTAGCATGCAATGTTGTTTAAGGTGCAGGGAAAGGCCTACAGGCAGTCTTAAGTAGCAAATATTTGTGCATGATTCCAAGCATATATTACGTGAACTATACCGTGTCATTTTTATTGCCCATCTGTATTAACGTCTTTTGGTATCAAGTAATAAAAAAATCCACACTGGCTGTCAAACTTTTCATTTATTTAATTTCAACTCTGTACACAATTAACCCACCACCGTCCCGAATCCCGGTTCAACTTCCTGGTTTTGCGTGGGGAAGCCGAGGGGATGTTCCACCAGGTTAAAATAGAGGGGTTTTGCGGGTGATTGGTGGTGGGAACCATTATTGCAGGGGTATTTTTTTGTTTGCTACAGCTATTTAAGGCTGTATTAGGCCCCATGGCCTGAGTTGCAGTGGGCTGTGCAGAGAGAAAGAACGGTGACACGGGGTGCTTCACAATATCCCTCCTCGTCTCCTAGCTCCTCTGTCCTCCATCCTATGACCCGGAAACCAATCAAGTACAGCCATCTTGAAGGACATCTCAATTCTCTAATAGCACCGTGAGGAGTCGAGCATCGAGGAGTGAGGAGGCTTTCAGAGGAGTCATGAGCGAGGATACACAGCTGTATCCTATGCGGAAGTGTTTTATTGACTAAACGTGACGCACGTATACATTCTCCTCCCCCTTCACATCGGTCACAATAATTTTAATTTGTACTTTACCCTTGCTGTTTATATAAACCACACATCTCACATATTTCAACAGGGTATCTTGCTTTATTATTATTCATTATGAATTTCTTAAATAAACAAACTTCAACAACATAAGGGCAGATCCTTTGAGCGCTGCGGATGACGCTATCGAGTGATCAAGTATTCCAATGTATAAAAAAAGCTTTCATTCGATTCCTCCGTCCTCATTTTCTTTCCTTGCGTCCTTCCCTCACAACCTACAGGGGGAGGAGCTGAGGCACTAGGAAAGGAAGCGAGGAAAGGAAACGGGGATGCACAAATAAGAAATAAGAAGCATCCATAGTATTGCTGATTGGTAAAGTGTGCAGGGTCTTGAGAGACGTAGCCTGGCAACTTAATGCCTATTTATCTTCTTTTTTTGAACAGTTTTTGATTTGCATTTTTGACTATCATGGCACTGTAAATATTTGCACATATTTAGGAAAAAATATATGTGAAGAAAAATAAATAAACAAAAGACTTGCATCTTCCCTGACCATCGGTTATCCTGCTACACGTGCCTCAATGTTTCAAAAAGTGTTGAGGGACAATATCGATCCTGAGAAAAAGTGGTGGGACACAACTTCTCTGGATCTAAACAAATCAACCATAGATGTGACCAGTAGTGGTGGCTTTCTTAATCTATTTAAAATAATTGTTTTTAAGTGCTATTACTGACACGAGTTATGTTACGTGTACAAAAAAAAATACATAGATTTGCTTACCTGTCTATTAAAACACATGCGAGAGCAGAGTCTCTGTCAAGCCCAAGTTCGTTGCGAAGCTCTCTCCATTTCGAAAACGCTACGCCAATATTTATCCTTCTTTTATTCCTCCAGTTGTCAGAAATTCTGCGTGTCTCCCCATATCGATGCCTACGTTTTTTTGGAGTTTCAATACTCGTCAAAGAGTAATCGTGATCCATGATGTACACAACAGCTAAAACCACCACTTCCGCATTTATCCACATGATATTGCGGAAACCGAGGATAGCGCGGATATTGCGTCATTGCCAGGCAAGATTTTTTTCCGGGACGTGGCATTATTTAAAATTGGAATTTCTCTGAAATTAAAAATCTTTGTTGACTTTTGGGATATTTTAAGTATACAACTGCAGGAAATATATCACACTGTGCAAGTGATTTTTGGATATTTTATTACAAAAATCTTACATATTGTATCTTTAACTGTTCTGCAAAAGAGTCCACACTCACAATGATATATCAAAAGAACTACTTGACATCATAAAATCTCATTACAGGTAAAATATTTATTAACGTTATTTACTTAATGTGACAATCAGCGGCTGGAGTGCCCGCATGAGCCACTGGAGGGCACTCTCTTCCTGCGTTATGTTCCACCATGGACTCATTATGTTTGATTATGGTTTCATCAGTTTCACCTGTGCACCCTCAGCAACCCTTTATCTGGACTGTTCTGTTCTGTGCCCATTTGTGAAGTATTGTTTTACCCAAACTCTGTCTTAGTTTGTACCTCTTGTTTCTCCGTGCTTGGACTCGATCTTTTGTGTTCCTTTAATAAATATCTGCGAATGGATCCGACCGCCTCAGCCTCTACGTGACAGAATACTTCACCACATCAGGATCCAGCAGATTACAGAACAACTCACCGCAAAATGGAACCAGCAGTTGCTCCAGCAGTCTCTCCCATAGTCGTCAGCAACCGGGCCCTGAGAGAATATCTCTCGCTAATGTTTCAAGTGAACCAGTCCGTCCAAAGCTATGCTAAGGACTTCCTCTCCATTTGCCATCTCGGAACGCTCGATGAAATCCAGCTCATAGGCCTGTTTCGGAACGGGCTGGATTACCGGATTGCTCGATGGATGCCGAGCAACATTACCGATTGGACTCTGGACCGGTACATTGCTGAGGCTTGCTTCGTGGACTGTTCCATAGCCACGTTCCCGTCCTATCCGGCCGAGCCAGCTCCTCACTGCAGTCTTACCAAACCCGCGACTCACGTATGCCCACTCGAGCCCGTATTCCGCACTGGTCCTGTTGGATTTGCCAATCCGGAGACCGCGGAGGTTCCGCCGGCCGAGCCAAGTGAGTCAAGTGCTGCCGAGTCAAGTGAGTCAAGTGCCGCCGAGTCAAGTGCCGCCGAGCCAGGTGCCGCCGAGCCAAGTGAGTCAAGTGCCGCCGAGCCAAGTGAGTCAAAGGCCGCCGAGCCAAGTGAGTCAAGTCCCGAGTCAAGTGAGTCAAGTCCCGAGTCAAGTGAGTCAAGTCCCGAGTCAAGTGAGTCAAGTCCCGAGTCAAGTGAGTCAAGTCCCGAGTCAAGTGAGTCAAGTCCCGAGTCAAGTGAGTCAAGTCCCGAGTCAAGTGAGTCAAGTCCCGAGTCAAGTGAGTCTACCGAGTCTACTGTGTCAAGTGAGTCTACTGAGTCTACTGTGTCAAGCGAGTCTACCGAGTCTACTGTGTCAAGTGAGTCTACCGAGTCTACTGTGTCAAGCGAGTCTACCGAGTCTACTGTGTCAAGTGAGTCTACCGAGTCTACTGTGTCAAGTGAGTCTACCGAGTCTACTGTGTCAAGTGAGTCTACCGAGTCTAATGAGTCAAGTACGTCCAGTAGTGAATCTAGCCCTTTGAAGCGCTGTCGCAGAAGGAGGAGAGGGAGGACTCGTTTGGCTTGCCAGGCTCCGGAGGGCGTTCCCAGACTCCTCGCCCTGCCGGCCCCGCCTCTGCGCCTCGCCCTGCCGGCCCCGCCTCTGCGCCTCGCCCTGCCGGCCCCGCCTCTGCGCCTCGCCCTGCCGGCCCCGCCTCTGCGCCTCGCCCTGCCGGCCCCGCCTCTGCGCTTTGCCCTGCCGGCGCCCTTCAAGCACCTTCCTCCCGTGGATTTCCCCAAGTATTTTTTGGGGGGGGGCAGGAGGTACCCTGTGAGGGCCTTGGGGGCTGCGTCTACATGGACCTTTGCTAGTAGGTACCCTGAGAGGGCCATGGGGGCGGCATCTACATGGACCTTTGCTCTACTGCCTACGTCTGAGCTTCCTGGATTACTGGTTCCGTCTAGCCCAGTTAGGTGTGATCTACTCCGTTCCCGTGTTCAGTGTGCTCCGCCCTGTTCTCCTGTCTGTTGTGCTCCGGCCTGGTTCCCTGCCAAGCTTGCCCCGCCTGGGCTGCCTGCGAAGCTTGCTTCTCCGTGGTCCCGGGTCTTGCTCCTGTCTCCAGGTCCCCTGCCTCTCGACGGACCTGGCCCTCCATCCCATCCCCCGTTGACCTCCCCCCAGAGCTCTTAGGAGCGTCTGGAAGCCGCTCCTTAGAGGGGGGGTTATGTGACAATCAGCGGCTGGAGTGCCCGCATGAGCCACTGGAGGGCACTCTCTTCCTGCGTTATGTTCCACCATGGACTCATTATGTTTGATTATGGTTTCATCAGTTTCACCTGTGCACCCTCAGCAACCCTTTATCTGGACTGTTCTGTTCTGTGCCCATTTGTGAAGTATTGTTTTACCCAAACTCTGTCTTAGTTTGTACCTCTTGTTTCTCCGTGCTTGGACTCCGTGCTAATAAATATCTGCGAATGGATCCGACCGCCTCAGCCTCTACGTGACACTTAACATCCATGTCCTTTTTTTTAAGATTGTCTGTTCACATACAATTTTATGATACAATATTTTATTTGTATTTTTTATATTATCTTTCACGTAAGTTGTTTCTCATTTATTGTTTGATAAAGATCTGAAAGGTAACAAAGCTCAAAGTCCTCTCCCAAGGGAGATATTTTATTTAACAGAATCCACTTTCCAAGAACTAGAGGCCTGGATGAGCTGCTGCTATGTCAAAGGCTACGTTCACATTGTCAGAACAAATCCGATTATTTGTGTATCTGACTGGAATCTGATCTAAAATTATCGATGTCCACACTGTGTATCGCAACTTTTTAGATCTGATTTGTGTGTCTATGCAGCTCTTTCGTTTTCTGTAATATCTGCATTGGTTTCTATGGCAATGATGTTGCATTGGAAGGCATACGCCAAAAACAACAACATCCACAACATGGAGGGGTTTGCAAAAAAGATGTTGTCTTATTTAAATTTTACAACATGGAAATGTGTAGCTGCCGCACTGGACTATATGTGTCTTCTGAGGCAACGGCAGAACTGGAAGCTGGTATGCACAGCTTTTTTCCACAATGTTGTCTCCGCCGGTTTCAAAATATGTCTCTGCTATATTGTCATTTTCTGCTTGTCTGGCACTTTGCAACAACACAGCATTGTTTGTTTCGGCAGCGACTTTCAGCATGTTTCCTATAACAATGTCTGACCCTTACATTTTAGGCTACAAGGCGTGAGAAAGTCACATATATACCGCGTGAAATCCAATTAGAGCAGTCAGACTGAAACGAATTTCCAGAAATGGGATTCCAAATGCATTTCATGTGATCTTTTGCTGTTGACATTAACTAATTCTGATCGGATTTCAATCGGATATGCACAAAAATCAGATTTGGACTGACAGTCTGAACGTAGCCAAAGAGAGTGGAGCCTAGATCCAAGTCGTAAAATCTAACAAACGTATGCGTTGAGGACCAGCCTGCCGCATCACCGATGTCATGAAGGGAAACCCTCAATAATAAAGCCTTTGAGGCAGCCATACTCTTGATAGAATGGACCCAGACAGCCAAAGGTGAAGGCTGACCAGCCGCTTCATAAGCAAGTGAGATGCCTCGACTACCCACTTGCTTATCCTCTGCTTGGATGCAGGGTAACCTTTTCTTGGTGACCCAAAACAGACGAATAGTTGATCCGATTTACGCCACAGGGCAGCTCTGTGTACGTAGGCATCCAAAGCCCGCACAGGGCACAGCAGATTAAGTTTTTCCTGATCTGGTGTATTAAAAGGTGGAGGACAGAAGGACTGCAGCACTATCGGGCCCGCAACATTAGTAGGGACCTTAGGAATATAACACGGCCTAGGGTGAAGAAAGGCTTTCACCATACCAGGGGCAAATTTTAGACACGAAGAACAACCGAAAAGGCTTGCAAATCTCCAATTTTCTTGATAGAAGAAATAGCAAGAAGAAATAAAGTTTTTAGTGTCAGGAACTTTTATGAAACCTCTTCAATGGGCCCGAAGGGAGCAAAAGCCAACCCTTCCAATACAACAGCCAAATCCCAAGCCGGTGCTCCAGTGCGCAGTGCAGGCCTCAGCCTCAGGGTGCCACGAAGAAAACGAGAAATAAGAGGATCTTTCCCCAATGATGCACCACCTAGAGGAGTGTGGTAAGCAGATATAGCTGCCACATACACCTTTAAGTTGGAAGGAGATAACCCCCCAGAGAAACATTCTTGCAGATAATCGAGCCATGCACTAACAGGGCAGTTAACAGAATTCAGTTGGCATTCTCTGCACCAAGCAGAGAACAGTTTCCATTTCAGTGCATACAGTGTTCTCGTGGAGGGAGCTCTGGATTGGAGTATGGTCTCCAAGAACTCGGTTTAGAGACCTGATTCTGTGAGCGTTTCCACAACTCCAGGGCGAGGGTGATAAATCGTGCTCCCTGCCTGGGACAATAGGTCCCTCCTGATCGGAATCTCTATCGGAGAGCCGTCTAGAAGGGACACCATGTTAAAGAACCAAACTCGGGCCGGCCATAACGGGGCTACAAGTAACAGACAGGCCCCTTCCCGGCGAACCCTCTCCCGAACTCCCGAAAGCATGGATATCGGAGGAAAAACATACAAGTGTAGCCTAGGCCACACCTGTACCATCGCATTCAACCAGAGAGGAGCTGGGTGCATGAGAGAGAACCACATGGGATAATGCGTTGTATCTGACAATGCGAAAAGGTCAACTTGAGCTTGACCGGAATTCTCCCAAAGGAGCTTCACCACCTCGGGGTGAAGTCTCCATTCCCCGGGCCTTAGCCCCTGCCTTGACAGGATATCCGCTCCCTGATTTAGATGCCCCAGAATATATACTGCCCTGAGAGACAGTAATTTCACTTGGGCCCATAGGAGGATCTAATGAGCCAGTTTGCATTGGTGACGTGACCTCAGACCCCCTTGATGGTTGATATAAGAGACCACCGATGTGTTGTCCGTGCGGACAAGCACATGGTGACCTCTCAGGTCTGGCAGGATGTACACTGTAAAAATAAAAGGTGCCTGGAGGAACCTTTTGGGGTTCTTCACTTTGCCACACCGGCGGAACCGTCTGTAGATCCTCTGGGCACCCTTTAAAAGGGGGCGGTTCTCTGAGGAACCACCCAGGTTTCCTGAGTGGTACTGCTTTGGTTGCCTCCAGGAACCAAATTTAAATTTTTTTTAACTTCTATCATTAACTTCTATTATAATAAACAAACTGAACCAAATACAAAATAAGAATTGTTTATTACATATTTTAGATCCATTTTAATACACACACTTCCATGCACTTGGGGAAAAAAGCTAGTAATAGATTAATATCAATGAATACACAAAAAACCTGAATAATACATAAGCAACATAATCAACCATCTATATACAATAGGCTATACAAGAAAAGACATCTCAACAAAATGCATGGAAACACATATGTTCCATCTAATAAATCAATGTAAAAAATAAAATTTTGACTAATTAAAAATGTCCATCTTCACTTAACTTTAAAACATTTGTGTTTCAGGCCGCTTGTTAAGTCTGACGTCACTGTTTCCAAGTCCAAAATCTCTATCAGATGCCAAAAACAAACAACAGACGGTGCTAATATACTCATTGTGCTGTAATATTCCTGTAAAATTATGATCCTAACCTTTATCTCTATACCAAAATCTCAGATGGCTAGTTATTCAGCTATTTTGCATTATACAATTTTGAAGTCTGGGATGCCGTGAGACTGGAGACTGTAATGAAAAAAAAAATCCTTATTTTTGAGACTTTTTGGAATTTTATTTTTTTGAACAATGAACGAACAATTACATGAATCAGAGACACTTGTTGCAAGTAGGCCTATGGAGGACGAAGCCGTGACTCGTATGCGGAAAGCTAGGCAAGGAAAACTGTCTCACATTACCAGGAGAATTAACTTCGTGATTGACTTAATGACAGACAGTGAATGTATTGATGATGTTAAACTAAATATGACAAAGTTTAATGAGTTTTTTGAAGAATTCAAAGCCTTGCATGCATCATATGCGGATATGCTTGATGAAACCACACGCATAGAAGACGAGGAAAATTGGTATAGACCGAAGCTCGCAGATATTGTTGCTTTCATTGATAAAGTGTTTGAATGGATTAAGTCTGTCGAAAACTCTAGCCTCCCTGGCGCAATTGAAGTGACTTCGTCTGCCAATGAAGCACATGCACCTGCCCCATTAGTTCCCGACAAAGCCCAGGCAGAGTCGGATTTTGTAGATGCACAGTCCCATAGGTCCAGCGCTTCATCTGGCAGGTCTCGCACATCCACTCGATCATTGCGCATCAATGCAGAGGCAGACCGAGAAGCTTCACTGGTCGAAGCGTCAAAACTGCAGCAAAAGCATGCACTTGAGGAGCAGGAACTATTGCTGCGCAAGCAAAGGGAAGCACTTGAGCTTAGCGTAAAATTGGACACATCAAACGCAAAAATTAACTATTTAAAGGCTGCTGAAAGGAACACACATGGTCCCATTCCTTTTGATTTAGACACAGCTCATACATCAATGGATAGAGGAGCATCACAAACTGCACACATGGAAGAGCTAGAAAGTACAATTTCTTTTCTTGAAACCCCTTCAGTGAAATCCAAAGCAAACACTGTTCATGTTAAGGTTCCTCTGCTTAACCCAGATCACAGCATGACTACATCACCCAATAGGCCCACCAGCAGTGACTGGCAGTACACCACACTGCCTAGTCTCCCCTATGGAGGTGATTCAAACATATCCTCAGTTCAAATTCAGCCAGCTGTTGGTTTAGCTCAAGATGCTCTGTCTACCCAGTTCACCACTCAGCCATCCACAACTGAATCTCAGCCTCAGCTACAAGCGCCACTGCAGCCTCAGTCTTATCAACTACTCCAACCTCATCTGCAGCCAAAGCCTCTGCAGCCTCAGCTTCCACCACAGCAGGCCCTTCAGCCTCAACCGCCGCCTCCACAGCCACCGCAGGCTAGGCCCCAGCTACCAGCTTATCTGCAGCCACAGCCACTGCAGCCTCAACTCCTACTACAACAACTGCCACAGCCACCGCAGGCTAGGCCCCAGCTACCAGTTCGTCTGCAGTCTCAGCTGCTGCAGCCTCAGCCCCAAGCTCATCTGCAGCCACTGCAGCCTCAACTCCAACTACAACAACTGCCACAGCCACCGCAGGCTAGGCCCCAGCTACCAGCTTATCTGCAGCCACAGCCACTGCAGCCTCAACTCCAACTACAACAACTGCCCCAGCCACCGCAGGCTAAGCTTCAGCCCCCACTGTGGCCTCAGTCACAGCCTCAGCTTCAACTGCAGCCGCAGTCTCAGTCCCCAACATGGCCTCAGCTTCAACTGCAGTCTCAATGGCCACCTCGGCAACCGCCACAGTCTCAGCTTCAGCCTCAGGCTCAAACGCCCTCTACAGGTACGCCCAGCTCGCTGCATGACAGCCATATGATCAAAGTGTTGGAAAATCAAAATGAACTGACCAGACTGCTCATGAAACAACAGTTGTCATCTACCTTATCACAAGGCAGCATTCCGGTCTTTGATGGTGAGGTCCTTGAATATAAGTCATTTATTCATAGCTTTGAAAACATGATTGAAAGCAAAACTGGCAACCAAAGAGATTGTTTACAATTTCTCATAAAGTACAGAAAGGGACAAGCCCAGCGGCTAGTTAAAAGTTGTGAATATATGGAACCATATAGAGGATATCAAAAGGCACTAAAACTATTGAAGGAAAACTTTGGCAATGAGTATAAGATCTCTTGCGCCTACTTGGAAAAGGCCCTATCATGGCCTCAGATTAAACCACAGGATACCAAGTCCCTGCAGGAGTACTCCATGTTCCTGAGGAGCTGCTGCAATGCAATGGAGGAGATGTCATATATGGAGGAGCTGGACACGATATCCACCATGAAAAGCATTGCTGTGAAGTTGCCCTACAAACTCAGGGAAAAATGGCGCAACAAGGCATTTGAGCTACAGCAACAACGCCAAGGCAGGGTAAGAATTGTCGACTTTGTCTCTTTTATGGAAAAACAAGCTCTCATAGCAGGTGACCCCATGTTTGGAGATCTCCAAGATCAGTCAGCTGTTAAAGGAAAGGCGAAAGCTCCTGTTAAAATACGGCCCTCCAAGTGCTCTGGCAGTATCTATGTGACTAGTGTGGCCCCTGCCACAGGAGCAAATGCCGACCCAACGTGTCTCTTTTGCAGCTCCAAACATGCACTAGATTTGTGCCAAAAATTCATGAAGAAGGCCCATAGAGACAAGCTAAGCTTTTTGAAAACTAAGGGGATCTGCTATGGATGTCTCTGCCCAGGGCACATTAGCAAGGACTGCAGTAGGCGTCTTACCTGCAACATGTGCAAACGAAATCATCCCAGCATCCTCCACATTGCAACCAAGGAAACAGACAGTCCATCTGTTGTTAGCGTAGCAAAGTCTTGTGCTCATATAGGGGCCGGAGACCATGAGAGCGTTCTCTCCATTGTACCAGTGAATGTCAAGGCAGCAAAGGGCAGCCATGTCATACAAACGTACGCTCTGCTGGATCCTGGGTCTTCTGCCACTTTCTGCTCAGAGGAGCTCATGACGCGTCTCAATCTGAGAGGAAAGAGAACACACATACTTCTGCGCACCATGAATCAGGAAACCTCAGTCTCAGCTCATGTCATATCAGGATTGGAGATTTCAGCATTGGACAGCGACACATTCTTCCATCTTCCTGACACCTTGACCCAAAAGAACATGCCAGTAACCAATAGCAGCATCCCCAAGCAAAGTGACCTGGCGCATTGGGCGTACTTAGGTAAGGTCACAATTCCCTCCATTAGTTCAAAGGTGGAACTGTTGATCGGTACGAATGCTCCACACCTACTTGAACCGTGGGAGATAATAAATAGCCAAAATGGATGTCCTTACGCAGTTAGATCAGTTTTAGGGTGGATGGTAAATGGGCCATTAAGAAGTGCTGCTGGTGCTGGAGGAAGTGTGACCGTCAATAGGATCTCCGTTGCGAGTCTGGAAAAGCTGCTAATCTCGCAGTACAACCAGGACTTCCAGGAAAATGCAGCGGAGGAAAAGGCTGAAATGTTTGTTGAGGACAAGGCATTCCTACACAAGGCGAAGGAGGCAGTACTGGAAAATGGTCACTACAGTCTGAGACTGCCTTTCAGGAAAGCAAATGTGCACATGCCAAGCAATAGGCAAATGGCAGAACAGCGTCTGTACAGCCTAAAAAGGAAAATGTCAAAGAATTAGCAGTTCAAACAGGAATACACAGCATTTCTCGCTGACATCTTTTAGAACAACTACGCTGAGGAAATTCCACAGGAGGAACTTGTGCAGCCACCAGGAACAACCTGGTTCTTGCCACACCACGGGGTTTACCACCCTAAGAAGAAAAAACTCAGAGTAGTGTTCGACTGTGCTGCGTCATTCCAAGGTGTGTCACTCAACACTGAACTGCTGCAGGGTCCAGACCTCACCAACTCTCTCCTTGGAGTCATCATGAGGTTTCGCAAAGAGCCCATTGGAATCATGGCTGACGTCAAATCAATGTTCCACCAGGTCAGAGTGGCAAAGTCTGATGTTGATTATCTGCGATTCCTTTGGTGGCCACAAGATGACACCAGCCAGACCCCAAAAGAACACCGTATGCTTGTGCACATCTTTGACGCTGTATCTTCCCCGAGTATTGCAACCTATGCTCTCCAAAAAACTGGCACTGACAATGAAAGCTGTTTTCCCCCTCAGGTAGCAAAGACCATCAGGCACAACTTTTACGTCGACGACTGTGCCAGGTCAGTGTCCAGAGAGTCTGATGCCATCCAGTTGGTAAAAGATCTCACTACATTGTGCAGCAAAGATGGATTCCAGCTAACACAGTGGGTGAGCAATAGTCGTGCAGTGCTATCATCCATTCCCAAAGAGCAAAGAGCACAGAGCCAAAGACCTTAAGTCACTTGATCTTGACAAAGACAGCCTGCCAGTTGAAAGAGCATTGGGACTGCAATGGTGTATAGATTCAGATAGCTTCAAGTTTAACATCAACCTAAGCCAAAAGCCACATACACGCAGAGGCATACTGTCTGTTGTCAGCTCTGTTTTTGACCCTCTTGGCTTTCTTGCCCCTCTCATTCTGCCTGCCAAGCAGCTGCTACAGGAGCTCTGTCAGGCGGGCTTTGGATGGGATGAGTCTTTGCCGCAGGCCATATCAAAGCGATGGATGGAAAGGACCAACAGCTTGGAGATGATCAAAGGCTTCAGTGTGCAGTGATGTCTGAAACCAGAGGGCTTCGGAGTGACCAGGTGTGCTGAACTGCATCATTTTGCAGACGCTAGTGAGAGTGGCTATGGCTCTGTGAGCTACATCAGACAGGTGAACCCGAAAGATGTAGTGCATGTCACCTTTGTACTTGGCAAGGCTAGAGTGCTCCCTTTGAAAAACATCTCAGTGCCAAGACTGGAGCTGGCGACCTCTGCTCTGTCAGTCAAAGTGGACTGAATGCTGAGGAAAGAATTGCACCTTGACTTAGAGCCCTCAGTTTTCTGGACAGATAGCCAAACGGTGCTTAAGTACATCGCCAATGATCAAGCCAGGTTTAAAACCTATGTGGCAAACAGGGTTTCATTCATTCGAGACAACACAGAGCTGTCACAGTGGAGATATGTAGGCAGCAAAGACAACTCTGCCGACGACTCATCCAGAGGGTTGAATGCCAAAAGGTTCATGGAGCAGAGGAGATGGATTCATGCTCCAGAATTTCTATGGAAACCAGAGGAAAGTTGGCCAGTAGTGCAGGCACTGGGCTCCATGCTTCAAGATGATCCAGAGGTTAGGAGAACCACTACTGTGTTCACAACCATGGTAAAATCTAGAACCCCTACTGACCAGCTTATTTTGCATTTCTCAAACTGGATCAGCCTTTTAAAGGCTGTAGCTTGGTACCTCAAGCTGAAGAGAAATTTGATGAGGAAAATTAAAAAAGGAAAAGAGTTTGCCCCACTCACCCACTCCGACAGGTCACAGTCAAGCCAAAAGGTGGTAGACTTAAAGCCCCATGTTGAACAGTACCTAACTGTGACAGATCTAGCAGATGCAGAAAGAGCAGTTGTCATTTACAGTCAGAGACAAGTTTTCTCTCCTGAATTCTCAACATTGCAGATGACACCTCCCAGAGTATCTCACCCACTCACCCACTCCGACAGGTCACAGTCAAGCCAAAAGGTGGTAGACTTAAAGCCCCATGTTGAACAGTACCTAACTGTGACAGATCTAGCAGATGCAGAAAGAGCAGTTGTCATTTACAGTCAGAGACAAGTTTTCTCTCCTGAATTCTCAACATTGCAGATGACACCTCCCAGAGTATCCAACAGCAGTAGGCTTTGCAGGCTCGATCCTGTGCTGGATGATGGCCTCCTGAGGGTAGGTGGCAGACTACACAGATCTGCGATGCCAGATGATACTAAACACCCCTGCATCTTGCCCACAGATTCACACATCTCAGTGCTATTGTTGCGACACATTCATGAACGCAGTGGACACAGTGGCAGAAACCACATGCTCTCGGAACTCCACAAGAAGTACTGGATTAAAAAGGGCAACTCCGTAGCTAGGAAGGTGCTCACCAAATGCGTCACCTGTCGCCGTGTGAGAGGCAAAGTAGGTCAGCAGAAAATGGCAGACCTGCCGCTGGAAAGAGTCCTACCTGACCTTCCACGCTTTACCAATGTAGGACTGGACTATTTTGGTCCAATTGAGGTGAGACGAGGGAGGAGCACCATCAAAAGGTATGGAGTCATCTTTAATTGCATGTCCAGTAGAGCAGTACATTTGGAAATGGCTTATACTTTGGATACGGATTCATGCATTCATGCCTTGAGGAGATTTGTGTGCAGGAGAGGCCAAGTCAAGCACATCAGGTCTGACAACGGGACGAACTTGGTGGGTGCGCATGCAGAGCTGAAGAGGGCCCTGATGTCTCTCAATCAGAAGAAGATTCAAAACGCCCTGCTTCCTGATGGCATTGCATGGAGTTTTAACCAACCGGCTGCATCACACCATGGCGGGGTCTGGGAAAGACTCATTCGATCCGTCCGGCAGGTACTCAACTCCACTCTGCATCCGCAAACCACGGACGATGAAGGCCTTCAAACCCTGTTCTGTGAGGTGGAGGCAATCCTAAACAGCCGCCCCCTCACCACTGTGTCCTCAGACCCCCATGACCTGGAACCGCTGACCCCCAATCATCTCCTTTTGATGAAGACCATGCCAACACTGCCCCCTGGAGTCTTTCAGAAGTCTGACATCTACGCCAAGCGGCGCTGGAAACAGGTCCAGTACATGGCTGATCTCTTCTGGCTCAGATGGACGAAAGAATATCTTCTCCTGCTTCAAGAGAGGCAGAAATGGACAGGCGTGAAGAAGAACTTCAACATCGGAGACCTCGTCCTGGTGGTCGATCCAACTGCTCCACGAGGGTCCTGGCCATTAGGAAGAGTCCTGGAGATGACATCAGATTCAAGAGGCTTGGTCAGGTCTGTGAAGTTGAAGACTAAGACTTCAGTCCTTGAGAGGCCCATCACCAAATTGTGCCGGATCCTTGAGGCTGACGATGAATCCTGATGACGACTCGAATGATGTCCTTGATAACACTATACAGGGAAGTAGTGTTTTAATCATTACATGGAGAATGGATACTTTATTACTTGGCTCCTTTTTGTATGTTGTAAAATAATTGATTCTTGGAGAACAATTAGGGGCCGGTGTGTAGGAGCCACATTTAAGTTTCTTATGTTTTGTTTTTTCTTGTGCTTTTTATGAGGGTGCACCCCCTTTAGGTGGTAACTGGTGTCACCCAACCTGGATAAAAGAGATGCCACCTGCGCATGACAGGGAGAGAGCAGGCCGCAGAGAGACCGTTCTTGACCTCGCCCGCTCAAACACCTGCCTGACACGCTGCTCTTGTGCTTACATTGTCTTGCAATTAAACTCTTATCATTTTTGCATCTCATTGCATCTTTTGTTTGTATTTTATTTTTATTTGTAATAAAAAAAAAACCCGGCATATTCTCGGACAAAACCATCTCGTTGGATTATTGGGTGCGAGTCAAAACACTGTGAATTACCTGCCTTCTCAACTCTGGGAAAAATTTATAAAGCTACAGGAAAAGCCAGAATCCATTTTTTATTATGGCCAGTACATACACTATGGCTTTTGAAAAGCTTAAATGTGTGACTTGAATCAACAGTGCTCATAAGTGGTTGTTGAGGATTCTCACTAGAAACAAGATAGAGGAAGTAGAAGTAGAAGTAGAGGCTTGGACCCGGAAACAGTATTCCTTATGTCACAACAAGTAGAAAACATTTTTCATTTTAACAGAGTTAAAAAGATCAGCAATTTCGTGTGTGGTCAAAAATTTCACTATGTGACCAAGTTGGTCACTGAAATTTGCTGGATTTGACCAACAGAAAGCCGCTTGAAAGTGACTCCAGTGTGAGCTGTGCTTCATACATTACATCGCTACACTGCTGACAATGGTCAATGGACTTTTTTGCCTGTGTAATTTCAAGAAATTCACAAATATGACCACACCTTAACTCGCTGCAACAAAAAATGCAATCAATAATAAAATCTTCACAAGGGACATGTGAGGTACGTAACAATCACACACACACGTACGTGCGCACACACACACACACACACACACGTACGAACACACACACACGTACGTACACACACACACACACACACACACGTGTGCACACACACACACACACATACGTGCACACACACACACACACACACACACATACATACGTGCACACACACACACACACACACACACACATACATACGTGCACACACACACACACACACACACACGCATATGTGCGCACACACACACACACACATTCGTGCACACACACACACACACGCGCGTACGTGCACACACACACATGTACGGGCACACACACACACACACGTACGTGCGTGCACACACACGTACGTGCACACACGCACGTACGTGCACACACACACACGTGTACACTTACACACACGTACACTCACACACACGTACACTCACAAACACTCACACGCACGTACACTCAGACACGCACGTACACTCACACACGTACGTACACTCACACGTACGTACACTCACACGTAGACACACACATACGTGCAAACACACACACACACACATACGTGCACACACACACACACACATACATACGTGCACACACACACACACACACATTCGTGCACACACACACACGTACCACCCGTCATTCACGCAATATATACAGGAACGTAATGACTGTAAATACTATACAACCTATACAAATAAACCAACAGTTGCTGCTGAGACCTAACCACAATCTCACAATCTCTCCGCAACCCAACCATACGCGCCAACCCGTTTGACTAAGGCTGTCGAGCCCCACTGGTGCGTTAATATGCAGTTTCAGTGGCAACGGTTCCGTATGGCATACCACCTACCGCAAAACACAATATCTGCCCAACCCACCCGTCATTCACGCAATATACAGAGGAACGTAATGACTGTAAATACTATACAACCTATACAAATAAACCAACAGACCTTTCAAGTTTTCAAGAATTCTACGAAACCGTAGCATGGCGGCCTGTACACAGCCAGCTAGAATCTTTCCGTCTCAACCACAGCCAGTTGCTGCTCCTTTCTGCTGCTTCAGATAAGTTCTTTACTGTACGACGCACCTCTTGGCCACAAAGTAGTTTTGAAGCTGAAAGTTTTGAAGGCAATACAGTTTATCAGATGACAGATAGGTAGAGATAGATAGACAGACAGAGATAGAAGGATAGATAGATTAGGATAGGATAGAAAATGATTTTTGATGTGGTAATACATCAGCTGTGGCATGCTGGTGTACTGGCAGAATGGACACTTACTACTGCAGTCTTTTAAATACTGCTCACACCCCCCCCCCCCCCCCCCCCCCTGCTTAACACAGTTGTGTGCATTTTTGCGGGGGGTGGCTCTTAAAAGAGCCTTTGAGTTATAAAGTAAACAACAACAGGTGAGAGAAATGGAGGACTAGAGTAAGAGTTAGAGAATAATTAAAACAGCAAAACAAAAATGGTAACACTTTACAATAAGGTTCATTAGTTAACATTAGTTAACTACCTTAGTTAACATGAACTAAGAATGAACAATACTTTTACAGCATTTATTAATCTTATAGTTAATATTAACTTAAACATTTACTAATACATTATTAAAATCAAAGGTTGTATTTGTTAACATTATTTAATGCACTGTGAACTAACATAAACAATGAACAGCTGTATTTTTATTAACTAAGATTAACAAAGATGAACTAATACTGTAACAAATGTATTCATCATCGTTAGTTCATATTAGTTAATGCATTAAATAATGTTAACAATGAACCTTATTGTAAAGTGTTACCACAAAAATAATTTAAAGTAAAATAACAAAAGTGATACCCAGGGAATATAAATGGGGATGACAATGCCAAGGATCTGCAAAGAGAAGGAAGTATAGAGCATCAGAATTAGCATAAAATGTTTTATTATTTTATTACTTTAGTGCAGGGGTGTCCAAAGTCGCTCCTGGAGGGGCACTGTCCTGCAGAGTTTAGCTCCAGCTTGACTCCACACACCTGCCTGGAAGCTTCTAGTTAGTATGTCTAGTAAGACCTTGATTGGCTGGTTCAAGTGTGTTTAACTGGGGTTGGGGCTAAACTCTACAGGACAGTGGCCCTCCAGCAGAAGGATTGGACAGTGCATATATTGGATAGCAGCATACATATAAGTAACAGTATGCAATATATAAAACAAGCCCTACTTTCCAAGGAGTTTTGTTGAATGTATTACTATTGAATGTAGTTTCATGTTCAATTAGATAAATGTATACTTATTAATAACAATAATATCAAAATAGTTTACATTTAATCAATTTATTCATAGAAAAAAGTCCTACAATATAACTTTGTATATTGGTACTATTAACTCTTAAATCCTATTTTCCTGGTTCACACACACACACACACACACACACACACACACACACACACACACACACACACACACACACACACACACACACACACACACACACACACACACACACACACACACACACACACACACACACACACACACACACACACACACACACACACACACACACACACACACACACACACACACACACACACATACAGGCCCTACGATGCTTTTGGGAGACGCTGCCCTAGTTATTTGTGCAATATAGTGAGTAAAGTTACACAATCTTATTTTTACATCACTTAATTTTATCATCACACTAAACGCCATTTCAGAATTAAAAAATTTAAATAAAATTAGAGAAAAAAAAAAGAAGAAGAGTAGCTTGCCTGTACTCACCGGTACTCACCATGCACAGATGAACAGCGGAAATGAAAACATGCTAAAATCGGCGTCATGAGTTCACGCCACTAACCAATGAGAAGAGATGTTGGTGGGTAGAGACGTGCAGCCCCGCCCCAGATGCGGCCCCACCTCGATCGACGTCATCACTTTGCCACTAACCAATGAGAAGCACTGTGGGCCAGGTGCACCCCCGCCCAAATCTGCAGGCTACAGCCAGGTGCTTCACCCAGCAGCGCGAGGATCACTGAAGCGATGACAGCAGAGGAATAGCAGCAGTTTCGTGACAGAATTAAAGGGTTAGTTCAGACAAAAATGAAAATGATGTCATTAATGACTCCCTGTTGATCCCCAACAGAACCGGAAGACAATACAATGCTGAATAAAGTCGTAGTTTTTGTTATTTTTGGACAAAAATGTATTTCCGATGCTTCAAAACATTCTAACTGTAGGAGCCGCATTTGAGTTTTATTTTTGGTTTCATAATTTACTTATAATTGTCTTTTCTATTGCATTTGAGTAGTACACCTTCAACAGCCAGAGAGGGCGCTATCCTATAAGTTGGAGCGTGTAGCGCATGAGAGAAGGAGAAGGCGTGCCAGCAGATACAGTCTTTGACCTCGGCCTGGATCTGCGTTACTGAAGCTTGGCCTGTATGAGAAAGCTGAACTCCAAGCGCTACAAAGGAATGCTTAAAGACATTTAAACCAGTTCTCATTTTTTGTTTTGTACTTTATATTTATTTGCAATAAATATCGACAACATTCAACAACAACACTCTTGGATTTTCTTGGATTCGGGCTGTGAGTCTGACCCGGTACTCGCATTCTCCAGGTGGTTGGAAACAATAACAGGGGGTTACAGGAAAAACCCAACAATGTTTTTTGCCACTACACTAACTAACCCACTGATGTCACATGGACTACTTTGATGATGTCTTTATTTTCTTTCTGGACAAGGACAGTATACCGTTCATACATTTTCAATGGAGGGACAGAAAGCTCTCGGACTAAATCTAAAATATCTTAAACTGTGTTCTGAAGATGAACGGAGGTCTTACGGGCTTGGAGCGACATGAGGGTGAGTCATTAATGACATAATTTTCATTTTTGGGTGAACTAACCCTTTAAACTTTTCTCCTGCTTCTTCTTCTTCTTCTGCTTCTTCTTCTTCTTCTTCTTCTTCTTCTTCTTCTTCATCATCATCATATTTTTATTATTATTATTATTTATTGTTGTTGTTTAAGGTTTAAATTAATCAATACAAATAAAATAAAATAGGCCTATACTAAATAAATGTAAGCCTATGTATACTGAATCAAATAAGTATAATAATGATAGGATAATAATACATTTATTCTGGCTTCACAGAACCATTATAACATAAGAGGTCTTCCAGGAACCACTTAAATGTTAAAAGATCTTACAATAACCATTTTATAGCATTCTAGTTCCTCTAATTTCCCCCAAAGCACTTCAATATCTCATGGTTAATGAAAGATGACTCCAGAACCTCTGAACTGAATACAAAGTAATTAAAGGATCCCATAAGTTCTAGCAAGAACCGCAAAGATTGTCAATGCCCCACCAGTAACCCTACTAAAGGAGAAAGAGCTTTGAGGCACTTAAATTACATTTTGAAGTTCCTTGAGTATCCGACAGGATATTTGAGGCACCTTAAGTTTTTACAGTGTACTTGAATGCTCGAAACACCGACATCATTTCTAGCCGATTTCAAGAAAGAAGATGGTCCTGTCATAGACCTTTTGCAAAGTGACCACTCATGATCGCCCCCCCAACCTGTGAGGGAAGCATCCGTCGTTAGCGTTATGCAATCACAAGAAGCCCCCAGCACTGGGCCTTGGGCGAGGAACCAAGGTTTGTTACACATGACTAAGGCATGTAGGCATCGCTGTAGTCTATGTAGGTAAGCGTCATGTCCTGGTCTTTTTTTATGTTTCATGCTTCATGCCACACCATGTTTTTGTTTTGTTAATGTTATTAATAAACTGCACTTGGGTTCTACAAGCCTGCCTTCACTGGATATCCTTACAGAATAATAGACCCAGCCACATGGCAAACATGAGGGCATAAATACACACAAGACTAATGATTAGACAAGGGACACCTGTGAACATTGAAACAATGAACCAATGACAACATGACACATCAGACAAGGGAACTCATCGCAGGATCACATGACTTACAAGGCATCACATGAGAGAAAGGAAACAGGACATGAAGAAACCAAAACGTGACAGAGACAAGACCAAAATCGTGACACCAGCCAGAGACTGTTCACGTCACGTCTGCCCAGCCAGAGACTGTTCACGTCACTTATGCCCAGCCAGAGACTGTTCACGTCACGTCTGCTCGGCCGGAGACTGTTCATGCCACGTCTGCCCAGCCAGAGACTGTTCACTCCACATCTGCCCAGCCAGAGACTGTTCACGCCACGTCTGCCGAGCCAGTGTCCCCGGACAAGATGGCCGCCGCCGAGCCAGTGTCCCCGAACAAGATGGCCCGCCGCCGAAGCCAATGTCCCCGGACAAGATGGCCGCCGCTGAGCCGGTGTCTGTTCCTGAGCCGGTGTCTGTTCCTGAACCGGTGTCTGTTCCGTCTGTGCCTGAGCCGGGGTTTGTTCCGCCCTGGTCGCCTGTCTCACCACCACAACCAAATGATTACAGAACTACTCTACCACATCATCCTACATCATCCATGTACCATACTACACCTGATAATCCACAAAGAGTCATTTATAGCAACAATTATAGCAAACATTAGATCTTGATGAGTAGAGTGATGTTCCACAACGCAGAAAGAGGAGGCAGGTTTGAGCCATTTAGTCCCCCAGCAGTCAGAACAAATTCAGGACATGTATATTTTACACTTGAGTGTTTTTTGTGAATGAAGAGATCCATGTAGATTTTTACCAACCACTGTGCCTGAACCACAGAATCAATAGGAGAAAGAATGAAAGATAATCTCTTGGTATCTCAATGAATTAATATAAATAATATAAGAATGATGTTTTATTTTGTCTCTGATAGATCACCATCTTCTCTTTAATTTTAATATTTAAGTTTCTCCTTACAGCAAATGCGAATGTCGCTTAGACAAAGTAAACATGCTCACGCTTGCATCGCAGAAGCTCTCAGGAGCCAAATTGTGCACCTAGTATTGCCTGATTATATATCCTGATTGTTAAGACACTCTCATAATGAGTTCAAAATGATGCCTGCTTTAAGATAAATTCTGTTATGCAGTATTTTTGTTTGCGGATCGTTGGAATAATGCTGGTGTACACCATTCCTAAGTTCATCATCTCAGCATTTGCCTGTAAAGCCACCAAAACATCAATGTGGCACTAAACCAGGTAAATGATTTACAACATGCTTCATTGTAAATTACATCATTTGTTCTACTGTTAAATTGTTGAATTGGTTGACAGTGGACTTTAATTTAATTGTTTATCAAAATACATAATATAAAACAGTCTTTATGGTGTGTGGATCTTGTTAGTCTCTTGTGTACTATATCTTGTCTGCAACTTCCCAGGGATACTGAGTCAGAGTGAGTAGATTTTACAATTCACACGTTGCAAGGAATAAATATCTCTTATTTTTTTCTTCTAAGCAAACTTTTTTTAAACTTTTTTTTTAATTATTATTATTTTTCAATCTGTTAATCTTTCTGTAATGTTTTTTTTGACACAAGGACACTTGTGTGTCTCTGGTATGTCTTTTTTTGTTTTAACCTAAAATAAAAACAAAATAAAATAAAAACTACAAAATTCTGGGTGAGCAAGGAGGGGGTAAAAAGGGGGTGGCAAATATAAATGGTAAAATGATTATCAGTGGGTGGCAAAAAAACTGAAAGCTACACTTCATTTGCAATCTTTAAAACATAATTCTATCCATTGCACTTATTTTCTCAGGTACTGTAAAATGTCTGAAAGATTAATCTAGATTACAGATTAAATACAATATAAATACTTGTATAAATACTTGACTGTCTATAATTTTACTTGTATAAAATATCATCTTTCAGGAAATATCCTGAGTGCAGCCATTTGGTTAAGTGAGAGAATCTAGAGTATCCCTAGTCCAGCAGTCATTGGCCCATAATTGCAACCGTGAGAGGCTCACATGATCTTAAATATCGACTGGACTGAAGAGTCTCCTTCTCCTTCATGCATTTATCCTTTATTATCATTCTCTCTGCCCACTTACTCTCTCAAAGAGAATGAAGTAAGAGGAATATCCTGTGCTCCTTGTGAAATAAGTATTCTGTACAAAAGTGATTCCCTTCTCTCTGCTGTAAGTGGAATGGGAAAGAGGGAGAGACCCACAGCCTATACCATGAGACAGATTTTATTTTATAATTGTTTCATTTCTCAAAAAAACAATCTAGATACAGCCTAAGATCATGTTTTTAAAGAGTAAAATGGTGGAAGCTGCAAGTATCCAAATACTTGATAAATCGTGATAAAACACTTTCTGATATATTGGCTTAAATGCCTTGAGCACATAAATTAGCCACTTGTCTGTTGGACCAGATTGATAGACAGTAAGAAAGAAAAAGGTCAACCCTTAAGTGTCACGACACACACAGGACAGAAGATCCAATTTGCAGCAGTTTATTAATATAAGGGTAATCCAAATCGTTGTCTTCCAGGCAGGGGTCAAAATCCAAATAATCCAACTAAACATGAAAACAAAACACAAACCAACAAGAAAACCGACAAAGGAAGTGGTGACATCAAACAACGAATCCGTACACATACTAACACAGACAGGGAATATATACACAGATCTAACAAGACTAACAATGGACAGCCGGGAACAATGATGACGGGGAACAGCTGAGTGCAATGAACGGATGAGTGACAGTGACAGACAGAATGCTGGGAAATGAAGTCAATAGTGAAGGACACAGTGATAACGAGGACCTCTAGTGACAAACAAGGGAACACAACCAGACACTGTGACATAACCCCCCCTCTACGGAGCGGCTACCAGACGCTCCACGACAACACTAAAACACAACACAAGAGTTCAGGAGGGAGGTGGAATGGTGGAGGATCAGGGGGAGGGATGGTGGGCCAGGTCCATGAAGGAGAACAAAAACGGGAAATAATGACTTAGCCGGCGACCAGGGCGAAGCAGACAGTCCATCGGGCGGCCAGGGCGAAGCAGACGGCCCATCGGGCGGCCAGGGCGAAGCAGACGACCCCTCGGGCGGCCAGGGCGAAGCAGACGACCCCTCGGGCGGCCAGGGCGAAGCAGACGACCCCTCGGGCGGCCAGGGCGAAGCAGACGACCCCTCGGGCGGCCAGGGCGAAGCAGACGACCCCTCGGTCGGCCAGGGCGAAGCAGACGACCCCTCGGTCGGCCAGGGCGAAGCAGACGACCCATCGGGCGGCCAGGGCGAAGCAGACGACCCATCGGGCGGCCAGGGCGAAGCAGACGACCCCTCGGGCGGCCAGGGCGAAGCAGACGACCCCTCGGGCGGCCAGGGCGGTGAAGACCCCTCGGGCGGCCAGGGCGGTGAAGACCCCTTGGGTGGCCAGTCGTGAACAGTCTCTCGCTGGGCAGACGGAACGTGAACAGTCTCTCGCTGGGCAGACGGAACGTGAACAGTCTCTGACTGGGCAGACGGAACGTGAACAGTCTCTGACTGGGCAGACGCAACGTGAACAGTCTCTGACTGGGCAGACGGGACGTGAACAGTCTCTGACTGGGCAGACGGGACGTGAACAGTCTCTGACTGGGCAGACGGGACGTGAATAGTCTCTGACTGGGCAGACGGGACGTGAATAGTCTCTGACTGGGCAGACGGGACGTGAACAGTCTCTAACTGGGCAGACGGCCCTCGGGGGGCCAGGGCGGTGAAGACCCCTCAGGCGGCCAGGGCGGTGAAGACCCCTCGGGCGGCCATGGCAGAGGCTCTGGAACAGACACCGGCACTGGCTCCTGCTCAGGAATAGCAGACACCGGCTCAGGAACAGCAGACACTGGCTCTGGCTCAGGAACAGGCATTAGCTCAGGAACAGACACCGGCTCAGGAACAGCAGACACCGGCTCAGGAACAGCAGACACCGGCTCAGGAACAGCAGACACCGGCTCAGGAACAGCAGACACCGGCTCAGGTACAGCAGACACCGGCTCAGGTACAGCAGACACCGGCTCAGGTATAGCAGACACCGGCTCAGGTACAGCAGACACCGGCTCAGGTACAGCAGACACCGGCTCAGGTACAGCAGACACCGGCTCAGGTGGAACAGTCACAAGAACAGAAACAAACACAGAAACAAACACTGACTCCGGCTCTGGAACGGGCACCGGCTCTGCCTCCGGCTCTGGAACGGGCACCGGCTCTGCCTCCGGCTCTGCCTCCGGCTCTGGAACGGGCACCGGCTCTGCCTCCGGCTCTGGAACGGGCACCGGCTCTGCCTCCGGCTCTGGAACGGGCACCGGCTCTGCCTCCGGCTCTGCCTCCGGCTCTGGAACGGGCACCGGCTCTGCCTCCGGCTCTGGAACGGGCACCGGCTCTGCCTCCGGCTCTGGAACGGGCACCGGCTCTGCCTCCGGCTCTGCCTCCGGCTCTGGAACGGGCACCGGCTCTGCCTCCGGCTCTGGAACAGCAGACACTGGCTCCGGCTCTGGGACAGGAGACACGGGCATGTCCAGGATCCGAGCCAGACGCTCCATATAGTCCATAAGTGCCTTGGCGGCCACACGAATGGGCATTTCCTGATCTGTCTCAGACTGGGCAGACGGGACGTGCACAGTTTCTGACTGGGCAAACGGAGCGTGAACAGTCTCTCGCTGGGCAGACGTGACGTGAACAGTCTCTCGCTGGGCAGACGTGACGTGAACACTCTCTCGCTGGGCAGACGTGACGTGAACACTCTCTGACTGGGCAGACGTGACGTGAACACTCTCTGACTGGGCAGACGTGACGTGAACAGTCTCTGACTGGGCTGACGGGACGTGAACAGTCTCAGGCTGGGCAGACGTGACGTGAACAGTCTCTGGCTGGGCAGACGTGACGTGAACAGTCTCTCGCTGGGCAGACGTGACGTGAAAAGTCTCTCGCTGGGCAGACGTGACGTGAACAGTCTCTCGCTGGGCAGACGTGACGTGAACAGTCTCTCGCTGGGCAGACGCGACGTGAACAGTCTCTGACTGGGCAGACGCAACGTGAACAGTCTCTGACTGGGCAGACGCGACGTGAACAGTCTCTGACTGGGCAGACGGGACGTGAACAGTCTCTGACTGGGCAGACGGGACGTGAACAGTCTCTGACTGGGCAGACGGAACGTGAACAGTCTCTGACTGGGCAGACGGAACGTGAACAGTCTCTGACTGGGCAGACGGGACGTGAACAGTCTCTGACTGGGCAGACGGGACGTGAACAGTCTCTGACTGGGCAGACTGGACGTGAACAGTCTCTGACTGGGCAGACGGGACGTGAACAGTCTCTGGCTGGGCAGACGGGACGTGAACAGTCTCTGACTGGGCAGACGGGACGTGAACAGTCTCTGACTGGGCAGACGCAACGTGAACAGTCTCTGACTGGGCAGACGGGACGTGAACAGTCTCTGACTGGGCAGACGGGACGTGAACAGTCTCTGACTGGGCAGACGGGACGTGAACAGTCTCTGACTGGGCAGACTGGACGTGAACAGTCTCTGACTGGGCAGACGGGACGTGAACAGTCTCTGACTGGGCAGACGGGACGTGAACAGTCTCTGACTGGGCAGACTGGACGTGAACAGTCTCTGACTGGGCAGACTGGACGTGAACAGTCTCTGACTGGGCAGACGGGACGTGAACAGTCTCTGACTGGGCAGACGGGACGTGAACAGTGGGCAGACGGGACGTGAACAGTCTCTGACTGGGCAGACAGGCTGTGTCCCCTCCTTCTCCGGACCACCGCACCCCGGATCACCGGAACCGGGACCACCGGAACAGGGATCATCTCCCGACTACATCCTCCACTATGACCTCCACGGGACCCGCGAAACTTGACCAACCGGGTCCCCTTAAAAAACTCCCTTCTCTCCCTCTCGGTGTCTGGGCAGGAGATATTAAAAAACATACCGCTGGATCTGAGTTGACGGATTAGTTCTGTCACGACACACACGGGACAGAAGATCCAATTTGCAGCAGTTTATTAATATAAGGGTAATCCAAATCGTAGTCTTCCAGGCAGGGGTCAAAATCCAAATAATCCAACTAAACATGAAAACAAAACACAAACCAACAAGAAAACCGACCAAGGAAGTGGTGACATCTAACAACGAATACCTACACATACTAACACAGACAGGGAATATATACACAGATCTAACAAGACTAACAATGAACAGCTGGGAACAATGATGACGGGGAACAGCTGAGTGCAATGAACTGATGAGTGACAGTGACAGACAGAATGCTGGGAAATGAAGTCAATAGTGAAGGACACAGTGATAACGAGGACCTCTAGTGACAAACAAGGGAACACAACCAGACACTGTGACATTAAGTCAAACATGAATGCGAGAAGAGTTAATGACCAGAATATCACATTGTTGAAAAAAGATGAATACTGATAGAAAAAACCCCTGCTGTCAGCGAGGAGTAAAATTATCCGCATAATTATTTGTTTCGAACAGCTTTGCTTTGCACAGTTTTTATTAATATTAAATAAACTAATCCTCAGATTAGTAACGTTTTGGTCTGTGTTAAATATTTTACACATACATCTTTAAAAAAAAATTTTATTTTAAACTAATTTAGCAAAAATTTATAAATAAATGAAGATTTACATTTTGGTCCAAAAACTAAATTGCCAGTTTAATCATTCATCTCTTTTTCTGCCATAACAGCAATAGCAATGCATTTATTTGAACAATACATTTAAAAACAATACATTTATTGTCTCTTTTCCATCTCCTTTACTAACATCTTTTCCCTTTCTCTTCCCCTTCCCTCTCTTCTTGGTGTCATGAGAAGCCATATAAGCAAAAAACACCTGCTCATCATTGCTTTCATAATGACATGAATCCCTCCTGTTCATCCTTCTGTCCAACCTTCCTCTTTTCATTATCATTGGCCCTGATACATTATAGTTTTGTGTGATACACGGCTCTGTGCGGTGCGTGTCTCCTTATGAAACAATAAAAAACTGTTTGTTTTTTATTAAGTGGCACATTTGTTTCACAGTTTTAGGTCATAGAAGTCTTGAGTGTTCCAGTCTGTATAAAATAAAACTAACCATAGTCTGGATTCAATATATATATATATTTATAGTACTTTTTCTATTTGAATTAGATGAGATACAGATTCAATAATAAGAAAAAAAGCATTCAGAGTTGAACTGACTCAGACACGTAGGAATGATCAGAAACACTTGCTTTACTAAGCCTCAGTTTTGTTTTCTAAGCAGTTGATCTAGTGGTTTATTAAAGAAGGTCTCATAAGGAAAACAGTATGATACTAGTTAAATGAGAAAAGCAGTGAAGTGAGTACACATTCATAGAATGTGACAATTATTTAATCTATTGCTAATGCAACACCTCTATTCTCTCGCTTTGCTTTTTCTTTCCAGCCTTTCCACCAGGAGGTTCAGCCCTTCAAGATGTCTAGACATAATCGTGTCATTTTTTTGTCTGCAGTCATCTATCACTCAAGCTGTCTTAGTTATTCATTAAAACATCTTGATACATGAAACTAAATACGCAGTTTGTGAATTCCTGCAACAAAAGAAAATTTACCACCTCAATTTATTCATATTTCTATATGTTTCTTTACTATTTTTCACCAGCCACCAGCCTTATGTAACATACTTCTGAGTTTCTTTGCTACATAACTGCTTGTAAACATCCAAATAACATCCAAACAATATTTAAATCAATATGCGCAAAAAAACATTGGACCTGAACTTAAAAAAACACACACAAATTGGCAGCACTAACAGAAACAGTTCCAAAGCACTTCATTCGTTGCTTGTTTATTGGCTAAAAATAACTATTTATTTTCAGTCTAAAAAATACACTATCCATCTGTCAAAAGTAGTCTACTCTGTATCATACTAAATCTTCTTTCAGCAAATCTATGAAAAATGTGATATTAGGATACAAAAGAGGAGCCATTGATCAAAACAAGGAGTAAACAACACACTAATATAACAGTTCAGTTGACAAAAAAAAAATACTCCTTTCTTTATTCTGTTTTTGTTTTGTGGAGATTCTCAACACTGTGAAGTCATAATTAGTGTGATTTCCCTCAGATTTGGTGTGAGACTAACTCCTGCATGGAGTGGTGACATTATAGGTGCCTTCCTCCAGAAACTCATCTTCGCTCAGGCTTATATGAAGGCAGGTGTCATTCATAGGTGAAGAGAATGGGATGGTTTGTTCAAATCCCAGCGGTGTGGTCCCACCATCCACAGCTGGATGATCCTCAGGTAAGCTGCTGCAAGTACTGGATGTGGAGATGAACGCAGAGCTCTGGTCATCAGAAGGGTCGTCTCTGGATTGGGGGGATACAAGGGATTTGTTATTGGAGCGCACGCCAGAATCCTCGCTGGCTGAACATGACACGCTGTTGCCGTTGGTGTGAGAATAGAAATCCCCCGGAGAAATGGAACATAGCGAGATGTCAGGAAACGAGGAGCTACCGCTCACTTTTGTAAATGCTTTCTCATTTACAGGTGTGGCTACAGCTGAAGATCTTGACTCTGTCTCTACACCCGGAGAGAGAGTCCTGTTTGACCGCTTGCGGTTCAGGGGCTGAGGAGGTGGGTCCAGTTTAGGGATGGTTTGTTTATATCTGCGGACACAAAAAGGAAGCACATTTTGTAGGTTAATTGGCTTGTCTGGGTAAAATTTTTGCATAAAATTACTGACACAGAATACCATAAAGTTTTATAGTAACTTTGTCCTAACCTAGCACAATGAAGCAGTCCAATTTGAAAACAAATATGTGCTTTTTAACATGAATTTTATATGACAGAATCTTTTTCATTCAATCTGCTTCCTGATTAAACGTGTTCCTAGTTGTGTTTCACAAGGAAAAAAGAAGTGGAAGAATTATAAAATAATTGAAAGTGATGTTATTGCTGATTAAAACTATTAAAAATAGCTTTTGTTAATTAAAGGAACACGCCACCGTTTTTTTGAAATTGGGGTTATTCACCGTCTCCCCTACATTTAGATAGGTGGGCAAACGCATTTTTGTCACTGTAGTGTCTTGCTTTGTTTGATGAACGAAAACACACATACACAGGAAGAGTTCTTCTCGAACTTGCAGTTTACTCTTTTGTTTTTACTTCTTTTTTTATCACGTGATCAATACGTACTTGCATCACAGTCTGACGTTAAACAGAAAACATGGACCAGGAGTTACATGTAAACACTACATTCCTCCCTTATTCAAAATGAAGATGTACCTACAGCATAAAATTTTAAGTATGCCATATTGTGTACAGTATAATCAAAACGAAAATAAAAAACCAAACTAAGATTAAGGTCCTTAAGCTACCATTGTTGGAACATGTCAAAACCTGACAACAGGAACAGTTAGCAAAATAAAATGAATACTTGTGGACCATTGTTTGAATCAAGTTGAAAACAACATCTTACATTTCCTCAATCAAATATCTTGGTGCCCTGCGATTTGGTCTCAGGTCGTATCGAGGGGAGGGGTATTTGAAAAGTCAGAGTGTCTTGGATCGGCGGTAGTGTGCCGTGTGCTTCGTGGTACATTGTCCTGAAACACATCAGAATTTGTAGCTTGTCCTCTGACGTCATCTTCGTCATCAGAGATTTCGTTCTGCTCAACTGAGGGATGAGATGGAAGTCTTTTGAAAAATGAGGAATTTCGTGTAATGCATCTTCATGAACGACTTGCCGTCACCATTGACCCTATGACCTTGATTACCTTGTAGGGTTTTATCTCATATCGAGTCGTCAACTTTCCTGTCGAGGGTTGTCGGCAGAGTACAACGTCACCTGTCTTGATATTGGATTCTTTTGCTCTGTTCTGAAGATCTGCATACCTTTTCATCCGTTGCTTAGCAGCGTGATCAATGTCGCTGAGGTCAGTTTTTGGTGTGACTTGTGGATTCGAAGGTAATGTGGTGTTAATCTTTCTTCTAAACAATAATTCTGCTGGAGGCTTTTGGGTGGTCCCATGTGGTGTTGCTCTGTAGCTTCTTAGGAAACTATACAGGTACTGCTTCCATGGTTTACCTACTGCATTACCTTCTGCACTGTCATGACTGTCTTTTTAAGTGTTCTCATGAATCGTTCTACTTCTCCGTTCGCTTTAGGCCAGTACGGGGTTATCTTTCTGTGTTTGAAACCAAGATATGAACTGAAATCTGCAAAACAGTGACCATTGAATGGTGGGCCATTGTCAGTTTTGACTGTCCTGGGTATGCGAAAAGTCGAGAATATCTTGTCCAGTTTGGGAATCACAGCAATTGCCGCTGTAGACTTAACTATCTCCACTTCTGGATACCTGGAATGATCATCAACTACTACCAGCAAATAGTCACCAGAAGGAAACGGACCAGCAAAATCCACAGAGACCTCCGACCATGGTTCTATTGGCAGATCAGACATGTTGAGGGGTGCTTCAAATGTGTCCAGGCTTTACCTTTCAACTCTTTTATCACTGTTTGTAGGACAGAGTCTTTCATCGTTTCATGTCGTACTTCATCTAACGTCATTGCTTTTGGGACTGTGTTGTTAATTATGAGGTTGACGTGTCTTTCTGCGTTTTCTGAACAGTTGTCCGTGTGTTGTCCATCCACAGGATGCCTTGACATGTAATCAGCAGGATTGTCTTTTCCGGGCTTGTATTGGACTGTGAACGTATATTGTTGCAGTCTCAGTCTCCAGCGTTCAAATCTGGCTGGTGAGGATGCTCGAGGGTTATCTAAAATGAGCTCTAGTGGTTTGTGATCCGTAATGACTGTGAAGTGTGAAGCATAGAGATATAAGTGGAAATGTTCACATGCCCATATTATTGCTATAGCTTCCCTCTCGGTTAGCGAGTAGCGTTGTTCTACAGCTGTGAGCGCTCTACTGGCATACGCAATTGCTTTGTTACCGGAACGGTCTTTGTCTGGTTGACTTAGTATGGCACCAAGACAAACCGGACTTGCATCAACAAGTAGTGTGGACTTCTTCTTTTGATCGAAGTACGCCATTGTAGCATTCTGGATAAGTTGAGATGTAAGCTTATCCAGTGCTGCTTGATGTTCCGGCCCCCAATTCCATGAGTGGTCTGTCCGGATGAGTTCACGCAATGGCTGTGTGGTTGTTGCGTAGTCTTGAATGAACCGAGAACAGTATGTTGTCCTTCCGAGCAGACGGCGTAATTCGGACACATTCTGTGGGGCTGGGAGGTTCTTGATTGCTGTTATCTTCATTGGATCTGCAGAAATTCCTTTGTCTGAAAACACATATCCAAAGAAGTCTAGTTTTGTCTTACTGTACTCACACTTATCTTTGTTGAGGGTGAGATTTTTCTCTCTAAGTCTCTTCAAGGCCGCTTTCAGACAGGCGTTGTGTTCGTCTCGCGATTTACCAAAAACTATGATGTCGTCACTCATGTTTTTGACGTTTGGGATGCCATGAAGGACCTGTTGAATCGTGTTTTGAAACACCTCAGCTGCTGAACTAATCCCTCATCTCAGGTTATGACTGTAACCCTAGTTCCCTGAGAAGAGAACGAGACGATGCGTCGATGACGCTTTGGGAACGCCTTTGCGTGACTGAGTCAGAAGCACTACTGTCAACTAGTCCAATGGAATGAATGAAGCGTAACGGGCGGGTGACGTCATGACCAGGAAGATATAAAAGCACATCCGGTGCAATGCTCGCATTAGCTTATAGAGCCGAAGCAAAGTCGATCGCAGGGATGCAGGAAGTATGGCAGGGAGGCGCATCGTCTCGTTCCCTTCTCAGGGAACTAGGGTTACCGTCGTAACCTGAGACGTTCCCTTTCGAGGGAACTCGCGATGTGTCGATGATGCATTGGGAACGATAATACCCAATACGCCATAATTACAAAATGCCAGATGATAATACTGTCGGCAAATTAAGTAAAAAGCACCTGGGATCCTGGGGCAGCTTCCAGGTCCAGGCTATAAAACCTCACAAATGTAAGCGGCGAGGACCAACCCGCCGCATCACAAACCTCCTGAAGTGAAACTCCTGATAAGAGGGCTTTAGAGGCCGCCATACTTCGGGTAGAGTGAGCTCTGACCACCAAAGGACATGGCTGGCCAGAGGACTCATATGCAAGAGAAATAGCCTCGACTATCCACTTACTGATTGTCTGTTTAGAAGCAGGAAGACCTTTCTTAGGTGAACCAAAACAGACAAACAACTGATCAGATCTCCTCCACGGGGCAGCCCTGTGGACATAACTGTCCAGTGCTCGCACTGAGATTCAGTTTTTCCTGGTCCGAAGATGTAAACGGAGGAGGACAGAATGCCTGCAGTACAATAGGCCTTGGAATATTGGTTGGCACCTTAGGGACGTAACCCTGCTTAGTGTATAAGAACGCCTTAACCATACCCGGTGCAAAATCCAAACAGGTGGGAGACACAGAAAGAGTCCGAAGGTCTCCGACTCTTTTTAGGGATGAAATGGCTAACAGAAAGATAGTCTTGAAAGTCAGAAATTTTTCTGAAACTAAATCTAGGGGCTCGAAGGGAGCCCCAGACAGGCCTTCCAAAACTATGGCCAGATCCCATGCCGGCACCCTAGTTCGAACTGCAGGCCTCAACCTCAAGGTGCCACGAAGGAAACGAATAATCAGGGGGTCTCGACCCAAAGATGTAATACCCACAGGGGCGTGGAAAGCCGCAATGGCCGCCACGTAAACCTTTAAGGTAGAATGACATAAACCTGACGTGAAACGAGACTGGGAAACTCAAGTACTGTGTTGACTGAACAGTTAACTGGATCTCGCTGCTGTTGGTGACACCAAGACGTGAAAACATTCCACTTAAGTATATATAATTTCCTCATGGCTGGAGCTCTGGAGCTAAGAATAGTCTCAATGACCTCAGTCGAGAGACCACTCTCTAAAAGTTGGGCCCCCTCAGAGGCCAAACCCATAGGTTCCAAATCTCCGGTCGGGGGTGAAATATTGTGCCCCCTGCCTGAGACAGAAGGTCTCTCCTGACAGGAATCTCGAAAGGAGGGCCGTCTAGGAGATGAATTAGGTCCGCAAACCAAAAACGACTCGGCCAGCGTGGAGCTACTAATAATAGACTTACTCCATCCTGGCGGACTCTCTCCAGAACTCCTGGGAGCAGAGCAACAGGGGGTAATGCGTACAGACGTAGCCTCGGCCACGTCTGTACCATAGCGTCCAACCCCAAGGGGGCTGGTTGCGTGAGGGAGAACCAAAGTGGACAGTGGGTCGTATGCTGAGACGCAAACAGATCCACTTCTGCTTGGCCGTAAAATTCCCAAATGAGCTCCATCGCCTCGGGGTGGAGTCTCCATTCCCCTGGCCTCAGCCCCTGCCTCGACAGGGTGTCTGCTCCTATATTCTGGTACCCTGGGATAAACACTGCCCTCAGGGAGAGTATCTTCCCTAGGGACCACAAGAGGATCTGGTGCTCCAGTTTGCAGAGTGGACGCGAACGCAGACCCCCCTGTCAATTTAAATAAGAGACCACCGAAGTGTTGTCTGTACAATTTATGTGCCAAGAGAGATGATGGTTCCCCCACAGACCCTGAGCTGAGCGGCCTTCCATTACTGCTCCCCAGCCGGTGAGAGAAGCCTCTGTCGAGATAGCAACTCGATGGCAAAGAGCTCCCAACACCGGACCCTAGGACAGGAACCAATGTTTCCTCGGGGAGAATCCTCTGGTCCTGAGTCACCACTGCAAAGGTCTCATGTACAGCAGGCCAAAGGGGATCACATTGGACGCCGCTGCCATGAGGCCTAACAGTCTCTCGAACTGTTTTGCAGTGCGTGACTGGCCTAGCTTCAACTCTTTTGTGGCTGTGATGATAGCAGCTACACGAACGGGCGATAGTGTGGCCCGCATCGTGACTGAATCCCATACCACACCAAGGAAAGTGGTTCTCTGTAGTGGAGAAAGCTCACTCTTCTTGGCATTGAGTCTCAACCCCAATTTCTTCATATGAGCGAGAATGACATTTCGATGCCGAACCGCTGACTGTTCTGATTCCGCCAGAATCAGCCAGTCGTCGATGTAGTTCAGAATGCGTATGCCCTGCAGCCTGAGCGGGGCCATAGCTGCATCTACGCACTTCGTGAACGTGCGGGGTGACAGAGCTAGACCGAATGGAAGCACCCGATATTGGTATTTATTGCCCCTGAAAGAAAAACTCAGGAACTTCCTGTGTTGAGGGAGGATGGAGATATGGAAGTAAGCGTCCTTCAGATCTATCGTGACAAACCAAAATCCAAAAGGTTGGATTCTGTAACCTTTCTCTATTATCTGCAGGACCCAAGGAGATATATTCGACAGATTCTTCCACTCTGTTAGAAAATCTACTAAGGGTACCAGTCTCTCGAGACTGGCCTCTGGTGTTAAAGGAACAGCCACTTC
This sequence comes from Siphateles boraxobius, assembly GCF_051911475.1. NCBI lineage: Eukaryota > Metazoa > Chordata > Actinopteri > Cypriniformes > Leuciscidae > Siphateles > Siphateles boraxobius. Next base: position 160,091 of record NW_027508766.1, read on the forward strand.
GGCGACCTGAAGCATATTGGCAGGAAACAACCGAACTGACTGCTTTTGAACCCCCCTCGGAGGGCTCACGTCCGACACAATGTCGAGTCGACACTGCGCCAAACTTTCGCTGGATACCACTGCGCCCCGAAGCACCAAGGGTGGCGGGTTGGCAGACCGGTCCCATGAGGACCCCGAAGTGGAGCGGGCACCGTATTCTGAGGTGTACACCGCTCCACCCCGGTTGGGGCTGTCCTCGATGGTCTGACGTACATAGCGTCAGGACCTTTTCTGAGCCGAAGCCTTCCTAGCCATAAGTACGGTCTTCAGATCCAGCTTAGACTTAGCCAACTTCGGCTGAGAATGTTGGCTCGGTCCCCAAGATTTAATTGGGGGAGCACGAGACGCAACACTTATTTTTTGTTGCACACGGTGCGAGGAGCTTGGCTGGGGGTGCTCACGTCCAGCATCCCCAAGGGGATGGACTCGGCGAGGAAGGAATTTTTTAAAAGCCTCAGATTGTTTTTTATTTTCTTGAAATCTTTCAACAACCGAATTCACCGAGTCACCAAAAAGACCAGAGGGAGAAATAGGGGCATCTAAAAGAAAAGCCCGATCTTTATCTTTCATATTTGTCAGATTTAACCAAAGATGTCTCTCAGTAGCTACGAGGGCTGCCATAGACCGCCCAATAGCACGGGTGGTCTCCTTCGTAGCTCTGAGAGAAAGATTTGTAGCCCGACGAAGTTCTCGAATTTCGTCGGGACTAACTCCCTCACTCCTATCTATATCCCCCAGCAGATCTGCCTGATAGGCTTGGAGCACTGCCATCGTGTGCAGACAGGCTCCAGCTTGACCTGCTGCCGTATAAGCCTTACCCAGTAAATTAGATGTGGTCTTTAGTGGTTTATTCGGCAACACAGGATCCTTCAGGGACGATGCTGACCCAGGAGACAGATAGCTCGCGAGCGTCTGTTCCGCTGGGGGCATCGACCCATAACCAAAATCTTTCAGCCCCTTTATATTTGAATACGTTTGAACATGGGGACTAAAAAGACGTGACGTATATGGTTTATTCCATGATCTACATAGCTCACTATGTAGATCAGGAAAGAATGGAAGGGCCCGTGATGGAGATGAAACATTAGAAGTGAGAAAACGCTTGTCTAATTTCCCTTTAGGACGAGAATCTCTCTTTTCTGCTGGCCAGTCAATACTCAACTTATCTACAGCACGAGTTATCACCTCAATAAGCTCCCCATGTGCTGGGGAGAGGGATGGCGAATCCTCTCCCCTTATTGAACTTTCTTTATTTGTGTTTGTGTCACTCTCACCGATGCTCAGTAACTCTAGCTCCTCAGAGCTAGAGCACTGAAGCAACGGGCTCTCATCCGACACCAGCAAGAGAGCAATGGATCCTTTGGGTAAAGGAGGAGATAAGGCAGAGCCCGTCCCCAACCCCGCCGAAAGATCCATTTGCGAACCCCAAGTGAGCCTTCTCCGAGCTGCCTCGGCAGCCGCGGGTCCAGAATCCCGAGGTTCGCGAGCCTGTCCATCATCCTCAATTGTGGACAGACGGGAGCGGAGCATGCGGAGCGGGAGACGCTGACAATGCTGACAGTCAGCCCCCTCGAAGGCTGACATAGCATGCTCCACTCCCAAACAAACTACACAAACCTCATGTGTATCTCCACCCGTGATATAACGCACAGGCTTTGAATAGTTGTTTCGCCATAATACGATATAATGAGAGACAGACAACAATAAATATAACAGACAGTTTTGACACAGAGCGCTTTCCTGAGGCACTAAAGCTAACGCGAGCATTGCAACGGATGTGCTTTTATATCTTCCTGGTCATGACGTCACCCGCCCGTGACGCTTCATTCATTCCATTGGACTAGTTGACAGTAGTGCTTCAGACTCAGTCACACAAAGGCGTTCCCAAAGCGTCATCGACGCATCGCGAGTTCCCTCGAAAGGGAACTGCATGAGTCGTGAATGTTGTTATATACCTGGAATCAGGATTTAGTTCAAGCTGATGATATCCAGCATTCAGATCTAGTTTTTTGAAGAGTACAGCTCCGTTTAATTCGTGTATCAGATCATCCACCGTCGGGGTGATATGACGTTCTCTTTGAATGGCGCAATTGGGCATTCTCATATCCACGCATATGCGCACGCTGTCAGGATTTTTGGGTTTTGGTGCAACAACTATAGGTGATACCCATGGTGTCGGGCCTCTGACTTTTTCAATGATACCTTGTTCAAGTTTTTCAAGTTCTTGCTCCACTTTCTTTCTGATATGGAATGGAATTCGTCGGTGTGGTTGCACTGTGGGCTTTACAGACTCATCTATGTGTAACTTTACTTGAAAATCTTTCAGCTTTCCGATTCCTGTAAAAAGGTCTTTGTATTCTTCGAGTAATTGAGTCACAGTGGGAGCTTCAGCTGGTTTGTCCGACACCGCACTGACTATTTGAAGAATTCCAAGTCCTGTTGCAGTGTTGTAGCTCAGCAGAGAACCTGAGTGACCATCAATCACATAGAACGTGGTTGCTGTGTCCGTGCTGTTAAAACAGACTTTGGCTTGAAATTTTGAAAATGATTCAACTTTCCACAGCCTTTACAGGTTTTTCCTTTTGCGGGAAAGTTTCTCTGACCTCCATCGTGTGGAAAATGTCCTCCACAATTGTTGCATGTCAAACTGTCATTAGTCTTTGTTTTAAAATGTCTCTGCTTGTCTCTGTTCAGAGTTTTCTTATTTATTACATGTGCTTTGAATGAGTTGGATGATTTTGCATGCATCTCTTCTATGCCAGCTGCTTGTTTATGTGCTGTTTCTTGAGCTCTTCCTGCATCTAATAACTGTTGAAGTGTCATTCTAGCGTCACAGAGTACCATCTTGCGGAGATGCGATGAACTGAAGCTTAGGATTATCTTTGATTTGATTTATTTTGTCCACATTTGTGAACTTGCATTTTGTTGCTATCTGCCTCAATTTAGTGTAATAAGCATCCAATGTTTCATCTTTACGCTGTCTTGTTTGTCTGAATAAATATGTTTCATATTCAGGATGAATATGCGTGGTCTCGCGAAGTCTGTAGCGAGAGACGAGTCAGCGAGCTGTGCGGTGAGTAAGTAGGTCATGTGCAGATGATGAACACCTGTGTCTGATTGCAGTGATTGGCGTGGAGACCGCATATAAGCTGCCAGAAAGGAGAGAGCGAGAGAGAGAGGACTGGGACTTGTGCGGCGTTCAAGAGGAAAGAGTTTTTGATTGAATTTGTGCTGTGCTGTAGAGAACCTACGGTGAATGCGCTGTGTGCGCGCCTTTTGTTTTGTTTGAGTCTGAGTGAATAAAGTCCGTACGAGTCCCAGTATCGCCGACCCTGTCTTCTCCTTCCTTCACCCACATACACTCGACTTGACTACACTGGTGCCGAAACCCGGGAAGGAGAAGACCGCCGCCGCCATGCAGAACCCGCCGGGAACGCCATTTGCGGATCTCATCCAAACGCTCGCGGGTCTTCACCGGGAACAACACCACGTCCTGCTGTCCGTAAAGGAGGAGCAGGATCAACGGTTCCAGCTGCTTCTCCAAGGCCAGCAAGAAGACCGCGAGCTGTTCCGGAGCTGGCTCGACCGGGAGATTGGGGCCGTCCCCAATCCAGCTACGGCCTCGGCCCCGCCCCTGCCTCTCAATAAAATGGGGGCCCAGGATGATCCGGAGGCGTTCCTGGACCTTTTTGAGAGGTCGGCCGAGGCCCGGGGATGGCCCCGAGTGGACTGGCCCCTGCGGCTCATTCCCCTACTGTCAGGCGAGTCGCAGGTAGCCGCCCCCCCCCCCCCCCCCCGCCACAGTCGTCATCTCGCGATCCGTGCGATTTAAACAGCAGTTTTTGTTTTGATTGTTGTGTTAAACTTACATCTCTCATCACTCGTCGCCAAAATGTAGTGTCTTGCTTTGTTTGACGAACGAAAACACACATACACAGGAAGAGTTCTTCTCGCTAACTCTAAACTTGCAGTTTACTCTTTTGTTTTTACTTCTTTTTTTATCCTGCATCACATACTTGCATCACAGTCTGACGTTAAACAGAAAACATGGACCAGGAGTTACACGTAAACACTACAGTCTCAGTGTATGCATTGTCTTAGTTTGGCAGTGCCGACGCTAGCTTAGCTTAGCATAATGAATGGTATCCTTTGTTGCCAGATAGCGTGTCTTGAGTAAAAGTGATAAAAAAAACTAACAAGAAAACAACCTAACTTCTTGTGGCCTGCGTATTCACAACGAGTACAAATAGCAATGCAGACTAAGACTAGGCGATTTCCTAGGCAGATATTGACTTGGGACTATATTGGGGAGGAAGCACAGGCGAAGCACTGCTACTTGGGCGCAGAGATATCACGCAACAAGTGAAATCCCCCAACTTCCGTCAACATACCGGCATGACCTGCACTGAGTATCTTCACTTTTGGATTGTGTTGCGTTTGAGAAGTTACAGCCACATTTACAGCAAACATGGTTATCGCCTGCATATCAAAAGGCTGTGAGAACAAGTAAAGGACATACACTAATGTAATGTTTCACAGAATTCCATCGAATGTGGAACTGAGAAATCAATGGCTAGCTGCTCTGGATATCTGAACTTCAACACCTCTCTGCAAAATTAAACAGTATCATGCTTGCGAAGAGCATATTGCACCGGAGGACTATGTTAAAAAAAATTAAATATGGGACCAGAAAGACGGTCCAGATACGGCCATCCCATCCATTTTCAAAGCACAGGCAGAAAAAAGTGAACATATAAGTTGTCTTTTATTACTCTTCCTTACAAATACGTATATCTGTGTCTTTATTCAGTTGTAAGATAGATGCTGAGATGCCGTGATATCTATGCATCCAAGTAGCAGTGATTCGCTTCACCCCAATATAGTCCCAAGTCAATATCTGCCAAGGAAATCGTCTAGTCTTAATCTGCATTGCTATTTGTACTCGTTGTGAATACGCAGGCCACAAGAAGTAATTTGTTATTTTTTTATTTTTTTGATCACTTTTACTCACGACATGCTATCTGGCAACAAAGGATACCATTCAATATGCTAAGCTAAGCTAGCGTCGTAGTATAGAGCTAGAAATGTGTCTTTATTACATGCGAGAAAATAAATGATCTGAGAGAAAAAAAAAAGTTTGAGAGAAAAAGTTATCACACTGATAGCAAAAAAGCATTTCATGAGAGAAAAATAATATTTGAGAGAAAAAGTTTTCATACCAATAGCAAAAAATAATATTTGAGACTAAAAAAAGTTTTTAAACTATTTTCTCATAAAACATAAAAAAAAAAAAATTAGATTTTTTAAAAATAATTTCTGAGAAGAAAAATCTTTCTCTCAAAACACTTTTCTTTGCTCTCGATGCAATTTTTTGCTCTCGTGTCAGGATTTTGCTTTAGCTGTGAAAATTGTGTCATGGGCGGGGCCACATTATTTTTTTTCCTATTGGAACGTTCCTATTGGCCAGTCAGGTGAGCATCGTCTTGTCTTGGGAGTCGAACTGAATCATTACACCATTGTTCGCGTTCGGTTCACCTAGATAGATGCCTCCTCTGCCTTAGAGTTTAGATTCTCTGCCCGAGCCCGAAGTCGGGCCGATATTTCCCTTCACTATCCTCGGGCCGGGCCTTTGATCTAGAGACGTGCACTCCCAACGCAAAAGAGTGCGGCGCGGGACTAGATTTGATGGCCGAGTGCGAGCGCGGGCACGGGCTGTAATCAAGGAGGTAATCCATCAGCCGGAAGTTGAAGCCTCGCGGGAGCCGCCATTGTAGCAGAACTTCACCTGCTGTTAGCATTCCATTGACTCCCATTCATTTTGGCGTCACTTTGACAGCGAATAACTTTACATCTGAGACGTCCAAAGACTTCATTTGTCCATTATTTATTTCTAAATAAACACGACAATGTATAAAAGGCTCCATTACTTTGTATCTTACGTTATAGCCCCGTAGAAGCCGTTTTTGTTAAAAACAGGCTAACGATTGCCTCATAACCACGCGACTTTATGTCGCACAATAGAGACATTACCGTATAGACATGAGGAGACGCTCGCAGGCAATCTTTTACTGTCTATGAGGCAATCGGGGGGACATAGAGGCATAAAGTCAAGGGAGAAGCCCATAGATAGAGAGTCCATAAAAACAACGGGACAAAATATTTCAACATTTTTGAGGAATTAGTTTATTCAGATTTGTTTTGCCACAGCTACTAGAAGATGTACAACTGTCAGACTGTCGTCACACTCAGTTTGAGCCTGCGCAGTCGCTCAGCCATCAGACAGGAAGTGCAATAATCGGGCTTCAGTCTTCTCCGTTGAAATCAATGGGGTCGCTGTGTCCATTTCTTTTACTGTCTATGGCTGTAATGCACTCACTCTGTGTGTGTGGGTTCCGGGAGAATAAAACTATTCGTGGTACTCCCGCAAACTAGAAATATCTATGAATAAAACATAAAAACGAATACATTTTTATTCATCTGTTGCAGAAAAGCAACAAGAACAACTAAAACAAAATACAAATGATTTACAGGCCAGAGTTTTGTTTTATAACATGTTTGTATCGTTGAGCGATGTAGCCAATCACAGACATATGTGTTGATTTTCTTGAACGCAATGGCCAATCAGAGGCATTTAAGATAGACTCCCCTCACTGCAAAAAAACTGACTTTTTGTTCAGAGCTGAATTCTGTATACTGGCAAATCCTCTAATTATAACAAACAATTAGATATCTTTCATATATTATGAAAGATTCATTGTGCAGTCAGCGTCATTGATAACAGAGATGTGTGAGATCGCGATGAACTGATGTCAGCTTTAAGAATTTTTAAGGGAGCGCACTTTGCGCGCATTCAGTCATGCCAACCCATGCACGCAGTAGCCTGCTTGATTTTATGTTATAACAGTGGTTTGTATGTTAATGCTTTAATAACACATAATTTATCAAGAGAATTTATGCTGATGTGTATGATGGCGACACGTAGGCTAACTTGAAAGTATTTGGAGGTGCAGAACAGAGGATGAGGAGGAGGGGAAAGTAACATAGAAAGTAGTTGAGAACGTCAGTTATAACGACCCACGTATTAAAATGGTCAGGTTTAAATCGGGCTCATAATTATAGTTAATGTGTCGGGCCGGGCTCGGACACAACGTGCACGGGCTCGGGTAGGGTCGGGCTTGATTTTTTGGGCCCGATCTAAGCTCTAAGTTGAGCACGTACACTCCAATGTTTGAGTAAGATGATGACACACACAACTGGATGTTAGCTGGCTGAGGAAGTTCAGCATCACTGAAGATTAAACATTAAAAATAACACTCATATTCATGAATGAATGTGTATTATATTATTAGCTTGCTAATCGCCAGTAAAGCTAATTATTAATTAGCCATCATGCTAAGTAAACTTGCATGAGTGCTATTTTTTAATGTTTAATCTTCAGTGATGCTGAACTTGCTCAGCCAGCTACCCATCGAGTTGTGTGCAAGCGGCAACCTCCCTGTCTCTCTCTTGAAACCAAAATGGAAGTGAATTAAACTGCAATTCATTGCCTGGCCGCTTGAGGCTGGCAGCAAAAGTGAGTCAAATCTGTATCTCCCCCATGTTAAAATGCCCAATTTTACTGCAGAAACAAATATGTTTACAGCCTGGTGTCTTAAGTTGTTTTGGTCTATACAGCTAATTTTGCCCTTCGTGACAACTGTGAGGGTGGTGAATTTTTTTTAGAACTCATCCGTTTAAATTATATTAAGCCTTAAAATGCTACATAATCAACGGTGTGGCCACTTGAGTGACAGGTGGATAGCCGCTGCTGTCTAGCCGTTTGTCTGCTCTGTTATCCATCATGTCACCTCAGCTGATTCCAGCTGCTGAACTTGCCATCTCTGCCGTGTTTGTACTTTTTTCGGGATTATTTCATACAATTTAATACACGCCTTATACCTTCGCCCACGCCGTTGGATTCCGTCGTTGTCGAGTATCAAAAGACCAGCGCTGTTTTTCAGTTGTTTTCCTCTGTGAACATGCACTCATGGATGTCTGACAATTTTGTTGCTTTTTGGAGTTCAGATTTAAAAATGTCTAAGATATAGAGGCCACACTCGTTCTGCGGTACCGTTCATCTTACAGAACAGATAGACTATAATATGCTTATTTAACTTTTTAGTGTTCAGTAAAAAGTACCATCAGATTAAATCCTGCAGGTGTCAGTGCTTTCTCTCCATCCCTTAAATGAGAGCGGATTTCGTGTGCATTTACTTGAACTTTAGGTAATATCTATCAGAATTTAAAATGGACTGAATAAAGCTCTCTACGAACTTGACGTAAGGTGCCGCGCTGACATGTATGCGCATGAATCACTGTCACACACACACTAAGTTTTTACGAGATTCACACAATAAATAACGTTTTGGCGCTTTTAAATGTGACAGATCGCTGTAGCGCGTACAATATTTGTATAAAATAGTGTAAGTTACTGCATGAGAACAATAATGCATCACAATACACATAGTCTCACGGTTAGTTATGTCTTTTAACTATTTTAGTATTTCAAAGGGCAAAAACATGAACTTTAACTATTGGCTTTAGGCCTAACGTTACTTCTTCAAGTCAGCTGTGACTTTAGCGTGAGGCCAGTAGCACATTAGCTCCTTTTAGCCTGCTGAGCAAACTCGATCACGTCGAGTTAGGCAGGCGTAGTTTCAGCATCCAGGCACTTCAACTCCACCCACGTCCCGCCTTTTTGCCCATTTTCGTTTATCCGGGAGTGACGCGGCTCCAAGATGACGACGTCCGACTCTGCCCACTTTAGGCTTCAAAAACGCTGTTCAGAAACCTACGGGTGACGCCACGGACACTACGTCCATATTTTTTTACAGTCTATGGTTGTGTGTGTGTCATCATCTTACCCAAACATTCGAGTGTCCGTTCTCAACTAAGGCAGAGACGGGGTCTCAACTAGGGGAGACGGTGAATAACCCCTATTTCAAAAAACGGTGGCGTGTTCTTTTAAAATAGAGCTTAAATAAAATGAAATATAAATATTATAAATATAGATTAAAAAAATATTTTAAAAAAATGTAAACAAAAATTAGAAATGTTACTTTGGTAAATTAAGATAAGTACTAAAAATTACTAAAACGAAAAATGAAATAAATATAAAGCTATATAGAAATATTTAAAAATGACAAAAGCACATAATAAAATTACTAAAACTTAAAATTAAAACGAAAATTAAAAGCTAATTCAAAATATTAATAAATCCTTTAATAATGCAAAAGTAATCTAAGGATGTAATGTAAACTATAAATAACTTAAAAAATATATATATTTTAAGCTGTTCTTAAAGGTAATTTCTATAGCTTGATAAATGTCATGACCAGAAAGTAGAGGACAATATAAAATAAATATGATAGATTATGCTTGTCAATTGTGGGTAAACCGTTTAAGATTCTTAAATACATGACACTTTTTCTTACTTGATGCAGTAGTATCATGCATATGTTAATAAATTCTGATAAGATGCCACATTGTTTCGGATCAGCTGAGTAAATGTTTTCGTGATTTACAATAACAAGTGACTTTGCTGAACAAATAAGTGAACAAATATTTTAAGTGAAAGATAGTGAATCCCCATAGCTACTATTAGACATGACACCCACAGCAAAACAAAAAAATATTGCTTTTATTTGATCATTGATTTTTAAATGCACAGTTATAGGGAAATCACAGTGGGAAGATGGGCTTGGCTTGTGTAGTGTACAATGCTGAATCATCAATAAGAGCTCATAAACAATTCTTTAAGACACAGTCTACATTCTGCATATGTGTGTGCGTGTGCGTGCGTGTGTGTGTGTGTGTGTGTGTGTGCACTTATCTTTGTCCCACAGTTCCCCTGCTGGGTAAATTAAGTAGAGAAAGAGAGGGAGAGAGAGAAAATGGGAGACAGTGCTGCAGGTTCTTGTATTGATGGCTCTACTAAAAATAACTGCAATGCAGTCACTCAGCATAGGACAGAGAAAGCACAACATAAGACTATCTGTCTCTTTCGCTCACTCATACTTATTAAACACATGAAAAACCATCCAAATCAAATGATATGCAAAAACATAAATAAATAAATAAATTTAGATTTAAACATTTTAAATGCAAAAGACGCCACAGTGCTCGTGGGTGGTTGTCAGGGTTTTGCTATGCAGTTTCTTATGTGTATGGAGTGGTTTTTGATGTGTTGCTATGCAGTTACTAGGTGGCTGTTCAGTGATTGGTTATTTTTTCAAGTTTAAAGAGCCCACCCCCAAGTCTCTATGATGTTTGGCTCCCTATATTTAACTTGGGAGCAGCCTTCATTGTAAATCTATGGGATTTTTTTCATCTGTTTTATCAAAATTTTGAGTCTGATCTGTTGGTGTTAGTAATAATATACTTTCCCTCAATCAGCAACACAAGGTGTTCAAATCCCTAATCCTACGTATGAACAATAGTACAATGGTAAACTAATAAATACACATACAATCCAACATATTCAGTGTAACTTCACAAGCAAAGCTACTGCCATTTGATCTTGGACCTTGGATGATAGTGTAAGAATTTTCTGTTTCTTTTCCACTTTCTCTCCTTCCCCTTATTAGCATTCGATCACATCATCAATCCTGTCTAGCCCCCGACCAAGCGCTGTCACATCTCCTCCCCCACATCTTTCCAGAGATAAGAGCACTCATCTCCTCATCTCAGGGTCCTCACATTGACTCATCTTCCTGTGGGTGTCCAAAGCCAAGTCATTTCATTTTCAATATTTTCCCATAACGTATGCCTCTCCTATCTAGTATTGCAATGACTTTCAGTGTACATGTACAGTACTGTTATATATGTGTGTGAGTGTGTGTTTGTAAATGTAAAGAGCCCTGATAAATCTTGTGAATATTAGATCTTGAATAGCGTTGACTCTTGTAGAATTGTGATGAAATGTCACACTAGCCATTTAATAAGTCGAATATAACCTTAAGTAAAATGCCATAGCATCAATAATGAATAAGCTTAATTTACTCCTCATAATGCAAAATCTCATTATTCAATGTTGCACTTGTTAAGCCACAGGAGTTGTGGATAAGGGCTGCTACTGATATATTGTTACATCAGATTAAAAATTTAAGGCTCCCTGAGGGAGAACATTAGTCTTGCTCCTGATCATGGTAATTTGTGAGTATGTGTATAGATATTTCATTCTTGAAGAGGAATTTAGCGTGTGTGAAGTCCACATATGTGGATAATAAAGAATTTTAATCCTGATTTATTCCCTTTAAAACCCTGTTGATATTTGACACCAAGAGAAGCACAAACCCATACACAACAAACTTCATTTGATGAATTAACTTTGATAATGAGATTGTATGCCAGTGTACTGCATGATTCAAGCTAAAACATAACATATATTAGTGAGGTCTCATAGACGCAATGGTTTTCAAACTAAGATAATGCGATTTACTACACCCTACCCTTAAACTCAATGCCGAGTCTAGACTACACAATATCAGCCCGATTTTGTCACAATCCATTTAACGTAGGGTATTGTGGTGATTTGTAAACGGCAATGAGCATCAGGAAGCAAGAATCCATCGTTTCATCTTGTGTATCATAGTGGATGACAACCGACGCCGCATCTGCTATTCTTCTCGATGTAACAACAGAAAGACTAGTGTGTTTAATTTTTTCCCGTCCCCCACGACAAGTTACGTCACATCTATGGCGTAGACCAATAAGAGCACAGAAGCTCTTTGGTACACAGCTTTCAAACAATGTTGAAACGAAAGAGAGATGATGGCATTGGTGCTGCAAGATGGAGTTATGCAATGGAGGAAAGGTTCTTGGAGCTATGATAACATACTCCTTCTGTCTTTATGATGTTTTCTCGAAGGACTACCGACAAAGTGAAAATGAAATGCTGGTGAACAATAGCGGAGGGGCTTCAGCAACTCGGTGAGTACTGGAATTAGCATTAAGCTAACATGCCGCTTTGGTAGCCATTGTTTGTTAATGCTCTTGTTTCTGGAACTCACACACAGATTTTCATCAAAACAGTATTTAATGTGGTACAGTCCTTTTATCAGGCTATATTAGACATTTTTAAAATTAATAACAGGCACATGTTGGATGTTTAATTATTTAAGCTCATTCTAATTTTTACATTCAGATTACCTTTGTTATCATAAAACTCACTTAAAGTTAATCTAAACAATGCAATAACCCTTAAGTTTTTATTTAATTAATTTAAGTAGTATATGATTTTATAGAAAAATAGTATAGAATATAAGCCATAAAATAAAAAATAAAAATTATTTTCAGTTCAGTGCATCCCTTGATATTATGCGGACATTCCATAGGTGTTATGGTTTTTATACTGAGCCAATCAAATTTTCTAGCCCCTAATCACAGATGACTTTCTGCATTTTTACATTTTTAATAAAACATTTTTTGTGTTTATTTAGAGTTTTGAATTACAAGGACATCGACATGTCCTCATAATGAAGGGGGCCAGGCCTGAAACCTAAATACCCAACACACTATAAGGACTTTGGGTCCTCATAATGTATGTCAAACCAGTACACACACACACACACACACACACACACACACACACACACACACACACACACACACACACACACACACACACACACACACACACACACACACACACACACACACACACACACACACACACACACACACACACACACGCGTTTTAAGGGGCTTTCCATAGGCATAATTATTTTTATACTGTACACACAATTTATATTGTATCCCCTAACCCTACCCCTAAACACAACCCTCAGAGAAAACTTTCTGCATTTTTACATTTTCAAAACAGCTTAATTTAGTATAACTTGTATGCTGTTTTCCTCATGGGGACCAGTAAAATGTCCAGACAATGTAAAAAATGTCTGTCGTTGTGGGGACATTTGATCCTCACAACGTAGGGTATGCCTGAACCACACACACAAAGTAAATCCATCATTCTGGACATGAACACACACGCACCCCTGTACTCATCATTCATCCATTCAGCATGCCAATGTAATTAAAGAAAGTACAATTACAGTTATACTCACAGGAGGTTGGTAGAGTGGAGAAGAGAGGAGAGGAAATAGAAATCAGCGATTTCAAAGGAAGAGAGGTCAGGTGAGGGTATGAGATGGATAGAGGGTATCAGAGAGGGTTAGAAAAAGATTAGAGAGAAGGAAGAAGGCTGTTACAAGAGGAAGTGGATAATCAGAAGGGGAGCCTCCTCACACGTGCACCTGAGCAGAGAAAAACACAAATAAGTCTCTCTCCCTTACCTCTTCACCTAAAGACCTGAGAAAGTCATCTAGAAAATCATCTGATCTGACTCCCACTGCAACACTGCGATTACTATCACTGTATAATGCACAATTCCCTTTCCATTAATATCTATTGTTTTTATATTGAGCTAATGACTTAATCTATCCTTTAGCCAATAAATGAACTCTTACATCATCTTTCTGTATCTTTATATCTTCATAAAGACATGTGTTTATTCCTGTTTTTCTTGTGGGGCTTTTCTCCCCAATGTAGACACACACACACACACACACACACACACACACACACACACACACACACACACACACACACACACACACACACACACACACACACACACACACACACACACACACACACACACACACTTACTTGTGATTAGTCTCAGTAGCAGTAATCAAGCAGCGAGTGGAGATTAAAGAAGATCAATACAACAGCAGATAGGCTAATCCATGACATTAAATCCATCCATGCATTCATCCCTCCTCACAATAACACAAACACATAAATGGACACACAAACAAGCTCAAAATCACGAGGCCATGAAAACTGGCTTAGTACACACAGTGACCCACAGAACTGAATTCATGTAAAAAAAAATCAGCAGACAGTTTCTGGACAGGCAGATAATAAATAAGCAACAGCACATGTATAGAGGGATGAAAGAACATCACAGACGTGAACAGAGGGAAGCAAGTCGCGAGGAGTTTCAAAGCAATAAAAAAATAAAAGAGATGGCACTTATGACTGGCGCTGGAGGGATGGACAGATTCCAGCTCCAGCAGAGAAGTTCACGCTGACATTAACACCAGGAGTGACAGATAAATGAGCAATTGATGGGCAGGTGCATAAAACCATAATAAGTCATTGTGGGGAGTCACTGCTGCACACACACACACGCACGCACACACACACACACACACACACACACACACACACACACACACACACACACACACACACACACACACACACACACAATTATTTCTGACTGAGAGATTAGCAGAGCTATAGCGGAGAACTCATAGACTGCATACTGTCCAGCAGGTTAGATGAACTTTATTATATTTGTACTTCAGTATATAGTCAAGAAACACCCTGCATATTTAAGTCACCCATTCATCTCTTTCTGTCTTAATGTAATATACTATCATTCAAATGTTGTTTTTTAAAAAATATATATTTTTTAATGTTTTAATGTTGATGGTGAAATAATATTACAATTGGAAATAAGTGTTTAAAATGTAATTTATTCCTGTGATGGTAAAGCTTAATTTTCAGCAGCCATTACCCCAGTGTCACAAATCATTCTAATATACTGATTTTGTGCTATTTTTGGAAACCTTGATAGATTTGTTCAGGATTCCATGATGAATAGAAGGAGAAAAGAACAGCATTTATTTGAAATACAAAGTTTTATTAACACTATAAATGTATTTACTGTCACTACTGTCACTGATACATTTATTGTGTCTTTGCTTAATATAAGTATTAATTACTTAACAAAAAAAATCTTACTAACCCCCACAAACTAGACAGCATTATTATTCTGATTATGAAAGCGGCATGTAACTATATTAATCTGATTGCTACAACTAGCAACAATGAGATTAAACCAATATTTCAGTTTAGAAATCAGAGATAAAATGGATTCATGTTGTAAAGGTCACACGTGACACACAGTTTCACCCATCTGTCTAAATTCTTTGTCTGTGTACTCCGGTTCAAAAACCATCTAATTTTCGCCTCCAACTTCAAAATCATCCACCATCGATGTTTTACCTTTTTATTGTCAAGGGCGTTTGACTTAGTCTTTGTTTGCATTGTAGACACTGGGTTGGTACTTCGCATCGAAGAGCTAGTGTAAGACTTTTTGTGGTTAAAAAGTATATATATTTTTATAATATTTTTTAGAAAATGACTGATCGTTTCGCTAGATAAGACCCTTATTCCTCGGCTGGGATTGTGCAGAGCTCTTTGAAGCTGGACTGAGACTTCAATTAGGACCTTCAAACCATTGTAACCGTTGAAGTCCACTGTATGGAGAAAAATCCTGGAATGTTTTCCTCAAAAACCTTAATTTCTTTTCGACTGAAGAAAGAAAGACATGAACATCTTGGATGACATGGGGGTGAGTAAATTATCAGGAAATTTTAATTCTGGAGTGAACTAATCCTTTAAGTCTTTCCCTGGCCCTGTGAGTGTTCAGTAGATGTGTGTATGCTTGTGTGTGTGTGGTGTTCGGCAACCTCTAAATTGCTCTAATAAAGTGTGAAAATAAATGTTTTCTGTGTGTGAGAGACTGCAGCTACCCACAGATACACCGATAATTGTGAAATAAATCGATCTCCCAGACAAATGCTCACAT
Source organism: Siphateles boraxobius (assembly GCF_051911475.1). Taxonomy (NCBI): domain Eukaryota; kingdom Metazoa; phylum Chordata; class Actinopteri; order Cypriniformes; family Leuciscidae; genus Siphateles; species Siphateles boraxobius. The sequence continues at coordinate 175,833 of NW_027508766.1, forward strand.
ACAGTACTCTTAAATACATTTATAGACACACACACAGACACGCACAAATCGACAAGCAAGCACATACGTATATATTTACATAAAAACACACATATTCAATCTCTTTCACTCTTTTTGCTGCACAAAATAGAGCAATCTAAGACAAACAACAAATAACTAACCAAGACAGCTAAGTAAAGCCACAAAACATCTCTAACTAGCAGTAAAAGCAATAGAGAAGGAATGTGTTTGGGTATAAATGTGTGCTGCAAAGCTCAACAACTGTTAACCATAGGTGCTAACCACACACAGAAAGCAATGAATGTGCAGTATGCAAACAAAGGTCAAAATTTTCCATTACTGTTCAAGGAAACCTGTCTGCCAGAATTCAGATTGCTCTCTGCCTGCTAATACGTTTTCATTAGATTTGTTTACATTGCTCACAACCAATATCCATTCCAACAAGTCTACTGTCTGTGTATGGAGTGAGGAGGCAGAGGGAAAATAGAGGAAAAGAGGAGGTCAGAAAGGAGGTGGGATTATGTGAACTAGTTTTAGAAAACCCAAACACCAGCCACAAAATATTCACAAACATAAACATCTGCTCAATCGTTTGTAACATTTTGGAGAGTCTGAGACCCATAATGCCTGAATCTCACTGACTTTGTTGTATTTCTGGGTTTGTTTTGGTGCTGCTCTACTCTGTTCCACAAACTGACACAGTGTGTGAACATTTTGTCCAGATGTTGCAGCTCAAATTTCAGATCTAACCGAATGTATGTTCAAATTACAGATCGGAAAGGAGCAATTGGTCTGACTTTCAACACAATCAAAAGTACTCTAACATTGCCTTTTTGCACTTCCTGATCTCTTTCTTTGTCATATTCCTTTTATTTTTTTTATTTTTTTTTGTGGGATATTTTTTAGTTCTTTTGAAAGAAATCTCCTATGCTAACAATTTGAAAGTAAAAACAGTAATATTGTAAATTATTAGTACAATTTCAAATATCGTTTATCTATTATAATATATTTTAAAATGTAAATTATTACTGTGATGGCAAAGCTGAATTTTCAGCAGATAATACTTCAGTCTTCATGATCTTTCAAAACCATTGTAATATGCTGATTTGCTTCTCAAGAAACAGTTATTTTTTTATTATTATCAGATAATATTTTTGTGGAAACCTTGACTGAAAAAAATATAGAAAGTTGAAAATGACAGCATTTATTTGAAATAGAAAATCTTTGTGACATTATAAATGTATTTACAGATATTTTTAATCAATTTAATGCATCCCTGCTATATAAAAGTAGTAATTTCTTTCAAAAACTTCAAACTTTTGTAAGCCAGATGCCAGATTAAAACTATTTTATGTGTGTATAAACTATTACTATATAACTATATAAACTATTATACTATTTTATTATGTATAAAATTATGTGCGTGTCCATTTAAGTGCTACTGTCATCTGTCTTTACCTCTCATCAAGTGCCGTTGAATTCCGAGTTTCTAGCTTAGTAACTTCCTTTCTCGCTGCATCCATTCCAGCATCACTTCTTGCATTTGATGGATTGAGCAGATTGAGGTAGGACTCAGCATGGAAGGAGACGGGAGGGTTTTCTGGCTGTCCTGCTGGAGTGGAGGTGACGGGCTGGTCTGAGCGAGGAGTGTAGAGGTTCTTCAGGTTGAGAGAGAGAGAACGACTGGGCAGACTACTCCAAACTGATTCTTCTTCTAGAAGAGAGAGATTCAAATTTAGGGCATAAAGTAAACGTCTTAATAGCAAAACCTGAAACTAACAATAGGGGATGTTATGTTATTATGAATGTTTTGAACACTTACAGTATTTAAATGAAGCTTATTACTGAAAAATCAGCTATTGGGAGACTGGCAGTACAGTTACCCTTTAATTACAGACACTAAAGGGCATAATAGTGACAGAACATTTCAATAACTCTAAATGACAGGTCACAGCAACCAGACAGTACACCTCCACCACTGCACCTAGCATAAGCTTACTCCACACACACACACACACACACACACACACACACACACACACACACACACACACACACACACACACACACACACACACACACACACACACACACACACACACACACACACACACACACACACACACACTTTCTCTCTCAGAGTGCAAGAGTCGGCAAAGAGCCCAGTGGTGAAGAATCAAACCTAATAAACTCCTGCACTAAACTCTGAAATAGATTAGTGTACACCAACAAACTCAATAACATCCCAGCCAGCCAAAAAACAATGTGTGCGCGTCTATGACTGTATTGGTGTGCAATAGACTGCCCACTTTTTCAGCAGACTGGGATCTGGAAGTATTTTTTTCCCATTCATTTTCTTAGCAGAAGGATCTTAAATAAAAAGTTCTTAGCAATAAACCAAAAAACTAGCTCATAGATAAATCACAACAATATAATGTTTAACTGAAAGTAAAATCGTATTTTCAAAAATCACAAAAAGAATATTTAAAAAAATCATGTATTTAAATTCGTATTAATATACACTTCCCTTCAACTCAATTTTCAAACCCTTCAAATAATAATTTTATATTTTAATACATTTTAAATATATATATTTTTTTCTATGATGGCAAAGCTAATATTTTGGCAGCAATAAATAAATTATAAATGTCTTTACTGTCACTTTTAATCAATTTAATATGTCCTTGCTGAATATATATATAATGTTCATTTGAAAATATATAATGTATAATATATAATGTTCATTTGAATTAATTTCTTTAATATTACTGACCCCAAACGGTAGTGTAATTGACCGAATAAACTACTCCTCTCATGAAGCACTGCAAATTACAGAATCATAAATAAACGATGATACAGTGTAAAACTATAAACTATCAGTAATTAATTATCAATTTAAAATACAATATATTTTTTGTTTATTGCAAAATATTAAAAGATTTCATTTGTGTAGCGAGACTAATTTTATTCGATCATTTGCAGGGCTTTATGTGAGTGACTCCTGTCAGGATTATGGGTAGTGTTGTGAGTCTTACTCTGTGTGGCTCCACTGACTCTGACCTCCAGTTGGCTGAGGTGTTTCACCAGCAGGGATGTATGTTGCAGTAAGTCTCGGTTCTGCAGCAGCAGCTGGTGAGTTCTGGCCTGCGCCTCCATGCGGGCAGCCGTCTCCGCGGCCAGCTGATCCTTTAGGAGTTGCACCTATAGCAGGGACACGCTTAGTCAAGACTATAGGGAATCACGCCAGTCTTACTGAAAGATAGGATGACTTACAAGTAGGATTATGGTGAGTGAAACTAATCTTACATCAGGTAATCAAAGTCCTATAGAGTTGATTCTCTAACTTCTAACTTGTGTTGTGTGTGTGTGTGTGTGTGTGTGTGTGTGTGTGTGTGTGTGTGTGTGTGTGTGTGTGTGTGTGTGTGTGTGTGTGTGTGTGTGTGCGTGTGTGTGCGTGTGTGTGTATCAGAAGCAATGACAGATATCAGACTTTTAATCATCTAAACACTATTAATCAAAAAAAAATTTAAGAATCTAAAGTGGTTTCCTGCATGATGAAAGAGACCTTTATTTGTTGACTTCATCATTTGTGCAGAAGTTTGGGAGGATCAGCCCACGGAAAGGAAAAGATCTCTTAAAAAAAATCAAGATCTCTTTCAACTTTTTGCCTCCAAGGTCTATAGCTATTGTCAATGACAATATTTGAAGACATTTCTGATATGTCTGCTATAATGACAAAGCTGCTCATTTTAAAACTTTTATCTACAGAAACTAGATATATGTGGCAATATAATCAAGTAATTAAATAAAATAATAATAATACAAGTTTTAAGTTGTTTACACAATATTACAGAGATTGAAAAAATGTGTATACATTTGTTTATATATTTATAATAAAAAATAAATCAAATTACTTATGATTTGATTAATGTTCACAACTTTTCCAGGTCTAGACATCACACTTTTAAAATTCCCTCATGCAGTATATGCAGGTTGTCCAAGATAATGAGTAGCCAGATTCTTAAATAAAAATGGCATTGGTTAAGGGAATTAATTAAAATACGAAATATGATTTATAATATCTTGTTTTTTAGCAAACTTCAAATATTTAAACATAAACTACTATCCACATTCATTTAGTCTCACTTGTTAAGAAATGCTCTAAAGAATTTTAGGAGAAAGATCTGAGAAAAGGTTAATACTTAAAAGAAACTAAAAACTATTAAGTTCCATAATAGTTAGAGCAACGTCTGAGCAATATACTTTTTCTCTGGGTGGGCGTTGAATGCACATCAATCTCCTTTTCCAAGCTATTGCTATGCAGTAGCATGACTGTGCTGAATCAGAGCTGAGACCACATCAGCTTCCTCTCCCTCACACAGGAACATTATAACTATAACATCATCTGAACCTTATACAGTATCCCAAATGAGAACAAATATTATTAGTCGGAGACAGAATGACAAAAAGGACCCAATAAATGAACAGGCGAATGAATGAAGTGGCAGTGGCCTGGTGATTGCCCATATCAGCGTTGTGTATCTTTGCTTCCTCTATATGGTGAATGATTTGGGCTTATATAATATGTGAGAGCTTTTTAACAAAGGCTATCAGAAATAATTTCAAAAGAGAAAAATGAATAGGGTTGTGGAGAAAATCTGTTTTCTGAGTGGAAAGCAAATGATTGTGAAAATGCCTGAAAATATGAAATCAACTGCTACATTTTCTATGTAGTTGTAGCCCCTTCTAGTGTCAGGAAAGGGTAGAAGCAACATCTTACCTGTGCTACAGCGATCTGAGTTTGTTGTTGCTGCTGTAGAAGCTGTTGTTGGAGTAACTGCAGCTGGTGATGGCTTGCCAAAGGTGTGAGAGTAGGAGAGCAAGGGCTGCTGGTGGATAGTGTGTAGAGAGAGACACCCTCCAGGTCTTGTAAAGACTGAGAGAGGGAAAATGAGAATAAGAGAGAGAAGAGAAAATAAAGTTATCACTATTTTTTGCTTCCTAAAAATTTTTTTTCATCAAACATCAACTTTTGCAGTTTACATTAGTATTAATTTTGCAATCTCTTTTTAAAGTCTAAGTTAAAAAAAAAAAAAAAAAAAAAAAAAATATATATATATATATATATATATATATATATATATATATATATATATATATATATATATATATATATTTAGATTTGAACATATTTAGGCAACCTATCCTGTTTTTGTTTTGTCAAGTTTTAGTTGACTAAAATGTCTGGAAAAAAACTAACCCTAACCCCAAAGGCCCGTTCCCACCAAGAACAAGAACTTTAACGATAACTATAATGAGAACTACTGTATATTAGCGTCTACACCAGCGGACGATATCGTTCTGTTAATTCCAGTTTTGTCATCTGCCTCTTTAAATGCTCGAGCTCTTTAAAGCAGGATGGATTCTGATTGGCTGTCAATGTTTCAGCTTGAAAAATTGTTTGAAAGTGAATCCAACAATATCGTTCTCTTACGAGAGGTTCTCTCGTATTGCGTAAGTTTAGCTTACGCTACGGGAAAGATTCATCTTCTCGAGATACTGAAGCCAAAAAATTATCCTTAATTTTGTATAACTTGTCAACGCAGTGCAGCAGCTAGCAGACCTAGAGCAGGCCATCTCGCGTGCTCATTGGCTGCCCTGCGGGCAACTGCTGCAGCCTACCAGTGCGCCCGGCGTGACGTCACGCCCAATGAAGGGCGCCCGCGCCTTTATAGCGTCACAGCCCACCAGATAGGCGTGGCTTAGCGTATAAAATAGGGGATGTAGGCTGAATTCTCTGATTTTTCGACTCTTCAGCGAGCTCTTCGCATCGCTGGATTTGAGAGAAGCCACCGCCGCCGTCGAACAGCGAACAGCCAGCTTAGGACAGCGCTGAGGAAGCCGGCCGTCTTCGCCACCTTCAGCCATCCGTGCGAGCTACGCTATCCGGCGACGTATCCTTTTTTGCAAATCATTCTAAAAGAGCAGCGAGCGTCTTTTTAAAGATGCCTCGCACTTCCTGCGGCTCGTGTAAAGCCCCGCTCAGCGCCGGAGACCGCCACCTGATCTGCGCTCTCTGCCTGGGCCTGGAACACGCAGAGCTCGCCCTCGCGTCCGGGGGCTGCGAGCTCTGTGAGGAGCTTCCGCTGTCGACCCTGCGGGCTCGACTCGAAGCGTTCAACACCACAGCAGTCACTCCGCCTCCTGTGGGACCGCGCAGAAAGAAGCGCCGTTCCCTGAGACAGCCGGAACCTGTGGCCACAGCGACGCGCTCGCCGGAGAACCTCCCTCGAGCCTCGCTCTCGCCTTCCCCACCTCTCCTCACTGACGCGCAGCTGCCGCTTGCGAGCCTCACTGCCGTCACTTCGGAGGATGAGTCCGTGGGACACGCCACAAAAGACTGCTGCTCTATCCTGGCATCAGACAGCGAGGAATGGTCGCTTCACTCCGCCTCCTCGTCAATCCAGGAATCCGCCCGTACCCGCGCTGGAGCTGACGCGGAACTTATGCGCCTGCTGACGCAAGCTGTCGACCGTCTCGGGCTCGAGTGGTCGCTGCCGAAGGAACCCGCGCCGAACAGGCTCGACGGCTGCTTCCTTCAAAGTCGCCGCCGCGCAGTTTCAGAAACCAGGCCCGCTCCATTCCTGCCGGAACTTCATGCGGAGCTGACGAAGTCGTGGAATTCGCCTTTTTCGGCTAGACTTCAGTCACAGGCCTCCGCGTCGCTCTCCCGAGTGGACGGCGCCGCCGAGAAAGGGTACACAGCGATTCCCCCTGTGGAAGAGGCGGTCGCAGCGCACCTTTGCCCGCCCTCCGCGAGATGGCGGTCACGGTCAGCCCTCCCGTCTAAAGCCTGCAGAGCCACTTCCGCCTTGGTCGGCCGCGCTTATGCCGCCTCCGGCCAGGCCGCGTCTGCTCTACACTCGATGGCTGTGCTTCAGATCCTGCAAGCCGACCTCCTCCGTGAATGGGATGAGAAGGGCCGGGACCCAGCTGCGGTTACGGATTTGAGAAGCGCGACGGATCTTTCTCTCCGCGCCACCAAAGCTGCAGCCCAGGCCATCGGACGAGCCATGGCCGCGTTAACCGTGACGGAGAGGCACCTCTGGTTAACGCTCGCGGATATGAGGGAAACTGAGCGAGCCACCTTTCTGAACGCGCCGCTTTCCCCCACTGGTCTCTTCGGCCCAGCGGTGAACGGGATTGTTGACCGCTTCTCTATGGTGCAAAAGACCACGCAGGCCATGAACCTCTTCCTGCCGCGACGCTCGAGTTCCGCCACAGGCCGCTCTGGCGAGAGACAAAGCCAGCCTCCTGTGCGAACCAGCACCCAGCGTCCAGCACAGCCTCAGCATCAGCCTTCGCAGCGACGTCAGGGCGGCCACCCTAGATCGCGCTCAGACAGCCGTCGCAGAGGGCCTCGGCAAAGGCTCACGCTGAAGTCTGAGCACGCGAAGCCCTCCTAACAGCGGGAGAGAAAAGACGCGCGTGTCCCGCTGCGGCCGGACCGCCGTCAAAGTTCATTTCCCTGTCAGTCCCCTTCGAACAGGCTACTGCAGTGGTTCAACTAGCAGCCAACGAGCCGGTTTATTCACCCTCTCGCCTGCACACAAACGCCGTTTTCACGGCGACCCAGAGAAATCTCAAAAAGAGTATAATGTCTGGTCCGGCTCACGCCGTCAGTGTTTTAAGTGTAGTGAATGTGCCCACGCCCCAGTGTTCACCCCTACACATAAGCACTCAAAATCCCGTGTCACTCACAGAGCACACTCTCATAAAGCGCAGAAAAGCCGCTCGAGTGTTGAATGTAAGAAATGTGTCCACAGGTCTGTGCCCACTATCTGCCCGCTCTGTTACACGATCAAAAAAGCTTATGAACGTAAGTCTCGTGCCCGCCAGAGAGCGCTCACGCTTGCTAACACAAACCTTCCTCCGGGTCCCGCCTGTGCGTTTAAGTGTTATCACGAAACACAGGGCGTTAATAAAACGCTCCCCATCTACTATGATCGGGGCGTCAGATACAGTTGTAAGTCTCGTGCCCGCGTGCGCGCGCTCACGCTTACAGAGAGCTCTCCCGCCCAGAGCGCTGCTCGCGCGTCAAAGTGTGGCAAAAGTATGTTCCCCATCCCTTATGATCGGGACATCTCACATAAGTCAGCCGGTCTCGGCTGTCAGCGAGCGGCCATTGCCCAGAACCGAGAGCGCGCGCGCCGCGCTCTCGGCTCCGGTTCAGTTTCACAAGCCCGCAAATGGCGGCGGTCTGAACCCGGAGGCCATTCGCCCCCTGGCGGCTCACATAGCTGCGTGGGAAACTATCCCAGGGATTTCAGAATGGGTGTTGAGCACAATAAAGCAGGGCTATGCACTTCAATTCGTTCGCCGTCCTCCGCGCTTTCAAGCCCGGACCGCGACGATAGTGAATGCGGAAGTAGCACACCTACTTCACGCAGAAATAGCAAAGCTGCTGTGCAAAGGGGCTATAGAAAAGGTGCCGCCTTCTCTGAGCGAGTCAGGCTTTTACAGCCGATATTTTCTCGTACCCAAGAAGGACGGAGCCTTCAGACCTATCCTAGATCTGAGATATTTGAACAAAGTGCTTGTAAAAAGACCGTTCAAAATGCTTACGACCAGAAAAATCCTCGCGCACGTTCGCCCGAGGGACTGGTTTATTTCTCTAGATCTGAAGGATGCCTATTTTCAGATTCAGATAGTACCCCGTCACAGGCAATTTTTGAGATTCGCCTTCGACGGTCAGGCATATCAATACACCGTCCTGCCGTTCGGCCTGTCCCTAGCACCCCGTACATTTACAAAGTGCATGGACGCGGCGCTCGCCCCCCTGAGAAGTCAGGGGCTGCGCATAATGAACTATCTGGACGATTGGCTGATATTGGCACAGTCAGAGACAGAACTACTATCTCACAGAACAGTGCTTCTCAGTCATCTGGAAAGCTTGAGTCTCACGGTCAACTGGACCAAGAGCTCATTACTGCCCAGCCAGTCAATTTCCTTTTTAGGAATAGAACTGGACTCGGTGACCATGACGGCTCGTTTATCGACACAGCGCGCGCGCCGTGTTCGCCACCTAGCCGCATCTTTCCAGAAGGGCAGCTTTCTCCCTTTGAAAACATTTCAAAGGATGTTGGGCTGTATGGCATCAGCTGCAGCGGTGCTCCAGCTGGGCCTACTGCGCATGCGCCCGCTCCAACGCTGGTTGAACGCTCGCGCGCCTCGCCGAGCCTGGGTGTCTGGCGGCCAGAAAATCAGAGTGACTCAGACCTGCATAACAGCTCTGCAGCCCTGGTTAGTGGCCGATTGGTACCAGCATGGAGTAATGATGGGAACCATCTCTTATCGGAAGGTCATCTCGACAGACGCGTCCAACTCGGGTTGGGGCGCGCTGTTCGAGGGCAGACCGGCCTTTGGCCAGTGGTCAGACCAGGAGAAGGGTTTTCACATAAACTGTCTGGAAATGATAGCGGTCGAGAACGCGCTGAAGTGCTTCCTCCCGTTTATACAGGACCAGCATGTTCTTGTCCGCTCGGACAACACATCTGTGGTATCCTATGTAAACCGTCAGGGCGGTGTCAGATCCAGAAATCTCTGCAATCTGACGGAACGCCTCCTTATTTGGTCACAGACGAACCTGCGCTCGCTGAGGGCGGCGCATGTGCCTGGCCATTTGAACGACGGCCCAGACAGACTGTCCAGGGACAATGTTCCCCCAGGGGAATGGTCCCTGCACCCCCAAACGGTCCAGAAACTGTGGCGCCTATTCGGCAGAGCGGAAGTCGACCTGTTTGCGTCAAAAGACAACGCTCAATGCCCGATGTTCTTCTCGAAGGACGAGGACGCGCTGGCCCAGGTTTGGCCCAGCCTCCCGCTATATGCTTTCCCTCCTGTCTCTCTGTTGCCACAGGTGATCAAGAGGATCAGGGAAACGCGCCACTCGGTGCTCCTCATAGCCCCACGTTGGGAGAATCAGACTTGGTTCCCGGAACTGGCACGGCTGTCACATACAGCTCCGTGGCCGATTCCGGTGAGGGCAGATCTCCTCTCTCAAGCTCGCGGCACGATCTGGCATCCCCATCCAGAGCGCTGGTCTCTGCATGCATGGTTGATCAACGGGTACTCGTTGCCCTGCCAGAAGGTGTGATGAACACGATCACGCAGTCTAGAGCCCCTTCCACGAGAAGGCTCTACGCGTCTAAATGGTCGGTGTTCTCTGGATGGTGCACCGACAGAGGTCTGGACCCGCGGACATGCGGGGTGGCGCATCTGCTCACTTTCCTACAAGAGCTGTTGGATAAGGGAAGATCCCCATCCACGCTCAAAGTTTACGTGGCGGCCGTAGCAGCATTCGCGGAATCGACGCACGGCCAGTCACTGGGAAGACATGAGTTGGTCATCCGCTTCCTTAGAGGAGCTAGAAGGATGAATCCGCCGCGCCCCCCGTCGGTTCCCATGTGGGATCTTTCACTGGTCCTCGAGGCCCTGAAAGCTTTTCCATTTGAACCACTAGACTCCGTGGAGTTGAAATATCTATCACTAAAAGCCGTTTTTCTGACTGCACTGTCGTCAGTAAAACGTGTAGGGGATCTGCACGCGCTGACTGTCAGCGCGTCGTGTCTTGAGTTCGGACCAAATGACTCTAAAGTCATCCTCAGACCTAGACATGGTTATGTCCCTAAAGTGATGGGCACTCCATTCAGAGCGCAAGTTATTTCGCTGTCAGCTCTGCCAGCATCTGACAGCGAAAGTGATGTGAATCTCCTCTGCCCTGTCAGAGCACTGAGGGTTTACATTACGCGCTCCGCCTCCTTCAGGCGTTCGGAACAGCTTTTCGTTTCGTTTGGTGGGCGCGCCAAGGGGCTTGCCTCCTCGAAACAGAGCCTGTCCAGATGGATAGTGGACGCTATAGCGGCAGCTTACGCGTCAAAAGGCCTGCAATGCCCTCTGGGCATCAGGGCTCATTCCACGAGAGGTGTGGCCTCGTCGTGGGCATGGTCCAGTGGAATTTCTATCCATGACATATGTGTAGCGGCGGGCTGGAGCTCCCCGTCTACCTTTGTCAGGTTTTATAACCTAGAAGTTCCTGCCTTGCAGGCTAAACTGTTGTCAGTCAGGAAAAGAGGTGTATTCTGCCCAGATCTCCTGCTCAGATCACGTTCATGACTCAGCTCTCCTGGTTGAGCTGCACTAAGTAGGGTATGTGCCATATGACTATACAGACCGGCGCGCTGCTCTGTATTCCCTATGTGTGCTTATGTACAAGTGATGGCCCGCGTGGCTGGCCACCTTATTTTTTCCACTTATGGGGTTCCCCTTAAGCTCGGGGTCTCATGTGGATGCTTGGCGCGCACGGCGTTGACAAAGTGTTCCCGTAGCGTAAGCTAAACTTACGCAATACGAGAGAACCTCTCGTAAGAGAACGATACTCGGTTACTAACGTAACCTCGGTTCTCTCTAGAGAGGGAACGAGTATTGCGTAACCGGCCGTGCTCACGCCACGAGCGACTTCGCTTCAGTCGTCGAAAAACCAGAGAATTCAGCCAACAGCCCCTATTTTATACGCTAAGCCACGCCTATCTGGTGGGCTGTGACGCTATAAAGGCGCGGGCGCCCTTCATTGGGCGTGACGTCACGCCGGGCGCACTGGTAGGCTGCAGCAGTTGCCCGCAGGGCAGCCAATGAGCACGCGAGATGGCCTGCTCTAGGTCTGCTAGCTGCTGCACTGCGTTGACAAGTTATACAAAATTAAGGATAATTTTTTGGCTTCAGTATCTCGAGAAGATGAATCTTTCCCGTAGCGTAAGCTAAACTTACGCAATACTCGTTCCCTCTCTAGAGAGAACCGAGGTTACGTTAGTAACCGAGTATCGTTTCTTTGTGACGTTATTGTTATTTTTGTGATGTGGACTCTGCTATTCTTTTTATTCTTCTAAGTCATATTTTAATTATCCTGCATAATGGTTAAACTGATAATCACACTTATTTTGCTCAATATTGTAATCTTGATTACTGATTATGATTGTTGTCATTTAAAATTTGTTGTCATTTCATCAGAATTATAGCACTTTCACCTATTGGCACAAATCAAAACAATGTAAACTCATTTGCATGGTTTATTTTACTTATTTACTCATCTAGTTTCCTGACAGAAAATATTTTCATATAAATTAACATTCTATACATTATGTAAACTGGTAAAACCCAAAAAGCTTCTCTCAAAAGGTAAAACAGTGACATTCCTGATAGTGTATATATTTAAGACAAAATCTCTAATTGGGAAATTTAAACTCTTGACATCTGGCAACCCCAAGCATGAAAGCTTTGCAAAAAGAGAGCAGAGTAAAGGGTTAATTAGTTTGTGTGTGTATGCGTGTTTGCATTAAGAGTACTTTAATATGTGGATCCACAGAAGCAAAGGTAAACTCAAGTGCATTCATAAAAAGAGGAACATTTATAAACAACCACATTTAAACACACACACACACACACACACACACACACACACACACACACACACACACACACACACACACACACACACACACACACACACACACACACACACACAATTTTCTCTAAGTAGCCTTACTCTGTCTGTCATAAAAGGGACTGAGACAAAGACATGGCTCTAGGGATTTAAACATCAAAACGCTCTCTGCTTTCTCACCTAATGATATTTTCCTTCCCCACCCCTGAACATTACCCTTACACAAACCTTTATACGTTATACCAAACATGACACATCATAATAAGCAGTAAAGGAAACAAAACAATTACTCTTTACTCTACATCCAATGTTAACCACTAGAAGGAGCTGGAGGTTTAATTTCAGGGGTATATGAGAGGGAAGAGAGGCAGAGGATGGATGTAGTAGCACGTCTGCAAAAGTAAGAAACACTTCCAATATGAAACAGTCTTTTAATGTCACTTATCTATATTGTGCACACAGGAATATCTTCCATGAGCAGGATGGCAAAGTGATACCAGTTAGCAACTACATAAAAAAAAGAAAAAAAAAGAAGGAAGCTACAACAATGAATGTTCCCATTCTGTCTTCATTTATCCTCCAGTAGATCCATTTGTCATGAATGTCAGCTACAAAGCTAATGGAACACCACTGGATCTTTGATGTTTGCTAGACAAGGAACACATGAATGCATTATGAATGGACTGCTGCTAAATGAATACATGTAAAATGAATGAATGTATTATCTGCTTTCAGACCATCTACACTGGGAATTTCTGTAAGGAACGGCAGAGAAATATCAAACATTAAACCATTTTAAGTTTGACTTTGTTTAATATATAACTTTGACCTTATTTAAATAATCATAATGCCTCTCTCCTCTCTAATAATTTACTGTATGAACTTCTGAACAGGATCTGCAGTCAAATCATCTTGAATGGTCAGTAAAAAAAACACACACAAAAAAAAACAATTAAACATTGCATTTATTTTTGGCCATATGACCATTGTATTTCTGTTTTACATAGAACTGAAGAATATTCAGTACATCCTATACTGTATTCTAAAATGATCTGATATTAACTTTTGCATGGATTTTATAGAGCTTAGGCTCTTGTAACCAATTGTTTTAAGATATATGAATATGCTTTTAAGCTTTTCTTGCCTCATGGGTTTACATTATCTTAACAAGCATTCTTTGTAAACTTCTTTGATGAGCCAAATATCTTGAAACTTGCATTTTGCAGGCATCACGTTTTAGCGGCTTCAGACTATTTTTGCAATGTTTCACATGTGTCTGTGGAACGTTGAGGTACCACCTCACGCGGGAAACACTTAAATGAGTAGTTTACTTTAAAATGAAAATTAGTCCATGATTTACTCACCCTGAAGCCATCCTAGATACAATTAGTCATTTACCAGACGCTTTTATCCAAAGCGACTGTATATGTGTATATGACTTTTTTCTTTCAGACGAAAACAATCACAGTTACATTAAAGCTGCAGTAGGGAGTTTTGAGAAAACGTTGACTTAGCCTGAAAATTTGAACAAGCACAACTTACAGGTCCAACCCCCTTGCTCTCTGCTGCGCTACAGCCCTCCCTCCACAGCTCCTCCCCCACAGCGGAGCCTGCCGTGAACGCACACGCTAGTAAGCAGGGCCACCGATGACGGCGGATTATAAACAGTTATGGAACATTCACTAATAGGGACGAAACATCAACAATATGCTTTACATTGACTATAGCCTGCCCATACTTTGACTACAAACTTGGTCCTCAAATCATTATGTATTTTGCAATACATGTAACTTTATAACGTTGCACTCTTTCTATAAGTTCTAAATAGCTACTAAGATAAGGTTAAAGGATTAGTTCACTTTAAAAAAAACTTTTGCTGATAATTTACTCACCCCCATGTCATCCAAGATGTCCATGTCTTTCTTTCTTTAGTCGAAAAGAAATTAAGGTTTTTGATGAAAACATTCCAGGCTTTTTCTCCATATAATGGACTTCAATAGGACACAAACGTTTCAAGGACCAAATGACAGTTTCAATGCAGCTTCAAAGGCCTTTAAACGATACCAGACGATGAATAAGGGTCTTATCTAGCGAAACGATCAGTCATTTCAAAAATAAATAAAAAACTTTCAGTTTTATAAGCACAAATGCTCGCCTTGCTCTGTTCTGTGATGCACGTTCGTGACTCTCCTGTTCGAACTCGATAATCCAAATGAACAAATCTTTTTTCGAGTCATTTCGTTCGTTGTATGAACGAAATGACTCGAAAAAAGATTCGTTCATTTGGATGAACGAGTTCGAACAGGAAAGTCACGAACGACGGTACGTGCTCGCGCTGTGCAAGAGAGGGGTGATCAGCGCGTACACGAGCGTGATTGACACTGCTAAGACATTCCTCCTGGCTCTGATTGGTTGTTTCTGACCAGGAGCGGTGTATTTCTGCAAATGGCAATAGGACCACAGGGAGGAGCCAGAGGAGCTTGATTTTTTCACAGATTATCTGTCTCATATTCTACTGTCAGGACATAATGACAGTTTTATCAAATATTTGTTTACAAAAGTTACCTACTGCAGCTTTAATAAACACCCTGATGCTTCCGAAATGGCAGTGGATTGCAACCATTGCAACCATCAGATTGAAGCTCAAAAAGTGCATCCATCCATCATAAAAGTGCTCCACACGGCTCCGGGGGTTAATAAAGGCCTTCTGAAGCAAAGATATGAGTTTGTGTAAGAAAAATATAAGTATTTAAAACTTTATAAAATAAAATAACTAGCTTTCGGCCAAACGAACATACGGATTCCACTTAAAGGGATAGTTCACCCAAAAATGAAAATTCTGTTTTTTTACTCACCCTCATGTTGTTCCAACCCCGTAAGACCTTTGTTCATCTTCGGAACATGAATTAAGATATTTTTGATTAAATCTGAGAGCTGGATCAGTCCTCCATAGGCTTCTTAAGGGATTGACACTTGTTCCCCGAAAAGTTATTAAAGACATCGTTAAAATAGTCCAAGTGACTACAGTGGCTCAATCCTAAGTTTATCAAACGACGAGAATACTTTTTGTGCGCAAAAAAACCAAAAATAACGACTTTATTTCAACTATTCATTTCCTTCTCTCTGGGCCTCGGGTCAGGTTACTAGTTTAATAGTGTATGATGTGTTGTTGTACGTCACATGCATCACCCACATGACCAGCGTCGGCCAATAGTTAGCATACGTGTGACGTAGCTCTACGCTATTACACTAGGTTAACTGACTAGAGGCCCACAGAGAAGGAAATGAAAAGTTGAAATAAAGTCGTCATTTTTGTTTGTTTTTGCGCACAAAAAGTATTCTCATCACTTGATAAACTTAAGATTGAGCCACTGTAGTCACTTGGACTATTTTAACGATGTCTTTAATAACTTTTCAGGGCTGGCAAGTGTCAATCCCTTAGAAGCCTATGGAGGAGGGATCCAGCTCTCAGATTTAATAAAAAATAACTTAATTCGTGTTCCGAAGATGAACGAAGGTCTTACGGGGTTGGAACAACATGAGGGTGAGTAAATACTGACAGAATTTTCATTTTTGGGTGAACTATCCCTTTAAGTAAGTATTTTCAAAAATGTTCCAGGGCCTTGGATTTTTTTTTTTTCAGATTCACAAACTTTCAAGGATTTCAAGGACCCTGAATATATTATTTTAAGTAAAAAAAAAAATAATAATTATGCATCATGGTAATATTTGCTGTAATAATTTGTTTAAATGTGTGTTTAAATGCCTTTAATTAATGTTGGTTTTGCTTTCATTTACAATAAAAATAAAACGTTTTTGTTTGAAAGAAATGAATACTTATATTCAGCAAGGATTCATTCATCAAAGATTTCTTTAAAAAGTATTGTGGTTTCCACAAAAATATTAAGCAGCACAGCTGTTTTCAACATTAATAATAAAAATAAATGTTTCTTGAGCACCTAATCAGCATATGGATTTCTGAAGGATTATGTGACTGAATACTGGATTAATGGCTGTTGAAAATACAGCTTTGCCATCACAGGAACAAATTAAAATAAAATAGAATAAACAAAACAATAAAATAGAAAAGTGTGACGCTAGAATATAAATAATATAATATAAGTCTAATATAATGAGAATTACCATTGAGAATAATGGGGAAAGTTACATATGCAGATGCATTTCTATAAGTTGAAACTGAGATTTGCTGAATGAGTGGGTTTTAAAGTTAAATAATAGAGGATATTGGTGCATTCCTAGTTAATTTCACTCCAGCGCATGAAATCCCTGTCTCAATGAGGCTGTATGAAATTGTTTCCAGTTCAGACAGTGATAAGTGGTTAAAGTCAGATGAAAATTTTGAAAATAGTATGCAGGCCTGGGGCATAATTACAGTTTAACTGAATACCCCGAAGTGTACAAGGTTGAGACAAAGGGGTAAAAAAACAGAAGAGAGAGGAGGTGAAAGGGGTTTCCTCTTTATTTATAAACAGCCATTATTTCCAGCTGACGAGCGATACTCGAAAGACGTCTGTGGGAAGAAATGATGCAAGGGCTTCTCTTCTGCTAAAACACTCAGTCATGCTCATACTCAAGATCAATCTCACCTGATGGGTTTGTCCAGGTTTCACCATGTTGAGCTCTGACAGGCTCTGAAGGATGTCATCCATAGCCTGCTCACTGAGCTTTGGGGAATGAGACTCCATTCCAGTGACATCATCCATTCCCTGCTCCATCCCTGTCAGCTGACGACCTGTAAACAACAGCAGCATTTTAAGTATATGATGAAACTAGTTATACAACAATGATCGGCACGTTTAAACATCACATGAAAAATATCACCGAAATGTTGCACTTGCAGCTCCACAGCTTTGATTTATTCTATGATGACATGTTTTAAGGAATGAATGCTCTGATGTGATGGCATGGTCTCACCTTCAGGGCTGGGCTCATCTCCAGACTGATCGCTTTGGCCGTCTGCAGGGCCGTCTGGCTGCTCATCTGAATTCTGCTCAGCGTGCTGCAGACTCAGCTTATGGCAGACCTCAAACGCCTGACCGACCGTCCGCACTATCCGCATGGCCTGACTCTGAGAGGGGAGAGAGGTGAAAAATAGAGATTAAGATACCTTATATACTGTATATTCCTAAAATACACTGACCAAAAATATTTATAAAATATATAGTTTTATATAGTTTTCTTTTCTTAATATTTTGGTCACCATATTGCAGGATAGCTTTTTGACATGCTTTTCTTGATTTTATCATATACAATCCTTTTATTGTGCTTTGTGTTATTGTTCATTCTGTGCTACTACAGTTCTATTAAAAAAGCAAAGGGCAACAACTGAGAGGAAAAGCAGAGACAACAGAGACAAACAGGTGAAGAATTTCATGGTTAAGGCCTTCGCTCAAGGAATAGACGGACTGAAAAAAATGGCATGCATGCTATTATTGTTTGGTTTGGGGCAGATAAAGAGAGTAACAGAAAACCGTTTATTTTCTTTCTAAGTGAAAGGAGACTACCTTCTTTTTGGACTTGAACACATTGCATCTAAACAAGTTGCTGGATCCATCACGAGCAATGTAGCTGAAAATCTTCAGATCTTGAGAATCATGGGATACATAGAAGATCCTTAGAGGAAAAAGAATAAAACATAGGCTAAACATTAATACATAAGGTTGAAATCAAATTTATTTTTTTACATTTTCGGTGTCTCACCTGTATATGGGGTCGTGCATAACCAGCATCTTGCTCTCATCCCACGTCCACTCTTTCCTCTGGAGGTCAAAACAAGACAAGTGTCAGGGTCTCATTATGCATGTGAACAAAAATATAAACTCCTAATTTCTATGACTGTAGTTATAGAGAATAAGGATATTCACATAAGGTCAATGTGTGATGTCAGAGGTGTAGGTCTGATGACACATGCCTTGGGTTTCTTGCGCAGCACCACTTTGACCCCGTCTACAGAAACCCCTATGCTCACTTTCTTCTTCTTCACGCTCTTTGCCTTGAACTCGTACTGCAAGGGGAAAAAAAAGAGTAATTTAAATGCATAGTGAGACTTTTTCAAAGATCAAACACAGGACCATATCACCTTTTCTAATGTTTTCCATAAAAAAATACAAATTTGCACTTGATTAACATCCATTTGTCACACTTTAAGATGCAGACTAAAGTCCTGGAATCAATTTTAAATCAGTTATTTATAATTAGCACATAAACTGCTAAATTATGAACATAGAGGAATCAACAATCCGTCCTGCCATATGAGCCTAATTAAAAGTAAGTATATAAAATTATTAAAAGTAAATACTTTTAAGTATTTATCATAAACAACTACTTTTTTAAGAGCAGAATCTTTATTGCAATTTATAAGTTAAATATTATTACAATTTAAAAACGGTTTTCTATTTTACTGTTTTAAAATGTTATTTATTCCTGTAACAGCAAAGCTGATTTTCAGCAGCTATTTCTTCAGTCTTCAGTGTAACATGATGTGCTGCAAAATATTTTACTTTTTTTTTCAAAAGAAAAGCATTTAAATATAATTATTTGTAACATTACTTTACTGTCACTTTTGATCAATTGAATGAGTTCTTAGGGAATAAAAGTTTTAATTTCTTTCAAATAAATAAATTGACCCAAAACTTTTGAACAGTAGTACATGTCAATTTTCCTTTTTTATTTATTTATTTATTTTTTTTTTATGAGTTCCATTGGATTACCTGTTAGTTTGATTAAAGTGCTTGCATTTGGATTCACTCTCTGCTTCATTCCTGCCTACATCGTAACAGATAGATATTTGTGTAATGTGCATGAGTGACAATTAAGAGTGTTGTTGTCTATTCATTAAT
The DNA here is from genome assembly GCF_051911475.1 of Siphateles boraxobius. Taxonomy (NCBI): domain Eukaryota; kingdom Metazoa; phylum Chordata; class Actinopteri; order Cypriniformes; family Leuciscidae; genus Siphateles; species Siphateles boraxobius. The sequence continues at coordinate 195,192 of NW_027508766.1, forward strand.
GGTGTTTTAAGTATGTCATTTATTAGGTTCCATAGATCATATGTAGACTAGAGTTTGAAACAGAGCTCCTGGCCTTTCAAAATCTTTTCTTTCATCTTCCAGGCCTACAGGGTTTTAAAAAGGAAATAAAGCCTGTTGTAAATGTCGAAGACTGAAAACTGGGGTCTCACTTGGGAGCCCCAATCACCTCTGAGTTGTAGAAAAACAACCAATAGAATTGGCAAGTGGAATTTGCATGCCAAGCCACTCTCCCGTACATTCAGGTATATAAGATGACGGCACGCATCCACTCATTCAGATTTTTGCTTTGGAGCCGAGTGGTTGTTTAACAAGTAATCCCTCTCTTCCAATCGTCTTACAAAGAGCATTTCCTGATTGCAAAAGTAGTTGTAATCGAGAGGAGATCTCTCTAGCTGGAGAGAAAGCACATTCAGTGTTTTTTTTGCCGAGTTCAGTGCAGCGATTTCCCCCTGGGCCCTCTGGTGCAAAAGAGCAGATTTCCCTAAAAGAGCAAGCACAGGAGGTGAGTGTCTTTTAAAAGATGTCTTTCTGTTCCGTCCCTTTGTCTGCTTTGGAGGTCAACAAAAGAGAAAGGCTGTCTCCAAACAGAGGTTGTCCCACTGGTTAGTGGATGTCATTGCCTCACCCCCATGCGTGCCATACCCCTTTTGGAGTTAGGGCTCACTCCACTCAGAGTACTGTCCCCTCGTGGGCGTTAGCGCCAGCGCCTCTTTGGCAGACATCTGCAGGGCTGCGCGACACCTAATACCTTCACGAGATTCTACAATCTCCAGGTGGAGCCGGTTTCTTCTCATGTGTTGGGTACAAACAGGTAATGTGCAGGAAGGCTGGCTCGGTGTCTCGCTTGCAACGACATTCCCCATTAAGGTGGGGGATATGAGCACCTTCTTTGCTCTTCCAGTGAGTTCCCCACTTGGCGAACCCTGGATTGAATCTCTGGATGCTCGGTGACTGTAGGTTCCATCCCTGTCTAGGCAGGATCTACCGCAGAGATCTTTCATATGTAGCACTGCCCCACGGGTCAGTTCATATATGTATTTCTATATGCTCCTCCAAACGGGTAGGATGTGGCCTATGTAGCGTCCCTCTCCTTTGGACTAGGTACGCTTCCCCAACGTTTACAACACTGGTCATGGCTGAAAAAAATGGGAATAGAGAGCCGAAGCACTCTTCCTGTGAAGCAACATTCAAAAGGAACCGCAGCTACTACCGTCTCCATGGTAAGCCTTGTCCATTCCATCCCGTTGGCATGGAGGACTATTCATTTTTGGCCTTAAGTTGGGTGCTGGGTAGGTTACGACTGTATAAGGGCAGTTCCCAAAATGGCACACTACAGTTTGCCAGCATCTGCATCGCCAACACTCGTAACTCAGTTCAGTAGCTGTGGCGCTGAAATGACCGCTGAATGGCCAGGATCCCTGTCTCGGCTCCTCAGCATAAACCTGAATGAGTGGATGCGTGCCACCATCTCATATACCCATATGTACGGGGGAGTGGCTTGGCATGCAAATTCCACTCGCTTGAAAGGTTGGAATGAAGACTAATTCTTGCAACTTGGCATGAAATGATTCCTTGAGTTATCTATTTTATTTCTAATTCCTAATGTCTTCAGTCTGAATGATTCACATTGGCACATTTTTAGTCTTTGGGTTCTTTAAAACTTGGTGCATGAATCATTTCTGCTGAAAGACATATTATTCATTATTGAAGTCAAGTCCTGGACTGAACCGAGAGAGCTACTCATTCGCAGAAACATTATGCTGATCTGTCCATCTTTTGAAGACTGTATGAGATGCACTACAGGAAAAGGACATGACAGGTCTTTCCACATGTGCAGGTTACAAACCCTTAGTCTTGCTGAAGAGCTTGAGTGTGTTGAAGTAGCTAAAACTTTAAACTACCTTGTCAGAGTTAATCAGCTTCATGGCTCCCTATTAGAACTAGAAGAGATGCTTATTTTCACTTAGGCCACTCGTGTTAAATTACTCTATTTGTAAATTGCTTTGGGCTACACCCTTTGTTCAATGAGGAAATACACATTTGCTTTATCACAGCAATACATTTAGCTATGAATCCATTCAAACATACAGTAGATAATTCCCGCCTTTTGCTTTTGTACTTTAAAAATGTTATTCAGATGGTACTTCACTTAACCAGAATAAGTTGTTTTGGTGAAGTGGTTGATGCTGCCTTTTCTGCAACAACATGCATTCGTGGCTTAGTGTGCTACTTATAAAATTTTAATGGCTAAAGTCCAAATACACTGTATTCTGTACAAAATGTGCTATGATAATATGCGAGTTTATGCATGGTTAGTAAAAATAAAATATATTCAAAGGAAAATTTATCCAAGTGAACTTTTTCAAATTATGCGTAGAAATGTGTTATTTTTAATGAATCCAAGGAGCACAGTGAATGTGAATGTACCTTAAGAATCTCCCATTGACTTAATGTGCACCAATGACGTGATTATTTCCAATAATCAGAGTAAGGACTTTATAGCAGTAAGATGTTTACATGATACAGGCTAAACTATTCACTCCCTTTTACATACAATTTTAATTATTCTGATTATTCACTAATAATTGTTTATTTTTTGTCGAATATTTTAGGTTGTATTTTTAAACAGAATCAACATTTTGGAAGGGAAATCTGAAAGGTGAATATAGATTATTGAATTTTTAATAATGAAAACGTGTGAAATGTTTTGAATTGAGATATATACAGCTTAAATATTCAACCATGTTGAATTTCAGCCCATAACAATGCCAGCCCTAAAAACATAATGCATTAAAATGCAAGCATGGTTAATGCAATGAATATTTTTTCAAGTAGGGCAATTAAAAAACCTTTTTTGTTTCAAAAACATTTGTCATTATTTTACTTCCATACACACGTCATCAGCGCTGTTACGGCGTCCAGTCTCCCTGATTCCACCATTTCTCAGCCACGAGCACCCTCTCCTGAATTCTAGTGATTTGCAAACTTTCTCCCTAGTATGCATAATTGGCGCTCTGATTACCTTCACCTGTTCTGAATCATATCTCATTGCCCAGCCTTTATCTGCCTCGTTCACGGAGCGTTCTTTGCGAAGTATTCCCTCTCTATGTGTTCATGTCCGAGCAATTCTTCTATTCGTCAGTCTACCTGTTTCATCTGATCCACGCTGAATTAACCTTGTCTGATTGTCCGCAGCCTGCCTCTCGATCTCCAGCCCGTCCCGGATTGTGATTCTCTGTCGCCAGCCTTGACCCTAAGCCTGTCCCTGGATGCTGAAGGTTCGCTGCCAGCCCCCGACCTCCTGCCCGGTTCGACTCACGTCTCAACCTGCCTCTTATTATTATTATCCTGAGTCACCTTTTGTCTTACTTTTCTCTTTAATAAATCTGTTGCATATGGATCAGTCTCGACCCTCTGAGTCATTACAAGCGCGTTTCATGCTGACAATGAGACCAACTAAACAATTAAATTACACTTCACATATCTTTTTTCCAAATATAGTTTCTGTCATTTACTGTAGTTTTTATCACGCTGATGTAATTTCAAGTGTTTGTTTTTAAAATAAGTTTGTTTTTAGTTAGTTATTTGATGCTATAAAAACAGCGCTGTGGCGTCATGATTGACAGCTGTGATTGACAGGTTCTCTGAGCGAAGTAGTCACTGAAGCACCAATGGACTTTTTTTCGGGATCTTTGGAGGACGGAGCTTTAAATTTAATATCAAAATTTCTATAATTAATTATTTCACACAGACATAATGGGTTGTTCTGCAGTAGAATGTGCTAACCGATCTGGCATGTCCAATCAATCTTTGAGTTTTTTGCGCATGCAAAATAAATTAATAAATTATAGGATGCTAACCTAGCTAAAGCAGACTACATGAGCTAAATATGAAGTTGATTTAGCTGTCCACCAAATTGTGATAGTTGTTTAATTGCAGTAATATGAGTAGGCTACTCGTATTTTACAGTATAGGTCCTATATTAACACATCAATATATCATATACTATAGGATATATTAATGTGTTACTTTTTAAATATGACTATGTGGTTAGTAGTTTATTTTAACGAGGTACTGCAATCAGCAGACATCAAAATTGGAGCAGAACGGAGCAGGCAGGCCACTTAAAAAAGTGCAGGGGCGTTTGCTTGCGATTGATTTACTTGCGAGAGTGAGGGCGGGGCGTTGATTTCGCGGCTTTACTTCTTGCTCACTACTGCGCAGGTCTGGTCCCGAAATTGCAACTGCGCAGACTCAAGTCCCAAGATGTCAGCGCCATATCAGGACAATGGCGGCTTCACTTCTCGCCAATGGAAGAGAGCGAAGGGGCGTCGTCCATCTTTTTTACAGTCTATGGGTGATTCAGGTCAGGTGATACAGGTCAATGCTCTTTAAGCTGTTAATGTTTATTATTATTGTAATGTTATGTGCATTGAGACATGAGGTAGTTTAACGCCATCTCTCGTGAAGCTTTTTGTGTTTTGAAAGAGACGTGGCTTTGGAGAGTGCTCTAAAGGGAGGGTAGAATCTTATGCTTTTATAGCTAGCTTGCTATTGCTAGCCTCTCAAAAAAATCGCCAACCCTACCTTTAATATTTGCCAAACAAATGTTACGTCCAAGGACGTATTTATTTATTTATTTATTATTATTATTATTATGATTATTTTACTTCTGAAAGGGTGGGCGTGGTTGTGTGCCCTGTGTTTTTGTTTGCTTGCTGTCTGTCTTTCTCTCTCTCTCTACTCGCTCTCAGGCCTAATCATCAGCACCTGTAACTATTTTGTGAGTGTGCCTGAGACAGAGAGTATAAGGGTGCAGTCCAGTGTTTGCAGAGAGAGACACACTCCTCTCCTGCTCCAGAGTGAACTCTGTTGTGAAATATGTTTGCTTCTGACATTCAGAGACAGTCTTTGTGAGCTTGTGGTGGCTAACTGAGTTTACAGTGACCTGTAAAGTGATCTTGATCTCACTTCAACTAAAAATTAAGCAGAAGGTATTGTGTGTGAAGGTACACTGGGACAGAGGATTGACGTGTGTTCTCACATTCCTCCTTTTTTTAATTTTACGCTTTTTCCTTTGTTACCTCCTCTCCCGACCCCTAGACAGTTAGGGGAACGTAACATAAAATTTAATTCAAATGTTAACTTAATATTTATTATTTGGCCGCTTCTTTACAATATAAATGCGAAAGCCACTGTAATTTCTTGAACAAATATGTGGACATCAAAACATGCTAACTCAGAGTGAGGGTTTAAACTTATTTTGAAAATCACGATGAACAGTTCGCATATTTAGACACATATTAATGTATTCTTGTTTTGGCGTAGGTTTATAAATGACTTTCCTTATAAATCTACCTTTGTGAATTCACAATAGCACAATGCTATCGTTTGTTTTTTAAATGGTTTTAATACACCATGCAGCCTTAGAAAACGGTCTAATAATACGGTTCATGGATTCTCATCTGTGGAATGGACCATTACCGGTCTTCGACACGGGTAAATTGCAATTGAGGATTTTTTTTAAAAATAGAGTACTTTAATTCAATCGAGGAATAGTGACAGCCCTAGTTTGGAGAATTTGACTTTGGAGATTGTTTGTAAACGAGGCACAGACAGTGTAATGGAGAGTTCGCAAATAAACTTTTTTTGACAGATAAAGCAGTCAGCTGTATTGGATCTAACATCACAAACTGTAAGTAAACGATTTCATAATAATTTGTTTGTGTGAATGATGGTTTTATATGGATAATGTTTTTAAAATCACTTACTCGTGTGCAATAACGAGTGGTTGTTGATACTGTTTCCTATGCAATGACGTTAGCCAATCTTAACAGTGGCTGTTTACTAACAAGCCTTAAAGGAGCTGCCCCTAAAAAAAAAAGATCATTTCAGACAGAATGGTATAAATCAATGGGGTTTTTTTTGTGGAAAAAAACTTTTTTTCACTATAAACATTATAGGTTAACCCCAAGGAACATTTAAAAAGAATATATTTTTTTATTGAAATTAATTTGTGTACATGACAAGCACATGCATACTTTGGTCAGAGTGGAATAGATGCGATTAAACTGTTGACATGCCTCTTTACTGCAGTTAAAATTGGCATATGGCACATATTTGACTACGGTTATGAGCCGTATCAATTTGATCAAAGTATTGTGTTTACATGGGATTAATCACTGTATTGCCAAGGGTGCACGAAAATAGAGTCAGTTTAAAAAAACACCTATGATTGGTCTTTTATTTGCATACTAATTCACAAGTTCACACTTACAAATAAGTCAGATTGATTAAATTGGTAAACATATTAGGCGTGCTGTCCGGGGAGAGGGCTCTGATCTTGGTAATTGGCCCGAATGCAGAGTAACCTCATCCATCTTCAGTCAAGATATTGCTTTTATGATATGTATTAATGATTTAACTTAATGATTAATGATTTAACTAGGAAAACATAAGGTACAGTATTAAGACTACACTACAGCTTTCTAAAGATGTAATACTGCGGCCAGAACTTGAAGAGCATTGAAATGAATGCCCTCTGACCAGAGATGCACATTACTTAGTATGCATGCAGCCGTTTAGGACCAAGGACAGCTCAAGACCAAACAAAATAAAAGCGAATGGAAAAAAGGTGTGAGTCAAGGGACAAAACATGGCCAAAAGTGAATACACAATAAGGCTACTTGTCAAATGCTCACCAATTGACCGTTCAGCCTTCAGGGTTTCTCATTCATATCACTCTTAACAGAGTCAAAAAGAACAAATAAATGTAACGTTAGCATTATAATGCTATTTAACACTTGCTTTTTCCTTTGCAGTTTCTTTAGTCCTTGGATACCACTTTAACCTGTCGTGTCCTGAAACAGCTCCTGACTGGTGTTGTGTGACCTTCTGTATGATTAGCAGTGGTTGTCAGTATCCAAATGCCACATGAACTATTAATGCACCCTTCTCGTGTCTTATTGTGAGACAGAATGAATAGGAATGCATTAAGTCTCAAGATCTGCTGGATTATGTGATGTGGTAATCCCCCAAATTATTGATTTTATAATTTCCAAAATATAAATGTCTCTGATTGTGACATCTAGAGAATGAAACACTACTGTGACACTGCTGATTATTACATACTACACAGTGCATACTTCATACTGCACATTGTTTTTTAAATAGTAATATGTGAAGCATTATGCAACATACAATGTGCACAATTATTTTAATACATTATATTACATAATTTTTTTATCCAGTACAAGTATTTTGCATTTTATCCAGTTTTGTAAAACATGTCTTAACTTTTCGAAATTCAATAAATAAGTAAAGAAGAGCTTAAAGAAGAAGAAGATCATGGTTGATACCATGTTTGTTTATAACTTTAAAAAAAAAAAAAATTTGTCTGTAATCCTGAACCACAATTAGATTGTGAGAAATGATTGAACTACGGGCAATAATATAGCATCTTTATAAGTATTAAAAAATACTTGCTTATATAACACCCACACATCTTTATGCAAGTCTTAAGCACATGTAGCAGTGAGCATTACTGCATTTATGACCCAACACTTTGAAGATTTGCTTGCCCCATGACAACAGCTCACTTAAATCTGCTCCACTTTTGCTACATTTGTGCAAAAAGCCAAGATGTCGAAATTGAACTAAAATTACTACTTTTTTTGTATAATTCACGTTTTGTGTCAGCATTCCTTACAGGACAAAATGAGTCTGCAAATAATTAAATTTTAATCTTATTGCTCAAGTGCAAAGTGCATTGAAATATTTAAGATATACTGCATAGCCATTGTTCTCTGTGCTAAGTTAAAAGATGCAGCTGAATGCAGCAGGAAAAAAAAAGATTAAAATAAAACTAAATAAATCCCCCCAAAACAAGGGGGTCACACTTCAAATTCAAGATTAACAGCTGACTCCAGACATCTGCTATAATCCTGTCTTGCATCTATGTCTAATTTCCATTTTATTAAAAAGCATCTGCATAGTGCCAATACTGGGCTTAAAGTTGACAAGGCTGTCATACACAGCACTTAATGACATTCATTACTGATCTCTCTCTCTCTCGGTTTGCAAGACTACAAGTGACATCACCATTTGTTTTTATGACAGTCATCAAAATAATTTACTCAAAAACTCAATGCTCAAGAATCCAGTCCACTTGTATTACTAAGACTATGCTGAAAACTATTTAAAAGCAATTTCCACAAATAGAGTACAAAAAGGGCTCTGAAAATAAACATTTTCATTCATTCATTTCATTACTTTTTTTGTAATGCAAAGTTCACAGATATAATGGTTTTATCCCATTACCCAACATTAGGGAACCTCTCAAATGCAGAATGATCATAAACCACAAAACCTTCAAATACAGCTTTTCAAGAAAGTCTTTGGAAAGTCTGAATGCAATCTGGGTCACAATTCATACAATCACAATCAGTTAAAGGCTGTATCCTAGCAACAGTCATTAAATGTGAGATTTTGGGGGTATTCTTTTCACCACTTCTTCCCAACAGTCCTTACAAAACCCTTAGTGTTACTAAATGAAACAAGCTACAAACTAAGACTACACCAGGAGCAAAAAAGAAAGAAAAGGGTTGTAAGGATGCCTATCAAAGTTAAGTTTAAAGAAAATCTAAAAAAGATAAAGTGCATCTGAGTAATGTCAAAAAAGTCTGAGTGTCAAATCAATCAGTCGGCACATTGACATTGTGGTCAATGACAAATAAAAAAAAATGTTTTAGTTTTTTTTTTAATCTTTTCAAAATGGATGTAATACATATTTCTGAGTTAGGATCAATGTGTTTAAACCAGTTTATATATATATCAGAGCTCAACACTACAAGGATTTTTTCCAGTTGGGCCAGTGGTTCAAACTTTCACTTGCCCTGCCAAATTTTTCATGGCCCCCACTAAAAAAATATCAATCAATCAATTAAATTAATCAATAAATAAATTAAAAAGTTTTGTAGTTGTTGTTTTGATCCATTTAACACTGCATTCCAATTAATAATATGTATTCTAATAAGTAAGCCACCAACCTTTTACATACCGGTAAACTTGATTGATTCCAATTTCAATACCCCAGCAAAAAACTAATAACCTAACTAATATAAAAACAAAAAAGTATCCAGGGTGCTCAGGGAGTTCAGTCAGATGTTTGAAGGTGCTCTTTGGGGTCGGGAATTCAAATCGGTGTAAAAAATAAGAAATCCAAGGCACTCTTCTTCAAAATTATTATTAATTATTATTATTATCATATAACTGTTATCTGGATATAGTTTTTTATCAACACATTGCTTGTCTGTGAAGGGAAAAAGGCAACTGGATGAAAGGCAGAAGAAGCCAAGACAAAGAGGGTAGAAAATATATGAGATCAGCCATCAAAAAATGCAGTACATGTAAAATGGCTGTAGTTATGTAACTGCTCACTGCATTTGTAATGTTGTCTGTTCGTTCTGTTAGGAATTTCACCTTTGGCTCTAGGGATGAAAAAAACTACTTCCATTTGACGCTGCCATTGGAAACGACCTTGACCTGCATGAGATGCTGAGAGCGAGTTAGTTTCTCTGCTTGATTGGGATTTCCGCTTGAGTTCAGACCAATGGGGAGTGTGTGTCATTTTGACAGAGTGAGCGCTTAAGGAATTGAGCAAGAGAGAGAGTGACAGACAGGGAGAGAGAAAACAGTGAAAAGACTTCCAAACTCATTTCTTAAAGCTGAGTCGGCAGAGCTACCTGCTGGGAGTGGGATGAAGGCCAATCAGTTGATGTCACACACTCCATGTTCGGGATTTAATAACCTTTACTGCGCTGGTGCACCAGAATGGCTTGAAATTTTATTTGGAGTTCCAAAAAATAAGTGTGTACATGAGAAACGTTGAGAGAGAGGAAATGGGTTTTCTCCGAACAAGCTTTTTGTGAACAACTCAATTTTTACAGATGTGTTACATGCAAACAAAACAGGAAACTTATGATTTTTTTTTTTACTCACCAATGATAGCTGCTTTGATGTTGAGGTTTATATATGTGCATGTGCTTGACTGAGTAGATGACAAGACGTGTGTACTGACAGGAACTCCCTGTGGTACCATGTCACTAACAACAACCTCAGCCATTAGACCAAAATATGTTCTAAAAACGTTTTATTAACGTTCCCATTAAGTTAAGAAAATGTTACATCTGAATGTTCTCAGAATGTTCAAAACCTTTTTTATTTTATTTTTACTTATGTTAACGTTATGGGAACAATCCATCTGATCATTTTGCTAACATTATGGGAATGCTACATTTAAATGCTATTTGAATCATCTGAAACAAATAATTTAAAATGTTTAATTTGTAAAAAAAAAAAAAAAAAAAAAAAAACTAAAAGAACAGAGAACATTCCCTGTTAGCTGGAGAGGTGAGTGTGCAAATGTGTATGTGTAAGTGTGATTGAAATGATGAGAAAGATAATTGGTCTTAGAAAAATCCATGTTAGTCAAGAACTAGTTTGAACATTACAACATATTGTCAGAATTTCAGACCCATCAGAGAATGACCTGGACTGCATGTGTATAAAGAGCACAGAAACAGGTTTGCACAGTTTAAAATTACGTGTTTCACTCTGTGTAATGTAGTGTGGTGTTTGGACATGTGTTCACACAGAAGGACAACTCAAAAAACAGGGACAAATTATGAAGGCACCATCTGTCCCATGTGCACGTCTGCATTTGTGTTTGAACAACAATGTCAACACTCAAGCGTCCATGTCATATGTCCATTGTGCAACGATTAAATTTAAAGGATTATGATTGTATAGATTAAGGGCAGATCTTTGTTAAATAAGGTCAAACACATTTTATATAAACTACCCTTCAAAAGTTTGCATCAGAAAGAATATTTTTTTGGAGAGAAATTCATATTTTTAGTGAGCAGAGCTGCATTAAGTGAATCAAAAGTGACAGGAAAGACATTTACAATATAATAAAAAGTCTATTTTTAAATAAAAACTAGAGTGTGCAGTTTCGTAGAGGCAAGCAATAGCAAGCGAGCTTCGGAAAAAAAACAAAAAAACCTTCCTTCACAGAGCTCTCCAAGTCCAAAGTCATGCCGCCTTCAAAACATGAAAGTTTCCAGCTAGAGGAGAAGTGTCATGAGACACGCCGTTAATGGAGGGTGGAACGCACCGCTTTCAAATTCCCTCATGTCTCATTCCCCAGTGAGACAGCATTGCAGAACAAAGAACATAACATTACAATAATGACAAATGTAACTAATGCAACTTATTTACAGTTATTGTTAGAACTCAAAGGGGTTTTGTAAACTTTTTGTTTTGTTTTAGGAGGAACTGTAAAAGGTGGCTGCTGCCATTCTCGCTCGGGGACTCGCTAATGAGGTGTGATGTCTGCTTTGCTTGAAGGTTGTCATCCTATCATTGCATTCGGTCCATCTTCTAGTGCTTGAATAATTAAATAAATTGGCAGGGCTTAAAAACATGCAAATAATAAACTTTCGTGATTATTCAGCATTGGCCCGTTCGGGAAAGTGACAGTCCAGAGCGTCTATCATGCTGGCCATCGGAACAGTCCTTATTGTCGAGCCCTGAAAATACTAAATTAAATCAATTGATTGATGCACTCCCTCGTGGATCTTTTAACTCTATAAACAAGTGTGGATAAGCAAGCGACAAATTCTTGGAAAGATTTCATGTGTTGCCTCATGATTTATTGTAATGTTTTCATTCAGACAGGTGCGGTAAGGTTAATTTTTTCATCTGTTTTTAGGCAAAGTAATGCCAAATTTCACTTCTGCCCTCTCTATTAATTAGTTTGGGACTTGTAGATTGAGATTTATCTGTGCCACAGTCAGTTTTGTTATTTATTGACTTTCAGTTTGTTTTTAGTTGTCACGTGTCTTCCTTGTTCAGTTTCCCCGCTCCACATTTGTGTTATTGGTTTCAGCTGTGTGTAATTAATTGGTCTCGTTTGTGTTTGCTGTATAAGTTGAACCCTCACATTCATTCTCTGTTCGGTCATGTTCACATTAGGTGTGTTTCTCTGCCTTTATTGGATTATCTTTCCTGTGTGGATTTATTACATTTCGTTTTGGAATTATATTCTTCTTCTGATTCTTTGTCTGCCTGCCTATGCACACACATCTGTTTATTCCATCTTATCACATTTTTCACATGAGTTTGTGTAACACACTGGCACATAGCGGTGAACTTCAAAACAGCAACAAATCAAGTACCGAAAGTATAAAAATAATGATATTGTACCATTTGAAATATTATATAAACCGATATTTTTCCAGTACTGGAATACAGTGCAACCATACTGTGCAGCAAGTCATACAAATTATTATATAAATTCTTAGCATTTAAACCTTGCCATGAAAAAATGTGCACTGGTTTCCACATGTATACTAAATTAAGTAAGGGATAATCCATGGGTAGTTTTGCATTAAACTATTTTAATACACGACGTGGAGGCAAAGAACCACCTGACGTGAAGTGCATTTCAATTGTTTAGCTAGCTGTGCATTTTCCCGTTTATACCATTGTCATTTCCCAGCATTGACAACTTAAAACTGTTATTGATGTTTGCAAGTGCACAATTTGACCGGAAGGGTTGAAATAATTGTTATTTACGTCAGTTATGACTCGTTAAATCTAGCATTCTGCCTACTTTGAATCATACAGAGATAAAGTAGTCCCTGAGATTACATTTACTTAAATAAATTATAGCATTTATTTGAATTAAATATCTCGAAGAGAGAGAGAGAGAGATGAGAGATGCGTGTGCAAATTACCTGCATCTGTTCTGCGACTTATTAGAACTTAACATCTGACAGAAATTTGCTCTAAAAATCACCTTTCCAAAATGAACAAGTCACACATTTCATAAAATGATTCACACAGACACTTAAATGGCATTTTCAATTTACTCAGCAACGACATCCTAACAGACCATTATGCACTTTCCCTCTCTTTCTCTCTCTTATACACGCACACACACAAACAAAGGTCTCAGTTGGGCCAAATGGCTTTCCGTGCCAAAGTAGAAATGAAAGAAAGAAGCAAAGAGAGCGTATATCAAGGAATAGAGGAGTAGTGGAAGGAAACACAAGAGGAGAAATGACAGGAGCAGAAACAGGGAATGAGAGACACTCCTACATAGAGAGAGAAAGAGAGAAATAAACAAGCAACTATCTCTCCCTTTCTCTTTCCATTTCTTTTTCTCAAGCCCTGAGGCAGTTTTCTCAATCACAAAACAAACTAAAACCCAACAGATAGTGAAGTTCAGATAGAGTGTGTTTGTTTCAGCATGCCAGTGAATGCAGGTGAATGTCAAAAGTGTGGCATGTTTGTGTGGGTGGAGTTTGGCCAAATGTTTTTGATGCTCAAACACCCTTAAAGTTTCAGGACTCAGGACATGTTTCAGCAGAGTTGGGGGGTTGCCATGGTGATATACGGGGGTACTGGTCTTGCGTAACTGGTTAACACTGACAGAATTTAGTCCTGAGAAGTGAAAGGGAGTATGAAAGAGAGGACAGTGAATGAAAGTAGAAGAAAAGCAGCAAAAGAGGGAGGAACCCTGCTGAGCACACCAACTGAGAGCAGTGGGATGGAGGATTTACTCAGGGCTTCGTTCATCTTACTAGGACTTACATAAATGACAACAAAAACATTTTGAAACTGTTTATGTCTATTTATTAAGATGAAGAATTCAAATGCAGTGGAGAGCCTGTGTCCCTGAATATACATACATTAAAATGTATGTGGATGTCCTGAGGATGTCAATTACTCAATAATTTAGATATATCACATCTATGTGAATCAAATGTGAATCATGACAGCTTGTGGTATGGGTTAGAGGGAGATATGTTGAGCTCATGGATGCTAGTGCATGTAGGCCATTACACTGCATCTGTCCCTGGGCTACTGCACAACAATGAAGCCTTTCATTCTCTCTGTAGACCCATATCAGCCCCCTCCCCATTAGACACACACACACACACACACACACACACACACACACACACACACACACACACACACACACACACACACACACACACACACACACACACACACACACACACACACAACCACCTCCTCTCCATGTCCTCTCCCCTCATCTTTTCTTTTCTGGTCCTCTCCTCCTGACCTCTTTATCACATTCTCTCACTGGTTTTGTAAGACAGTCAATGGCATCAGCTTCACAATCGAACACTGACACTGAAAGGAGTAGTTCACTTCAGAATTAAATTGTCCTGATTATTTACTCACCCCTAAATCATCCAAAATGTTAATGTCTTTCTTTCTTTAGTCAAAAAGAAATTAAGGTTTTTGAGGAAATAATTCCAGGATTCTCCATATAGTGGACTTCAACGGGAATCAGCGGGTTGAAGGTCCAAATTGCAATTTCAATGCAGATTCAAAAAGCTCTGCATGATCCCGGGCGACGAATAAGGATCTTATCTAAACGATTTTCATTTTCATTCCAAGCCTGGAATATTTTACTCAAAAAGCTTAATTTCTTTTCTACTGAAGAAAGAAAGACATTAATATCTTGGATTATGTGGGGGTAGAGGAGAGCGGGGCACAACCTAAAGCGGGCTTAGTTGTAACACCCTTGTAACTCTTGTATACTCTAGTACAAATACTCTTGTCCCGGAAAAACACTATCATTCATTCTTAAGCCCAAAAGTAGGCCAACACTTCGGCTGTCCACGTTCCCCAAAGGCCCACGAACCGTAAATGTGACGTATTTTTCATGTGCTTCATGAGGCACACACGCACATTTTCACACACACGCAAGGTCTCTCACTCTCTCCCTCTCTGCCGAGCGCGCGCTACACGGTTTGGAGGTCGCAAGCTCTAGATTCCGGGAGATTTGAACTAATTTGCGGACATCAGGGAGCCTCTAACAATAAGATTCACCCTCTTCATTTTGCGAGATTTGTAAAATGTACCCCAACTGAAAACTGTTTTTAAAAGAAAACCCACCACTTTATGTCAACTTAGCACGGGAGCCATCCTTTTTTTTCTCTCTCTCTCTCGGGAATGCGAGATCCGATCTGTTATCCAGATGCAGCCACTTGATGTTGACAGGTGCATGGCCGCGGGCCTGCCGATAGCTGTTTCACTAATTTTAAGAACACCTTCCACTTTAATAAAATTAATAAAATTACTCTAAAGATTATTTTGTTTTTATATGTTGTCGAATATGGTTTTATGAATTTAAAAACTAGAAATCCATATATCAAAAGCCGAACTGGGATGGAGTGAGTGACGTGACTATGCTAGTTGATGACCAGCATCTCAGAACTCATTTGACAGGCATTTAATGTCTGCTCACACAGAACGTGTTTTCCCTTCCAATCTGCTACTTTTCCATTGTTTTTCTGTGTAAACGCACTAGCTGTGTTTAACTGTTGCGTTCGCATCTCATGACAGCGTTCTAAAATCCCAGTGCTCAAGTTAAAATTAGTTCAACTTAAACACGCCTCAAGGCCATGCGTTTCCCCCGTTCCACTGCCCGCGTCTTGTGTTTTTGCTTTGGAAGTTTTTGCTTTCTTTGTGAATCGGCACTATCTCCTGAGTGAGTATCATAAGGTAAGATGCAGATTTTTGTGCTGTGTTTGTAAAATTTATTATGAGTTCTGAGCGTTCTCACATAAATCGGTCCATTCATTTGTATGTTCATCATCTTGTTTGGGCTGTTTATCATTAGGATTTTGTTAAAAATACTCTACCACAGCACCGCCCCATAAAATCAAGCCCCCTTGTGTTTGCTTTTCTCATTCGGTCAAATATAAAATCTTGTAAAATTCTAACTCTACTTCACACATCTAGGAATTAACTAAAAGTTCATAACAGAGACTTCCTTATACACTGTACACCATATATAATAACATTATCTTTCAAAAAACACACACTGCACTATGTTCTATTCAGGGCTTCATTCTACAGATTAAATCCGTTGAGAAATGAAAGCACAAAACAATTAAAGGTGCAATGTGTAAAAATTTTGAGTATCTATTAACAGAAATGCAATATGACATCCATAACTATGTGTTCAGTGGTGTATAAAGAACTTACTTAATAAACCGTAATGTTTTTATTACCTTAGAATGAGGCATTTATATCTACATAGGTGCGGGAATCCCCTTCTATAAAGGTCGACATATTGTGACGTCATGTTTCTACCGTAGCCGACAGCGAACAAACAGCGTTACAGAGCGCGTTTCGTGACTACCTTGAAAGAGAAGCCGCAGAAAGCTAGAAGCTAGCCATAAACACCGTGAGTAGTGACTTTTCCCTTGTCAGTGGTGTAAAATATGTAGTTGGATTGTTTCATGTAAATTAATTATTCTCCCTCGCTGTGTTATGGCTTTGCTATGTGGGGATAGATGTGCTGGTTACGTTCGTGAGACAGCTGATTAGTACTCTTGTCATTGACCGTAAAACAGTTACAGGAATCACCAACCCCTCGATCTTGGAAGCATTTTAAGTCGATCGAGTTTCCAAAATCAGAGAAAAAAAGCCTATTGTGTGTAGTTAATGGTGTCTAGGGGATGCGGAGGCGCGCGCGCTGTTACAATCACGTTATTTTTGCCGCACGCAGCTTTGGGCTCATGCGGCTCATGCGGACCAGTATAAACAAGGCTTAACGCTTAAACCAGCTCAGCCACAGTAACAGCTCATATTAGCCAGCTAAACTTTTACTACCCTGTTAGAAAAAATATATAGTTGCATAGTTTCATGTGGTTCTTCTCCCTCGCTGTATTATGGGTTTGCTATGTGGGGAGAAATGTGCTGGTTACGTTCGTGAGACAATCAACTAATTACTATTATTATATTACGTATTAAGTGAAAAGTGAAGTGAAAGTGACACGTGATGGCCAAGTATGGTAACCCATACTTGGAATTTGACCTCTGCATTTAACCCATCCAAGTAAGTGCACACACATTAGGAGCAGAGTAGTGAGTAGTGTACACACACACACTGCAAACGTGGATACACACACCCGGAGCAGCGGGCAGCCTTGAGTGGCGCCCGGGGAGCGATTGGGGGTTAGGTGCCTTGCTCAAGGACACCTCAGTCATATTCCTGCCGGTACTGGAATTGAACCAGCAACCTTTGGGTCACCAGTCCAACTCTGCTACCATTAGGCCATGACTGCCCCATGACTGCCCCATGACTGCCCCATGACTGCCCCATGATTAAGACCCTTGATCCTCACCTGACTATGGCTTTGTAAACTTTATCCATGATGTGGTTTATAATGGACTGTGGTACAGAAACTTTGTTTACTCTGGCTATGCTCTGCCGTCTCAGACGACGATGTTTGTCCCGTTTTAGCCACCACAGCTTCTTCGAAAGGGAGGGGTGAGTGGTGGGCTGAGCCCTTAGTGTAAACTCGCAACCGAACCGCTAGATGCCGCTAAAAGTCACACACTGCACCTTTAAAGTCTTAATTATGTACAGTTGTACATGTTGTACATAAAATATTGTTTAGTAATTCTGTTTAGTAATTCATGTTGTACATGTACAACCCCACCTTGTTAAAATAGATGGGGTTTCCCTAGCCTGGCAAGCCAGACCCACCTCAAGATGTTAGGTTTGGGAACTTACCAGTGGCATGCCTCAACCCGAGGGGCGGGATAAGTGAAAGTGACACGTGATGACCTCTGCATTTAACCCATCCAAGTAAGTGCACACACATTAGGAGCAGAGTAGTGAGTAGTGAACACACACACATACACTGCAAACGTGGATACACACACCCGGAGCAGCGGGCAGCCTTGAGTGGCGCCCGGGGAGCGATTGAGGGTTAGGTGCCTTGCTCAAGGACACCTCAGTCATATTCCTGTCGGTACTGGAATCGAACCAGCAACCTTTGGGTCACCAGTCCAACTCTGTTACCATTAGGCCATGATTACCCCAAAAACGGTTGTCTTTCAAATTCCCTCTCCACGCAATAGGATAGCGCTACAACCAGTGTTGTGCTAGTTACTAAGATATAGTAACTAGTTACAGTTACTAGTTACTTCATTTAAAAAGTAACTCAATTTGTTGATTACTTACACCAAAAAAGTAATGTATTACTGTTAAAAGCTTTTTTAGTTACTTAAAAAAAAAAATTCTTTAATGTTCCCATTAATGTTCTTTTATGCATAATGGTCTACACAAACACAAAACTGACTTAAACAGAAAGTAATTTTTAAACACTATTTTATTTAAGTGAGACCAGCACAAACTGAATATATCACAAGGATTTCTGAGGTGACTCGCCATGCTGACTGTCAATCTTCGCAGTAGACGCGCCAGAGAGAAATGCACATTTCATACGGATTACATAAGCAGAGAGCAGTCTGTAGTCTGTTTTCTTTCGTTTTGAATTGTTCTGTTTAAAAGTAGACATGTCTGTGAGGCAAGTAGGTTACCTTATACGCCGAGTTTCGGTTCATTTATGAGACGAGCTCCAGTTCACGCGCTGGCGCCTCCGTTTCGTGATTATCTATCGTCTGCTATATTTACTTCTTATTTATTAAATCCAGGCAATTGGTTGAGGAAACATTGATTAAAATTAAGATACAATTAATACAAAACGAAATTCACTTTAAAGAAAGGTTTTGTTCTTTCTGTTTGATGTCTCTGTGAAAGTTTTAAAGCATATTTTAGTGCCGCTTTCAGAGCGCATACGTACGGAGAACTGTCACGTCCGTAACATTGTTTCTTCCTCATAAATGTGAACACTAAAAATAAAATAAAATAAAATAAAATAAATATTTTGTTCTGTGGAGACTGAGAGCCAACCCTTCTTCATCCGGTGGGTAGAATTACTTTGGTTTGCGCAGTGTAATTCACAGAATTACTAAACAATATTTTAGGCCTATAAAATTCAGCCCGTAAATGTGCATTTTCTAAGCTTAGAAAATGGACAAAATTCATTTGATTCTAATCATAATGTAACATTATTGTGAAATTGATTTCTTTATAGGCTATTTGCTATTAGTATAGTGAATCCTTATGTTTTTATCCAACTAGGCTGTGTGTGGGCCTTATGTAAAATACGGGACAAATCGTTTCCCTTATTGATTTGATACGGGACGCATCATTTTACTTGTAAATACGGGACAATTCCGTATTTTAAGGGACAGGTGGCAAGCAATCCTACCAGCAATCCTACAATGCGTCGCTGCTGCAAACATGTTAGGCTGTAGGCTACACTTCACCCAAAATTAATTAATTAAAAAAAGTAACAGACAACGCACCATATGGTAATGGTAACGGAGCTAATTTATTTAAAAAATTAATGCGTTACAGTATGAGTTACTGTCAAAGTAACTGCATTACAGTAATGCGTTACTAGTAACGCGTTATTGCCCAACACTGGCTACAACCAACCAGAGCAACGCACGGTTGTGGCTAAGTGAATCCCATGCGTACCCACCAACGGAGCTTGTTCATATATTAAACTTTTGCTGTATCCTGTCGGATATGGCAAAAGTATACGGCAAAAAACGGCATAATACGGCAAATAACACATCTTCCTTTTTTAAGAATGACTTAAAGTTTTTTTAGCTTTACTGAACAGCTTCTGATTGGAATGGTTATATGACTTTTTTCGGGTTGAATGCTGGTCGACTCGACCCCCCCTGGTTCCTGTGAGCGGAAAAAAACGTACTTGCAACTTTGGGCCGACGGTTAGGAAGTATCGCGTAATATCAGCTCTCGCGATGTAACGAATTGCTTTACGGCACTGCACACATATAAGAGGCAGAAAGCTTGGAAAGCATTGTCGGAGGAACAGAGAAATAGGAAACAGCAGACTGACCAAGCGAGGAGTCCGACACGAGTAAACATCGGACCTGCGTTTTCAGAATGGTGAAAAAAACGAAGAAAGCGCGGTCGGAAGAGTCTAGAAAAAGGAAACGAGAATCTGACAGCGCGAGGAACCGGACAAGAGTCCTACTCGGTCAGGCTTTCACTGTTAAAGTTGATTCCTGCGGTTATCATGAGACCAGTTGTCAATATCTCACATAATTATCAGGACATAAATAAGCCTACACCTTGTAAATAGTGTAAATGAGCACAATTTGCAAACTATTATGATAAATTGCAATAATCATGTCTAAGGACATCATAACGGACATTGTTACGAAATAATGCGACGTACATGTAACTTTATTGATGTCATCTGGCATTTTGTTATGTTTACATTACAATCAAAAAACACAAATGAAATTATACCTTAGGCCTAGGCTATTGGCTATTTACTTGTAATTTAGCTGCAATCATGTAAAAACGTTATAAACCATCAAACGCAGTAGGCTACTTCATTATTATAAAGTGCAGAGGCCGTGAGTGCAGAGCTCTGCGTAAGTGGCATTTACGACAGTAACGTTAAATACAAGTACTCTACAGCGACTCTAGGGGTCGCTGTTTGACCAAAATGGAATTCCTGTATAGTGTGCCTTTAAGTACTGTTCTTTGTTCTCCAGAGTCGCGGCCAAAGCCGATTTGAAAGAGATCGTGTATAGAGTCGGTAGGCGGGCTTAACATAATGACGGCAGAGATGTGGTGGTTACGTGTGAATTCCCTGCTACTTGAAACAAAGAAGATGACCGCTGCTGCTGGCGAACAGCGGTCATCTTCTTTGTTTTCAAGTAGCAGGGAATTCACACGTAACCACCACATCTCTGCCGTCATTATGTTAAGCCCGCCTACCGACTCTATACACGATGTGATTGGCCTGACTAGAGTTCGTTTTTTCCAGCTCGAAAGCCAACGGAGAGTTGCTAGGGTACACTGGTGGCAACATAAATTTTGCTGCCGCTAGGGTACGTCTAGATTTCTAGGCTAGGGTTTCCCAAAAGGAAGGGACAGAATGACGGAGTAACCGTAAACCGTATGTGTTGTTTCATTCATCGGAAACGGACCACTTACCAGTTATTTTTAGTGCTGATAACATAAGACCTAAGGAGCTGTCAATCACATACTGGCATTCCTAAGAGACCTTCTGCAAGCTGGCCTTTCACCCAATCATCACAGAGGGACAGACAGAAAGAGAATGCTGTCAAGTTATGTATCTACTGAATGACCCCAGATAGGGTCCATGGAGGATTCACACAATCTTCAACGTCAGCATTATACTCACGCACACATACAGAAGGTCTGGGTGTTATGAATCTGCTTACAGTTCAAATATATAAATGTGTGAATTAGGGCTGAAACGATTCCTCGAGTTACTTGATTACAAAAAAAACCTTGAGGCAAAAACTCTAGACGTTTCTCAATGTCAAGGAAGGATCCTCGAAAGCCGCAATTTCAAGGCATCCGTCGAAGGACTGTTCCAATGTCGAGGATCCTCAGAATTTCAACCAAGGGCTGAGTCCTTCGTTCGAAAAATATCCCATACACAGGAAAGGATGCATATGTGTAGACTTCATCCACCATCCTGTGGACAACCCTGTGCACTGTTGGAAGTGGCATGCTAAAGACCCTGGAGACAACTCTATAGGCTGAACCTGTGGCCAGCCAGAACAGGAACACGAGTGTCTCCAGGGTCGGGCCCCATCCATGCTGCCTGTCGGTCTTCAGGGCCACCATCAGCTGCTGCATGGCCTCTCTGCCCAGCCTGAAGTCTGGTCGAGTGTCCTCCCCTCCGTAGTACCGCTGCAGTACAGGCACTGTGGCATTAATGGAACAGTAGTGCCGAGCATGTACAACATGAAGAAAAGAGGAAGGTTTAAGTATAATTTCAGTTTTGCCATTTATTTAATGTTTGTTAAACTATTAAACATATCGGCTCAACTGATTTGCAGAGGGGGGATTTAAAGCTGTTCCCTTTTACTTGTAATTCCCCTTGTAATTTTGACTTCATATAGCTTTTTTTTTGTTGATCACATATTTTACCATTGCATGTGTTTTAACAGCTAGTATGTTAAATACTTTCTATAGACGCAGTTCTGTTCACTCGGGCAATAGAATCGTTTTTAAATCAATAAACTCCTTTATAAATCAATATTTGACAAAATAAGGATTTAAAAAGGATTTTATTGATTTAAATCAATAAATTTGATTTATTGCCTTGCTATACATTATCCCTTACTTTATTTATTTCTATGAGGGCTGACAAGACAAAATAAGGACTGTCAAGTATGTTTAAACAGTGCGGGTCAATTTGACCCATATTTTACCATTGCATACGTTTTAACAGCTAGAATGTTGCTATAGACGCAGTTCTGTTCACTCAGGCGACATAATCGTTTTAAATTAATAAATTCCTTTATAAATCAAATCAATATTTGTTTCAAATTGTTGATTTATTTGGTAGGTAGCCATGTAATAAGCGGGATAATGTATAGCGAGGCGGTTTTTATCGAATACAAACCCTTCAGGCTGATTCAAGACCCCTCCGCGTCCCGGAGTTCGCGGGGTTGTATTCGCGGGATTTATTCTATAACAACCGCCTCGCTATACATTATCCCTTACTTAATTACTTTATTTATTTATTTCTATGAGGGCTGACCAGACAAAATAAGGACTGTCAAGTGTGTTTAAACAGTGCGGGTCAATTTGACCCATAACATAATGGATGTAATTATTTTTAAATTAATGATAGGAGCTTTAACGTTACTTACCATCCCACGTCTTTGACGGCAGAGGTGGCGACAAATAAACTTTCTCCTCCTGCGAGCCTGACGCCGATACCACTCCATCTCCATCTCCATATCAGCAAAAATGCTGTACAGCATCCAAATCAATATCTTCTCCATTTTTAAAGCGCCGAAAGCGGACCTTTTCAGTGACGTAATGACGCAACGACGTGCACTTGCTAGCCTGTTCCATTTACGTGTTCTCCGAATGCTAAAGAGGAGCCTCGCCTATCCACCTTATTCTGCTCTAAACAATGCGCGCCGCCATGACGACGACTCCGGTTGCCTACTTCCGGTTCGTACTGTATTAGCAGTGAGAGAATGAGTTCAGGCTCAACATGTGCTGTTGATGGTTGTTTTAACAATTCAAAGAAGATAAAAAACTTTTTAGAAACTGGGTGCTTTGAGCATAAGATAAAAAGGAGAGAATGCCTATGTCCGGTTCGTATCAGTTACAGAGAGTAGACGTTTTTGGTTTGCTGCGCTAAAACTGAAGCATCCAACGAAAAAGGTGTAATTGTCACACTACTGCAAGGATGAAGACACAGAGAATGGCGTTAACAGGTTTTATTTTAGACACTGTATGCAACTCCTGAATACAGGAATGAGCTTCGAGATCCACACAGGCAACACAGGGCGAAGACTTGAACTTGAGTCCGTCTTGTAGATACTGGAAATAGCTGACCACTGGAATCCTGATAGAGATCCGCGAATTCCACTGTAGAACACAGAGAGGCGGTTTGGAGAATCCCGGGGAACCACCGCACACAGAGGCTGCTTGGAATATACACACACACTGGGAGGTTAGTGTAGAAGGACAATACTTGCGTAGATATATTGAGGATACTGGAACCAGACCGAAGGGTTTAGGAACCGGAGAGTCAATGGCATCAAAAGACGAGACCTGACAATGAGCTGTAGACTGACTGGGGTTTATATGCAGAGCTGGCGTGGTGAGTGAAGTGATGAGGGTGCAGGTGAGGTGAATCAGAATTCCGGTGATTGCGATCGGGACCAGGTGTGTTGGGTTGAAGCTGGCTGGGGTGTGTCGTTGGGTGAATCCGTGACAGTACCCCCCCCTCCACGGCCAGCTCCTGAGGGCCGTAGACCCCGACGACGAGGGCGACCTCGTGGACGGGGGCCTGGACGATCCGGGTCGTCACGGTGGAAGTCCTGGAGGAGCATAGGGTCCAAGATGTCGTCCCGATGGACCCAACAGTGTTCCTCAGGTCCAAACCCCTCCCAGTCCACGAGGTACTGCAGCTGGCCCCCCCGTCGTCGAGAATCCAAGATGGTGCGGACCTGGTATACGGCTTCGTCTGTGGGGTCCACTGGAGGAGGAGGGGGTACTTCGCCAGCTTCAGCTTCTGTGGAAGGGGAAGAGAGAGGTGCAGTGTAGGGTTTCAATAAGGAAACATAGAAGGTGGGTGCACTCACTCTCGGTGAACCAGTGCTGGACCGCTGGAACGTCCGATGGTTCGCCTGTCCATGGGAACAGAGGTGGTTGGTATCCCAGAACGCATTGGAACGGCGTCAAGCCTGTAGATGTTTGGCGTAGAGAGTTCTGGGCATACTCTGCCCATGGGAGGTACTGGTCCCAGCGGTCCTGTGCGTCATGGCAGTAGGTTCTCAGGTATCTCCGGATCTCCTGGATCTTACGCTCCGCTTGGCCGTTGGATTGAGGGTGGTACCCCGACGTCAGGCTGACCGATACTCCTAGAAGCTTAAAGAACGATTTCCAGACTCTTGATATGAACTGTGGTCCCCGATCCGATACTATGTCCTCTGGGATTCCGAAGTGGCGGAAAATCTCTGTGAATAACATCTCTGCTGTCTTGAAGGCTGTGGGGAGTCCGGAGAGGGATATCAATTTACAGGACTTGGAAAATCTGTCAACGACCACTAGAATGCAGGTCTTGGAGTTGGACGATGGTAGATCGGTAACAAAATCCACGGCGAGATGGGACCAGGGTCTGTTCGGAATTGGTAGGGGCATGAGCTTCCCTTCTGGGAGACGTCGAGGTACCTTGGCCATAGCACAAGCGGTGCACCCCTGCACGTATCGGGAGATATCCTGGGCCATGCCGGGCCACCAGTAGCGCTGTTGGAGAAGTGAGAGGGTTTGTTGGCTGCCTGGGTGTCCAGAGCCCGGAGAGGTGTGTACAGAGTCCATGAGGTGAAGGCGGAAGTTGGTAGGTACGAAAACCTTCCCCTCAGGACCCCCCGGCGGAGCAGGTTCGGTAAGGGTGGCGTCGGCAATGAGTTCGTTGATGTTCCACTGGATGGGACTGACAAACATGGCTGGAGGGAGTATGGTTTCTTTGATTTCTGTGGAGGTTTCGGATTGATAGAGGCGTGATAGAGCGTCTGCTTTGAGATTCTTGGAACCCGGGCAGTAGGTAACTGTGAAATTAAAGCGTGTGAAAAAGAGAGCCCACCGAGCCTGGCGAGGATTTAATCTTCTGGCCTCCTGGAGATACTCAAGGTTGCGGTGGTCTGTAATTACTTGAAATGGGTGGTTGGCTCCCTCCAACCAGTGTCTCCACTCCTCTAAAGCTAATTTAAAAGCCAAGAGTTCTCGATTACCGACATCATAATTCTGCTCTGCCGGGGACATCTTGCGTGAAAAGAAGGCGCATGGATGGAGTCGTGGAAGGGTCCCCTGCCGCTGTGAAAGAACAGCTCCAACTCCGTTGGTGGACGCATCCACTTCCACTATGAACGGGAGATCAGGGTTGGGATGACACAGCGTAGGAGCAGAACAGAAGGCTCTCTTCAAACCCTCAAAGGCCTCGGAAGCTTCAGCAGACCAGGTTAACCGTGTGGTACCCTTCTTCAGCATGGAAGTTACTGGAGCGCAGATCTTACTATAATCGCGGGTGAACCGACGATAGAAATTGGCAAAGCCAAGAAAACGTTGCAGCTCCTTCAGGGACTGGGGTTTAGGCCAGTTGATCACCGCTTCTACATTATTTAGATCCATAGAAATGCCGTCTGGCTGAATCACGTACCCCAGGTAGTGCATGGATTCTTGATGGAACTCGCATTTTTCTAACTTCAGGTACAGTTGGTACTCACGGAGGCGTTTAAGGACTTGCTTCACCTGTAGTACATGTTCATCGAGGTTGGAGGAGTAGATTAGGATGTCATCAATGTAGATGACCACAAACCGATGGAGCATGTCTCGGAATATCTCGTTCATGAAGCCCTGGAAGACTGCTGGACTATTCGACAGCCCGAACGGCATAACCCGATATTCATAGTGCCCAGCAGGAGTGATAAAGGCGGTCTTCCACTCATCGCCTTCACGTACACGAACCAGGTTGTAAGCACTTCTCAAATCGAGTTTGGTGAAGACCCGAGCTGAACGTAGCTGTTCCAGAGCCGAAGGTACCAAGGGCAGTGGATATCTGTACTTGATGGTAGAAGCATTAAGGATGCGGTAATCAATGCATGGGCGCAGTCCTCCGTCCTTTTTCCCGACGAAGAAGAAGCTCGAGGCGGCAGGGGACGTATAAGGTTGAATGTATCCTTGGCGTAAGGCTTCCTCCACATACTCCTCCATGGCCTTCTGCTCCGGGATGGACAACTGGTAGATCTAACCATGCGGTAGAGTGGCCCCAGGCAGCAGGTCAATAGCACAGTCCCATGGCCGGTGAGGTGGTAGAGTGGTGGCGAGTTGTATAAACACGTCCTGGAAGGCCCGGTATTCCGGAGGGATCTGGTGGGAAGACTCGGTGACTGGACTTTCGACGGAGGTTGAACCCAGGACTGCTGAGACAGCGGATATGGCGGATGAGGATTGTTTCTTGACAGGACGTAGACAATGCTTTTTACAGTGATCACTCCAACGACTTACTTCTCCAGAAGTCCAGCAGATGTCAGGCGAGTGCTGAGTAAGCCACGGGCGTCCCAGGACGATATCTGCAGTGGAGCCCTCCAGTACCAGTAAAGAGCATCTTTCTTGGTGAAGACAACCGATGGACAGGTGTAATTTGGGACTGCAGTGCTGAATACTTCTTTTACAAAGGGGTTTTCCAAGGATGGAGTGTATATTCAGTGGTTGATTTAATCGTCGACGGGGGGTTTGCAAACGGTTGAGTAGAGAAGCTGAAATGAAGTTCCCCGCTGCGCCGGAGTCAATCAGAGCTTTCGCTGGAATAGAGTGTTTCAGATATGTTATTAAGACTGGAGTTTGTTTTAGGTTTAACACTGGAAATGGTAGATCTACAGTACTCACCGCCGAACGGCTGGGACGGACGGGACATTCGACACGATAATGTCCAGAAGCACCACAGTAGAGACAAAGATTATTAGTTCGACGTCGGTTACGTTCAGATGTAGTTAAACGTCCTGTATCGACTTCCATTGGCTCAGGTACTGGAGGGCTTAAGGACGAGGAGATGCGAGTACGAGCAGGGAGATTAGACAAACATGCAGTGCGACGTTGGTCTATGAGGATCGAGCGTTGGATGAGTTTTTCAATCCCAATGGTGTCATCATAGATGGCCAATTGTAGCCCGACATCTGGGTTGAGTCCTTGACGATAAGCCCTCATCAAAGCGATTTCGTTCCATCCGCTGCTTGCCGCGATCGTCCGAAACTTCAAAGCGTATTCTGAAACAGAGGAGGTGCCTTGTCGTAGGCGAAACAGCTGATCATGAACGGAGATGGCACTAGAAGTTTGAGCGAATACAGTGTGAAAATGTTCAAAGAATCCATTTAAAGTCTATAATGCGGGTGCATTGGATTCCCAGAGAGCTTGAGCCCAGTTTAATGCGCGACCCGAGAGCAGAGAAATTATAAAAGCAATTTTGGCTCTTTCAGAAATAAACTGAGCAGCGTTTACCTCCAAGTAGAGTTTGCATTGAAGAAGAAATCCGTTGCAATCCTCCCCGCCTGCATATGAAGCTGGTTTGGCCATGGGACTTACTGAGGCAGGTCGGTAGTTCTGAAGAGCGTGACGGAATTCAATGAGGGTTTCTTGAAGTGATTGTTGCGGAGCGACGGCTGCATTAGCAGAGGCATCCATCAGCAGCTGGGGTGCGGCGGCACCCCGAGGGGCTTTGCCGGATGCAGCGTGGATCTCAGAAGCAGAGGAAGCTTGCATGGTGTGATTGTCAGGTCTTCTGTCACACTACTGCAAGGATGAAGACACAGAGAATGGCGTTAACAGGTTTTATTTTAGACACTGTATGCAACTCCTGAATACAGGAATTAGCTTCGAGATCCACACAGGGAACACAGGGGGAAGACTTGAACTTGAGTCCGTCTTGTAGATACTGGAAATAGCTGACCACTGGAATCCTGATAGAGATCCGCGAATTCCACTGTAGAACACAGAGAGGCGGTTTGGAGAATCCCGGGGAACCACCGCACACAGAGGCTGCTTGGAATATACACACACACTGGGAGGTTAGTGTAGAAGGACAATACTTGCGTAGATATATTGAGGATACTGGAACCAGACCGAAGGGTTTAGGAACCGGAGAGTCACTGGCATCAAAAGACGAGACCTGGCAATGAGCTGTAGACTGACTGGGGTTTATATGCAGAGCTGGCGTGGTGAGTGAAGTGATGAGGGTGCAGGTGAGGTGAATCAGAATTCCGGTGATTGCGATCGGGACCAGGTGTGTTGGGTTGAAGCTGGCTGGGGTGTGTCGTTGGGGTAATCCGTGACAGTAATACGTTATCAGTAGGGATGGGCATTTCAAGCAAAATAATATTCAAAGATCGCTGGGTATTATTCAATTATTATTCGAAAATCGCACCCCTCCATCACATCACGCACACATGCATGTATAGGCTAGGCTACACACCAGAGCATGTGAGCAAAGCTGAGCAGTGTGACGCTTAAATATAAGTAAAAAAAACAAAAAAAACTAAACATACGTTTTATATTTAAGTTTCACAATAGGCCTATAATGTTTTTTTTTCATCTATGTTGATTATATGAAAAGGGACCCACATGAGATGAGTCAGATATGATCATAAGATGCCCAATATATCGGAAAACATTTGGAATGGCTCAGACTTGATTATGACCACTTGTTAAGTTTTGTTTTGTAGAAAGCCTTTCTTTAAAGTGAATTTCGTTTAGTATAAATTGTATCTTTATTTGTATCAATGTTTTATCAAAAAAAATTGCCTGGAATAATAAATAAGAAGCAAATAGTAGATATACAGGTCACGGAGGCGCGGGCGTGTGAACTGGAGCGCGTCTTATTAATCAACGAAACTCAGCTTATAAGTTACTTGCCTCACATACATGAGAAGTATATCTATAGAAAGCTTGAAATGTGTACTTTTAAACAAAATAATTAAAAACGAGCAGAAATGGGCTGCTCTCTGCTTATGTAGGCCATAGGTTAATTCAACTGTATGACGTGTCCATTTCTCTCTATAGGCGCGTTCATACGGCGAAGTCAGCATCATCAAATTTATCTTTGCAGTCGACACTTGCAGAAAACACTAGTTATTAATAAACAATTAAATTGTTTAATGCATAATCATTACTTTTGCCGTTGTTTGTGGCAAGCTTATGCGTGCGTTGAGATGCAGAATAGGCAATATATTATGAAAACGCTCATTATGGTTTAGCATTCTCTCCCATATAATATACATAACTTCCAACCCAACTTCAGTCGTGCACGGGCAGGGGCAGCCCTATTTCACATATTTTCTAACCAGCACATGACTGCGGCGTTCTGAGCATAAAGCTTCGAACCGGAAAAGGACAACCGGCTTCCGGTTCAACCCCGCTATGATCATGGGTAAATTCGCTAACCAGGAAAAAGGTGGATAGCCTCTGAATGAAATGACTTGGAAGGATCAATCCTACCAAGGAAGTATCCTTGACATTGAGAAACACCTTCTGCCTCGAAGCCTCGTTAAATTCCTATGACGCGCACTATACGCAGGGATTACGGAACTGTTCAGGAAGCATTTTGAATTTAGTTGGCGCGATGGCGGAGAATAAATATGTAAATAAACGGCAGAAATTGTCTAAAGTGTGGGATCATTACACACTTAATTCACTTAACTCGCTGAAACAAGGTAACGTAGTCTAAGCCTATTGATATTCGCTGATTTTAATCCCATACTGTATTTTATAGCGATGTCGTGATGCGGTTTGCCTAGATATGATTTTTACTTTTGAGGACATTTTTAAGTAGTAAACGTAACTATCACGTTCAATTGCAAGAGTATAGCCTAAAAAGAACCCCTTCACACACACACACACACACACACACACACACACACACACACACACACACACACACACACACACACACACACACACACACACACACACACACGCCAGTCAGACCAATTGCAGCAATGCATCACATATGCTTAAACTTTTATGTAGCCTCGCAACAATAATTTCAGCATGCATTCACTGTAACGTTACACACCGGGACGTGATGGAGGAACAAATATTGTATTGCAGTCTTTGCGAGACCTTGTTTGTATTTCACGTCGTCCAAATACAGACAACAACAAAAAATTAAAGTCCCCAGCCTGTTGTTTTTAATAAAGATTCGGAGTACTCATTTTTCAGTAAAAACGCACGGAACATAAAGTGCGTTAGCTTTTACTGCGTGTTCAACAACAAGTCACGTTACAGCTCTTCATCAGCGTTAAACTACCAGAATAAACAAATATGCTTAGATGCTTAGAGTGGTTATATTATAACATCTTAAAGGAAAATTCACATATGAGATCTTTATAACTTGCATACTATATAACTTATAGTATATAACTTATAACAGCTTTAACTGAAATAGACACAATTTTAATATAACTATTCTGTAAATAAAACACACACATACACACACAAAAAAATCTGATTACTTGATTAATCGATCGATTAAGCGCTAGATTAATCGATTACAAAAAGAATCGATAGCTGCAGCCCTAGTGTGGATACTGACCATGTGAATATACTGTATATTTTCATGTCTATTAGTGAGCAGGACTGCTTTATACTATGTAGAAGTGAAAAAAATATAGCAAAATGAGTCCCAAACAATTCATGAAAAGGGAGAATCAGCATACTAGAATCAAATCAGCATATTATAATGATTTATAAAGGATTGTATATACGAGCCAACAGAAGGTCTTCTGTGGGACTTCACAAAAATTTAATGATGTTATGGGAGGAATGTGTCACAAATTCAACACACAGTGCATTGCACACTATTGTGTATGAGGCTGCGTAGCCGCAGACCAATCAGAGTGCCTATGATGACCCCTGTCCACCGCGGGAAAGCGCCTACAATAAGCTTTGGAACTGGACCTTGAAGCAGTGGAAGAAGGTTGCCTGGTCCAATGATGAGTCCCGTTTCTTCTACATCCAGGGTTTTTCCTGGGTTAAAATTGGTCTTCGTGGTGACTGACAAACATGGCCAATTGGCCATCCACACACAAAGTACAAAGTAAATCCAAAACAATGCAAAGAAACAGTTTGTAATATTAACCTATCCTGTTTATTATTGAAATAAAAATAATCACTGTCAAGACAGATCATAAAACAAAATGTCTAGAATGATTCTATTTTTAAGAAAATCTGTAAATTTACATGTACAAAGTCACTGAGTGACTGATTTGAAAAGTTAGTAAGAAAAATATCAACAAAGTAACATATTACATGAAAAAGTGGAAGGTCTGTTATTTTGCATTTACAGTCCAAGACTTAATGCACAGATCATTTAACATACAGTATCAGATTTTTTTTCCCTGTCCATTGCTTTGATTATCATCACACTGCGCATTTAAATACAGTTGTCAATCCAGAAACTGCAACTGTAGTTAACGGCATGAAAAATTTATATTAGCCTATATGCAGAAAGCAAGCAACGATCACTACCATTATTATCACTGAAGCCGCACTCTTGTGAAAACTCCTGTTATAATCAATGAAGCTTTCAATGTTTTGCAATGAATCTCTCTTGACATCATGTTTATGCTTTGTTGGTTATAATGAAAAGATTTGTGGGCATGCAAAACACCCGCTGAACAAAAATGCTGCCGTTTTGAGCAGATTCGGAATTAAACAAATAACTTAAAAACCTCTGATTGGACATTGCGTTCACACGTTCAACAGATATGTCTAATTGGCTACAAATCTCAACGCTATAAAATACGTTTTAAAAAGAAACCTTTGACGGTCTCTCCACAGAGCCCAAACACAAAGTCAAGTCAAGTCACCTTTATTTATATAGCGCTTTTTACAATGCAGATTTAAAAGCAGCTTTACAGAGATAACAGGAAAATAATGTTGTAATAATATTGTTAAATATAAAATTAAATGTCCACAAAACACTGGGACATTCTAAAACGCTTAACGTGAAAAAGGCTTAACGTGGCTTACTGTACTAAGACAGTAATATTAAAAGACCAAACTCAGTAAACATCATATTAATAAGCTATACTATGTGCAAAAAAATAAATGAGCCCAGAATATGAACGTTTATTTAATTTATTTGCGTTCATATTCTCGGCTCATTTATTTTTCTGCACATAGTATAGCTTATTAATATGGTTTTTACTGAGTTTGGTCTTTTAATATCACTGTCTTACTACAGTAAGCCACGTTAAGCCTTTTCTAATAGCGGTTTTCTATGGCAGGAAAATGCTTAACGTGTAATTTAACGCGTTGCGTTCATATTCTGGGCTCATTTATTTTTGTGCACACACACAAACTTGCGCACACTCATATGAGACGCGAGCGCACACACACACAAACTCGCACACAAACTCAATGAGACGGAGCACACACACACAAACTCTCCGCGCACATACTCATTTGAGACGCGAGAACACGCACACACAAACCTAGTGCACATACTCGTATGAGACGCATGCTCACACAGTACATGATGCATATGATTCTCAGTGTGAACGGAAGTCACACATTGGTAAGTGCATTTTTTGTTAACAGAGACTGAGAATCCATTGCTTTTATTGTTTTTGGTTGTTTTGTTCATTTAAATAGTCTTTAGAAATTAAAGTGTATTGATCTTTGAAAAGGTGTACCTGCATTTTTATGCCATTATCATTATTTTAGATGAAAATGGTCTCAGAATGACAATATTATCGTTTATCGCAATAATTTCTTGGACAATTTATCGTCCAGCAAAATTTTTTATCGTGACAGGCCTACTCATGGGTACATTTTAATCAGCGGGTACTGGTATCATCACATTAAATAAAACAGAAAAACTCTCAACACTCAACCTTGAGCTGTAACAAGTGTTCATTCAGACATGCTTATATGAAGCTCCATCGTGGAAAACTTCTCCATTGCATAAAATAAGCAATTTTTAGTATTAATTTGTGGTTTCACTCAAACACACTCACACATATACACATCAGGTGTGCAAGGAAAGCTGCTCATCACGGCTTGATTTAAAGGGCTGATTTGTCACTCAAAACATCATCCAATGATATTTATGAAAGCTCGCTAATAAGGGGGTAAAATGTTACAGAGAGAAAAGAGAAAGAAATAGGCTGTATAAGAAGCCAGTACAAATTATTTACAGTTATTTTCAGCAGAATTTAACACAACAAAGGCACAAATTCTAGACTTGTCTCTGAAGGAAACGTGCTAACCCAGAAATTTTCAGCAGTGAAACATATTGAACAAACTGACACTGACATTCCCCTAAAAAGTCCAGAACAACTCTATCACTGGGTCCTGTCTAGAAGGATATAGCTTTCTCTCACTTTTCTACACCCACAATTTAAGTCCATAATCCCTTAAGCCTGATGCATGAAGCTAGAAGCATGAGTTACAGAGTACGTTTAGAGATGACAAAACCATACAACAATCCAACCTGGTTTGGATCAGGTTCTCACAACGATTGGTGTAAACGTCAACTCTGTCAACTCAGGGTTTGATCCAGAGTTTGTGATTAACTCTAACTATAATCAATGAAGAGAAGAGAAGAGAAGAGAAGAGAAGAGAAGAGAAGAGAAGAGAAGAGAAGAGAAGAGACTAATACATATAAGCAGGATAGAAAGGTTTATGAAAATCATGGAGCTGAAGCATTTTGATCTCCTAGCAGGCCTGTCACAAGCTCTAAAGGTAACAAGTCATGCACATACACAAATTCCTGCTCTCTGTGATCAAGCAACAAATCCAACTTAATTTGTCTTAGAAATGGCCTTCAGTCTGAACTACAAGGTTAGGTGTGAGTACAAGGCAAGTATAAATAGAAAACTAGCACACACACATACTAGTTTTCACAATCTGACCAATTAACCAAAATAAAGGCAGTCATCTCCAATTTCAGTTAGCTGTAGACCCTGCAGAGATCACTCATGGGAAATAACCAGGCTTTCTGTTCCCCAGTCTCTGTGAGTCTGTGTGTGTGATCTCTCACATTTGATCAATGTGCAGAGAATGAAATATGAAACCTCAGGTGTCAAAAATACTATCAGTACACACCCTAAACTAAGCACACACAGACTCTGCAGAGTATGTGATAAATATAGAGAAACAGACTGTTTTTTCCCAGCTAATGAGTTACACTTACACTGCAAAAGACGTGTCTGAGAAAACAGCAGCTGTGGGCCAATCAGCAATGATTACTCAGCACTTAAGAGTCTGTGTCTGTGAGAGAAAGTGTCTGAAAGACTTACCCTGATTCTTCTCATAGCAGCGACAATCTCCATGCGACTGTTGGGTCTTGGGACATCCAGGCTGCCAACATACTGAAAAAAGCATGCTTGAATGTTAGATGAAGAGTGATATTAAATGCAACAGAGGAATCAACCGGTCTAAAATTAATGAGGCAGCTTCATTTGCACAAACACACATAAACACAGTTTCTAGGTTAATGAGTGCAAAGTTACTTTTGCATCGGCAGGACATTGCCAGCCTCATTTATCAAAGTCTATTTATGCTTAAATGCATCTAAATTTAATGGTTATCAACTGATTTTGTTTCAAGACCCACATATAGACAAGTGGTGACCATACCAAAGTTTCTAAAAAAAAAATGCATTTAAAATAAAAAAATATCAATATTACCACGAACTGCATAGGCAACAACAATATGCTAAATTATTCAAAAGACAAACTAAAAATATGCCTGTGCAAATTTATAATGCCTCAAGTTTGATTATTTGCATACACAATCTAAAAAGAAATCAGAGACTCAGGGTCAGAAATTAATGAGGGTAAGACCCAACATTAAATATTTGTAAATGTGAAGTGTATCAGTGCCAGCTGCAAATAACACACTTAACCAAGTATAGGCTCTGTGTTTACAAACAACCGTGTTCATTCTTTAATGCCCTGTTCTACGGAGAAGTTGACCTTATACTTATTTCCAGCTTCTAAGTCTAAATCCAGCTGAGAGAGACAACAATACTGACAACAGTTCAGCAAAAATAGAAACAATACAGCTGATTTAAGCTCTGAAAGACAAGAACGCAATACTGCAGTCAGAATGTGTGACTTTGAATGTCAGTGGTTCTAGGTCTTGGCTTTCCAGCCAATAAAATTCCTGGAAGATAATCCTGCATTACAAATTGGAGCTAAAATTACTCAGCAATAGGCTTCTGAGTAGCTCAGTATACAAAGGCTTTAGGTTTCCTGGGACATTTAACAGTCTGCAGATTTGAAACACTGACAGATACGCTCTATGGGAAAACACCAGTATTTATTAAATATATCATATGAGAAAACAGACTATAAATTTAATGGAATATGCAAGTGTCTGAATATCCAGATGTATTTAAGAAATGACTACGGTAAAAATAGAAGAGCTATCTGGGACCTTAAAGCATGCGCTGACTTTCATTAATGGGCACAACTTAAATATGTATCAAGTGTTCATATGCAGGCAAGTCAGAAATGCTGCGAGTATGCAAACAGGACCATGGTTGGTGTATATGAATATAGGAAATAAATAAAACCAATTTATATTCGTAAATAGGTTTATAGTAAGATTTAATGTAATTAAATGTATTACAGCATATGGGTTCAAAAATCTAGCAGCTGAAAAATCTAGCAGCTTACTGTCCCAAAACCTCAGCCATTGATTGGAAATTGATGTTCAATGTCTTGCTATACCAAGGCAGCTCAATATGTTTTTGAGACACAGCCAAGTAGGGGTTTATTCAATGAAATGTTAATGATTCAATGTCAAAGTCAGATCTAACCACAACTTCTGAAGAAACCAAATACCCTCCAGAGTTTTAAAGACATCTCGGCTCAGTCAAAGTACCAGTGTAACCAGCCGTGCAGCCATTAATTGGAAAGTTGAGCCAGACACCAAAAATAGTGTCGGTGGAAAAACTCTCTGCATATGGGTCATTGACATTTCTCGTCTGGATCTACGAAGTCAGAAGCGTTAGCTCATAATTAGTTCAGCTATTTTTATTACTAAAAAAGAAGGGGGGAAAATCAGTTAACCAATGTTGTTTTCGAAAATTATGCAAATTAAGCATGCGCAAACAACATGCATAAAGCATTGGTTGTCATAACAAGAAAACAATTAAATAGTGAGTTTTTTAAAATATTACATATTTTAAATATCTTACCTTTTTATACAAATGCTCTTAAACGGGTAACCGTAAAAAAACTTTCTTGATGACTCAATTTCAAAATATTTGTGATGAAAATATTAGGCTATAACCTTATTATAACCATTATAAATATTTAATATAGGCTATATTTATAGGCTATATTTAAATATTTATATAAAAAATAATATTAATATTACATTTCTATTAACTAATCACCGAAACGTGTGTTTTAAACTCGATTTATAAAAGATTTCCCCTTTTTTTCTATCTCGGACAGGTTACTTATTTATTAGGCTAGCCTACATATCCAAACATCTATTCAGTGGCATTTTCACCTGTTTTCGCGCAGCCTGTCTGGTGTCATTGCTGCAACCCAAAACATAATCATCATGGTTGTCTGATGTGTAAATTACCCCTGCTACACATCCAGTGACCTATTTGACGTAGCCTACATATGCTATACTCCAAACGACTACATAAAAGTATCGGTAAATAGCATAACTAACAATGTAAATAGCTACGTTTACAGTGGAGATGTCAGTTTTACCTTGGCTTGGAAGTGTATTCCGTGTTGATACGCTTCCTCGTTGTGAAGTGGGACTCGCGAATCCGCCACATCGTCCACCAGGTTGTACCTGTTTCTCCCGTGCATTTTCATAAGGAACCGTCCGGATGCTCGGCGAGAAATTTCGTCTGCTAGTCCCCAAGCTTCAAAACTACTGCAAACTAAAAAAAGATAGCTCTAGTTTAACCAGCAAAAACAAGTCGCCTATACAAGAGCGATTCAAAGCTAGGGAGCCCATTATAGTAGCAGCCCGGGAAAAGCTCAATGAAATCACAGGCTCCTCAACACAAAAGAAATGGGTTGGGCGCCTCTTTCCCCCTCTCAGTCCTCAGACATCAGCAGCGTTTATACAAGTCTGGCTTCGGCTCCGGTTGTTGAAGTGCCACGGCGAGAAAGTTTAATATAAGATGTGCTATGGGTGAATTCTGCACGCCTCGTGTCCTAATGGCATTCTTTATTTGCGTTGCTCTCTTCAACCTCTGATGCAATTCTCATGGAGCAAAGTTCCGTCTGCTGAACATCATTCAAGTCTTTCAAACACCACATTTAGCATAATAAAAGCGCACTTCCTTATAGTTCATCATTGATGAATTTCAACAGAACACAACCAGTTCTCACACTAGCCTATATTTAAAAGTTCTCATAGACCTAGGTGAAAAACATCAACAATTAGTCCTGGATATTGATGGACTACCTAGCTACAAGTTTTTGATATGTATTTTAATATACAAGTAATGTATATAGATTCTGCAGCTTTGAAAACAGATTCATAAAATGGTTTGCATTTGCAAACAGGTTCTATTAAACTGGCCCTCTGCTCCACAGAGAAGAGATCTGGGTCTGACCAGACTGAAAATACCGAGATTGAAAGGTAAATGCAATGTTTTTCATAAACTCTTTTTGTCATACTGTTTAAATTCTCTTCACATCCTGATAGCAATCAATAATAGAAGTGGTCTAAATATATTTTAAAAATTGCATACTGTATATCTTTTGTGGAAGACTCGGGATCAAAAAATGTTAGTCCAATCATTGCGTTCAGTCCAAATGCAATGGATGTCCTACTTGTCAACATCTATATATATATATATATATATATATATATATATATATATATACTGTAGATATATATTCCATACCTCTGGAATATATATTCCATACCTCTGCACACCCTGCTCACGCAGACATCACACGTCATTAGCACTTCCGCAAGGCTCCATTGACATCCATTGCAAACAAACAGCAGCCACCTTTACAGTTCCTCCTGAACCAAACGAACTAGTGCAGTGCCCATGCAAAATCTGTTTTTGTGTGTGTTTTTAGTAATTGTTGTCACAGTAGCTGTCCTCTGGGCCCGAGCTCATCTCAGATGGTCTAGAAGACAGTGGAAATGTGTGCTGTGATCAGATGAGTCCATGTTTCAGCTTGTTTTTGGGAAAAACAGACATCAAGTTCTCATTCACAAAGACGCTAGGGACCAACCAGACTTTCATCAGCGACAGGTGTAAAAGCCAACATCTGTCCTGGTATTGGGGGGCATTACTGCAAGTGGTATGGATGACTTGCATTTTTGTGAAGGCATCACTGATATGGAGGCATGTATTTGGATTGTACAGAGATATAAACTGCCATCAAGATGACATCTTTCCTGGGAAGCAAGACAATGGCAGGCCTCATTCTGCACATGCTAAAACTGAGTGGTTTCTAGACACTCAACAAGGGATGTGCCTGATGCCTGCCTGCAGTCCATATCTGTCTCTTATTGAAAATGTATAAAATGTATCCCATCATGAAAAGGAGAATCGGACAGTGATGCACAGACGGTTGAGCGAATGTCTTGTATCAGACAAGATTGGGCAAATATTCCACTTGCAAAACTCCAACAATTAGTATCCTCAATTCCCAAATGATTAAAAAGTGTAATTAAAAGGAAAGGTGAAGTGACACAATGGTAAACAAGCATCTGTCCCAACTTTTGTGGAGTGTGTTGTAGCCATACAAATCAAAACTTTATATTTACAAAATAAAATTAAGTTGGTCAGTGAAAACATTGCAAATATTTTCTTTGTACATTTGTCAGTTAAATAAAGGTTCAAGAGAATGAACAAATTACAGATTCTTAATTTTATTGCATTTTACAAAATGTCCCAACTATAATGGAAATGGGGTTGTATGTAATTAGCGTTTTGTCAACTAAATATAGTAATTAATAAAGTGACCTTGGAGCACAGTTCGACAGTTCAAACACAAAGTCTCCATGAGTCTGTTCACACACACACACACACACACACACACACACACACACATGTAGTGTTTCCATATTTTATGGGGACTTTCCATAGACATAATGATTTTTATACTGTACAAACTGTATATTCTATTCCCTTACACTAACCCTACCCCTAAACCTACCCATCACAGAAAACTTTCTGCATTTTTACATTTTCAAAAAACATCACTTAGTATGATTTATAAGCTGTTTTCCTCATGGGGACCAAAAAATGTCCCCACACGAACAGAGATTTCAGATATTGCCATCCTTATGGGGACATTTTGTCCCCATAATGTAGGGTTTACCAGGCCACACACACACACACACACACACACACACACACACACACACACACACACACACACACACACACACACACACACACACACACACACACACACACACACACACACACACACACACACACACACACACTGGGTTTTCATGTTTTATGGGGACTTTCCATTGACATAAGTATTTTATACTGTACTAACTGTATATTCTATCCTCTTATTAACCCCACACCCCCCATCATAGGAAACTTTCTGCATTTTTGCATTTTCAAGTATGATTTATAAGCATATTTCCTCTAGGGGACCAACAATGTCCCCACAAGGACAATAATTTCAGATATTGCCATCTTTGTGGGGACGTTTTGCCCCCACACGTTTTTACTGTGTTATTATTGCCCCTGTGACAACTTCATGTAAGATAAATAGCACAACTAGTCCCCATCTTCATAGTACATGCAATCTGGGGTGTTTTTATTGTTATTATTATTATTGAAAGGCAAGTAAGTCTGCTGATGTGGTCTTGCAACATGCACTTACCCTGTCTTGCTAGAGTCATTTCATTGACCCATCTCTCATCATGCATCTGTCTCAAAGAGTCTGTTTTCAAGTCACTATACTGCAAAACATTACAGAGAGTATTTTACAGTCCTGTTTCGCATGAACATACTGTAGGCTACTTATTGTAATGACACTAACTAGGTACTAACCCTGAACCTACCCCTAACCCTTAACTTAAGCCTTACTCAGCACTTTTGTGGGTAAGTAGCCTACACTGTAAGTTGACATTTAAAGTTCTCGTACAGTAAAGTGCAACCGAGAGTGTGGGAGAAAAGTTTGACAGCTTTGTGTTTCAATATTGACACAAGTGCTCCCTCTGCTGCATCACAGAGGCATAATGTGGCCATTATGGGTTTAAGATAGAAGGCTAGGTTAGATATCTCGGGTTTCTCAGAGTCATTCTAGTCGTCTAGTCGTCAAGTGGTCACAAAATATCAGATCCTGAGATTTTGATATCAGATCCTGAGATATCAGATCCAGATCCTGAGATATCAGATCCTGAGATTTTGTATGTCAAGTTTTTTTCTTTAACGTTTCCCATTCATTGCAATACATATTGACGTATTGACATATGACTGTCTGATAGAATCATGAACATAAAAAAGAGGCAATTTTAAAAAGTGCATTATAACAAGGGTACATACAAAACACTATGAACATACGAATTCTGAAAATAATGTATTTTTTGTAGCCTATTTATTTTAATTGTTATTGTTACGCGCTAATGGCTAGAATGGAATTTTCACTTCGCGAATAGAACGAACCAGTGCAATATGTTGCTGCCATGTGCCTCAACGGCTTCCGTCAGTTGCGTTGCGTTGTCAACAGGACCAAAACACTAGCAGCGACAGCACACGGGAGCTTTACTTTTGGTCAGTTCGTTGGCCATCGGCTGACACCTCACCTGTCCGGTTGCATTAACCCTGCCACGTCTTAGGAAACAGCAGGTAAACGGAATGCACGCGATGTCTTTATTTGGATATACGGCGACTGTTTA
The DNA here is from genome assembly GCF_051911475.1 of Siphateles boraxobius. Lineage (NCBI taxonomy): Eukaryota > Metazoa > Chordata > Actinopteri > Cypriniformes > Leuciscidae > Siphateles > Siphateles boraxobius. Next base: position 236,101 of record NW_027508766.1, read on the forward strand.
AAAGCGCGATAGCAGTTGGTGCTCAACTGAACGAAACTGACAGGGAGAATGCGGTGATGCGCCCAGCTAACGTTATGCCCTGCGCTGGTCTTTCCCACATATATCCCCCGACATGTGCTGTTAGTTGAGTATTTTATATAGAATGGGATGAATTAAGTACAATTGCGTTTATATGCAGCGTTTAGTGTTATTACAGGCGGTCAAGAGCCTATTTTTCCCAGTTAAAAGAAACTGGGCAGCTCTTGTGCCTGGAGCCAGTCCTGTCCCGTTAGATCGCCATCAAAACATTCAGCACACTGTAGTGATGTGCTGTCTGTCAGAGCTAATAAGGTCTTTATAATGTTTATACTGTAATCATGGATGCCGTGTATATTTACGCTTGTTTATCAGGCTCCATAGTTGGCTGTTTTATAGACTGGTTTTCTGTTTTTGTGCTTTAGCTTGGGCAGCACCAGCTGGTCCATCTTAGCAGCTTATGCTAGTAGATTATCTTGACATATTCACCAACCTAAATGAGATAACAAACCATACGACCATTAATGAACACTATGAGCGATCACTATGAGAGAGTGAAGATTGAGCTCCAGCAGATGAAGGCGGTGGAGAGCGAGGCCGCGGCCGACGAAGAGCAGCTGTCCCCGGCATCAGTGTCTTCAGTCCCCGCTGAAGCCTCCTTCGCGGCTCGGAGAGACCTCTCCAGAAGTAGCATCAATGGGAGAAGTCGGAGTAAAAGTAGGAGCAAAGCTGACGGTCATGAGAGACAGGTGAACGGCAAACTAATGTCAGATCTGACGCCACAGAAGTCAGACTATTCACAGGAGAAAGGACAGAGCCGTGCGAGCAACGAGCAAAACATTAAAGGTACGTTAAGGCTTTTAAAGGGCAAAACGGCGGCAAACGGTCACGTTGATTCATGCCAGAGACAAACGGAAGGGAAATGTGATTACCGTGGCAAAGAGGACGGGAGCAAGCTGGCCAAAAAGAGGAGAGCTGTGACGGTGGACACCTCCAAAGCGAAGACGTCGCTCGAAGCACTGAAAATGAGCATCAGACAGCTGAAGTGGAAAGAGGTGAGAGCTCCGCTATGTTCTGACACCTGACAAACTTTGACTTATTTACTTTTCATTCCGATTTTATAGCAAGCCAACTGTTGATAAGGGAATTCTTGGATTTGGGTTTTAAAACAGTTTATTCCATTCATTTTAAAGTAGCCTGGTTTGACTTAGCGGATTTTAAAGGGGACATATCATGAAAATCTGACTTTTAGCGTTTAAGTGCTATAATTGGGTCCCCGGTGCATCTAGCCTACCAACCCGGAAAATGTGAAACATAACAACCTTTGTAGAAAAGGTTTTCGGTAAATTAGAAAAGTAACTTTGTTTTGGTAAGGCTTTCTCTGCAAGCATGTCAAAAAAGTAAGCCTATCAGATTTCGCTCCCCTTCTGACGTAGGTAATATTACCACCCCTTAATCTGCATGCTTCCACCCATGCGCCACGGACCAAAACATGTCGTCTCTCGCTCAGGCTCATCCTTGTTGTATTTTGACCAAAAAAATGTCACAAGTGTCTAATAAAGACATAGGGAACTGTGTCAACTTGTGTAAAAGTTAAACATGACGGTAGCCTACATGCAAGTTGATGAGATGAATCAATGTAACTCCACAACAACAACTAGCTTCATAAATGTATCCACTAACCATTCAGAAACGTCCAAGTGCAGTGTCTCTAAAAGTTGCAACCTTCCTGAGTCTCTCCGTAAGTTATTGCTGGAGTATCTAAAGCTCGTGTAAAGGATCGTCTCTCTTCTGAACGGTGGCAGGGAGCAGCAGCTCATTTGCATAAGCATCACCCATTTGCATAAGCATCACCCAAAAAGGAGCAAATTTGACAAGCTATTGACCCCTTTTACGCCGACGTCACAATTACGTCACAGCGTTAGCTGGAGGCAAAACAAAGTGAAAACTGGAGGTTGCCATTACAAACCAGCACAGATTCGGCTACATAATAAGGATCTTAATTATTATTATTTTTATTAAATGTCATCTTGTTTCTGGGTGCAAGAATCACCTACAGGATCCAATTTGAAATTTATCGCAAAATTGTTTCAAAATTATTGTGATTATTTGTGAATCATCTATGATTGTATACATTGTTGTAATTGATTGTGATATACTTTTTGAAGAACCTGGTAAGAAAGAATAATCAAATACATAGTTAATTAATATAATTTTAATACCTAAAACATATTTTTATTTCTAGAAAATATTCACATCATTAAAATTGCACTGTAATGTCACTTTACATTGTCGTCTTCTGGCCTTGGCGCTGGGCAGGACCGCGCAATGTAACATTGCCACAAGTCAAGTTCATCACATAGTTATAGGGATCTAAAGATTTATATGCCCTCAGTTTGTCTTAACGCTCGGTTTCTCTATTAGGTCGGTGTAGAAGTCAGGTCACTCACTCAACCGAGGTAAGTTAACGTTAATCCTGTCAGATCGTCCATCCATTGACTGAGCGTGCATGGGTCGGCCAATCTGGTTCCGTCCGTTAAAATTAACTTTTGCAAATAACAATCGCGATCCTGGACAGTGAGTGACCTTGCACATGAAGATAAAATCTGATTTTCTCCCGCCATTGTTAAAAAACAAGCTAACAAAACTTGCAAACTAGCGTTAGTGAAGCGGCCAGAGGGACCGTTCTGCCTCCACCTAAGCTCCGCCCACATAAAAACGTCATCATGCTTACCAACTGAAAAGGGGTCTATTAATAAAGGATCTTGGGCGGTATTTTGAGCTGAAATTTCACAGACACATTCTGGGGACACCATATATTTATATTACATCTTGTGAAAAGGGGCATAATATGCCACCTTTTATCTATCTGTTCAGTTTGTAGTCATAAAACTTTTGAACCAGTTGGTTCCCTAAGGAATTTCCTTAAACAGTTTTTGATTTATCAGTAAAATAAGGTCTGTTTTTAACATTATTTGAAGATACTTTCACGTTTTGTTCTAGAACATGCATTATACAACAAATTGATGAATAAGGACTAAAACCACAATGATGCGACTTAATGTGCTTAACAAATCAGGCAACCAGTCAGTTACAGTCAGTAAATTACACAGTCAGACCTAAAACTGTAAGAATTTTTAAATTGGGTGAGGTTTTTATTATTAGGGCCCAAGCCTTGAAAAGGCGAAGGCCCTATTGTTTTCCTTAGGATTCTTCTTCTTCTTCTTCTTCTTCTTCTTCTTCTTCTTCTTCTTCTTCTTCTTCTTCTTCTTCTTCTTTTACTACCTTTTGGGCACTTTTGAGGCCCTTAACATCCTCGAAAACTCTTGAAACTTTGCACACGGGTCAGAACCCGCGACCATCAGGGCCGGGCTGAAGCTGGTACCCGGTAGAGTGCGGATCGGGCCGAATTTTTTTGTCCGAGCCCGGCCCGCGTCCTTCAGAGCAGTAACCGAACCCGACCCGAGCCCGACAGGCATAAAGATATTTATGTCCGAGCCCGACCCGAGACCGACAGTTAAAATCCCTTTTTTTTTCCTCATACTAATGACACATGTCCGTTTGTTTGTGTGGAAAGCCTGCTTTTATTAAGCAACTGTAGGAAGACATTCGGAAATGTCAGCAGGATGAGTGCATCAGAGCGCACGGAGAAACAAGCGCACTTAACGCAGACGCGCATGCACGTGTTTCGTTGTCACGGCTACATAAACAAATTTCGGCACACAGGAAGACAGATGTTATGGTAATATTTTACATGTATTTTAATCACAAAAACGAACGTTTGCATCACGTGAAAGCATCAGGCACATTGGCTACCAACATAATAAGCTGTTTTAAATTTAAAATGTTCAATGCCATATCGCGCTGATGTGACCGAACCCGAACATAATTTCTAAATATCTGTCCGAACCCGGCCCGGCCCGTCGGGCTCGGGTCGGGTTTCCTCTAGTACCCGGGCGTGGCAGGGGGGCTCGACAGCGCCCCCTGGAACGAGGTTTGAACACTTGTCCATATATCAAACACTCTTGCATGTAATATTCTGAAACTCGGTACACATATAGATGTCATCGGGCCAAACCACTTTCGTGCTCTAAGTTTTACGCCAGCCCAAAAGGAAGTCGGCTATTTAGGGTTGTTTGGAAACGCATGCTCAGGAATTTAAAACACTTCTCCTAGGGAATTCACCCAATCATCACCAAATTCGGTGTGCAGGAAGTCAAGACATTGAGGATCAAAAAAATGCCAGATGATTTTTGATATCTCGAACGGTTTGGCCGTGGCGAGGAAACGAAATTATAGCGAGAAACGTGAAACAGGAAGTGTGTTATAACTTCTGCATACATTAACTGATCTTGATGAAACTTCAGCAGTGTGTTCGTTGTAAGAGGCCGATCACATAGATGTGACTATTGTGAGTCAAAGTTATAGCGCCACTAACTGGCAGCAGGACGTGTGTCACTTTCAAAATGCTTTGAAATCACCCTCTTATTTTTACCTGATTTGCTTCAAACTTTATGTGTATAGTGTAGACACACGCCAGATGTAGACCTGTGAAAGCATTATTGATATCTTAGATACTCTTACCATGGCAACGCATCAAACTTTAATATTGTTTTTGGATGCTTTTGAGACTCTTAGCATGCCTGAAATTGCTTGAAATTGCATGAAACTCGACAGACAGATCACATTTATTAGCCAGTAGACATGTGCAAAGTTTCAGAAACGGGCGTGGTGCAGGGACTCAGTAGCGCCACCTTTATTCAAAAATGGGTTATTAGTTTTACCTACAGTAACAAAAATTGTTCTGTATTTTGTTCTCCCCGAGCTGGACAACTTTCTAATTTACAGTCATTAGCTCCGACCAACAGATATTTTGGTTTGAATGTGATTTTCAGGAGAATTTTCTCCTTCCCTCTGTCTCTGTGTGTGTGGGGGGTTTGGGGAATTTGTCTATTGCTTTTAAAGGTTTTCAAGGTTTCAGGGGCTTTTGGGGCCCTTAACGTGCTCGAAAACTCTTGAAACTTTGCATACAGGTCAGAGCCCACGGCCATCAGGGCCGGGCTGAAGCTGGTACCCGGGCGTGGCATGGGGGCTCAACAGCGCCCCCTTGAACGGGGTCCGAAAACTTGGTCCATATATCAAACACGCTTGCATGAATTAATCTGAAACTCAGTACACATATAGATCGCATCGAGCCAAACAACTTTCCATCGGTCAAGTTTTACGCCAGGCCAACAGGAAGTTGGCTATTATGGGTTGTTTAGAGAATGCTTGCTCTGGAATTTTAACTTCTCTTCCAAGGCAATTCATTCACCTGCCACCAAACTCGGTATGCGTGAAGTCAAGACATTGAGGATGCTAAATTGCGGACGGATTTTTGATATCTCGAACGGTTTGGCCGTGGCAAGGAAATTAATTTATGACTAAAAAAGGACACATAAAGTGTCTTATAACTTAGTTCGTTTTTCCTACAGTTACAAAACTTGGTGTGTATATTGTTCTCGTCAAGCCGAACAACTTTCTAATTTACAGTCATTAGCTCCGACCAACATGAAATCAGATATTTTGGTTTGAATGTGGATTCTGAGCATTTTCTCTCCCTCTGTCTCTCTCTGACAGAGAGAATGCACCCTGCCATTCTGTGTGTGTGTGTGTGTGTGTGTGTCTGGGGGGGGAGGGCCTCTTCGAGTGATAGTTTAGTTTAAAGGGTCATGAAACCCCCCTCTTTCAGCTCAAGTCTAGCTCACAATCTTTTTGAAAAATGCAACTTAAATGGGCGTGATGGCTGTGAGAAGAAGGGAGGGAGTGGGTGTGGCACGGCAGGGGAGGGGAGAGGAGAGGGGGAACTGTCATCAGCCAGCAGTGTTGCCAGATGTACGATAATTATCGTATTTGTACAATAATTTTGACCTCTGTACAATGTACGATCAATAATGAACAATAATTTCAGAGTTTTCAGTCGTTCGTCCAAACACACATCCTATCGCTTCTCTCTCTGACCCCGAATCATTTCGCAGGCTCACCTGCCTGCACGCAAGCACGTACACACACACACACACACACACACAGGCACCACACGGTGTCGCCCGGCCCGCACGTCAACACTACACATTCACAAGTCTCCCGCATTAGGCATTCAATTGATATATTATTGAAATATCTAAAATGTTCATAACTACCACTTATTTAACAAAAGGCAAGTAAAATGACCAGGGTTACATTTTAGACACACACATAGCCTACCTCTGAAGGGATAGAAAAGTCGTCAGGACTTGGTACCGCATTACTCGCAAGACGTAACTTGCATTGGTCATCGATAAGGCCAAAGTCCACTATTCTCCAGTTCTCGACGCTCTCTCGGGTAAAATGTTTGCGGCACACGTATTAAATGTGTCCGTGGTTGATGGCCAACCAACCGCCCGGAGCCAGAGTCTAGCCCTGGCAGCATCGCGGGGAAATATATTCAACCCACTTTGACTTTTGCACCACGAAAATTTTGCGTCCCCGTGATTGTCTCCCTCCTTTACTACGCGATATCACAGTTTGACATGTCTGTGGAAAGATCCACGTGGTGTCATGAATAATTAAGAGACAGTGTCTCATTAATAATTATGAGAGACCGATGAGTCATCAACGCACTACACTGTGCTCTGCCACGTCACAGCCTGCGATGAAGATTTTAAACCCGGAAGACGAAAATAGCGGGGAAAAACTAAAATGTAACCATTTTCACCCTACTATTAAAACTAACAGATGCTAACATTGTCTTCAATGGTTTTCAACACACATACCTCTGTTAAAATCTCAGAAAATTTGGTTTAGGGTTTTATGAACCTTTAATCACTAAATCATACATAGGGCCATACTGCCCTCTTGTGTCCAAAATTATATTTATATATACACATATTTGGTATGTGACTGAGGATATTTTCCCAACGGTAAACCGACGCAGCCGATTTGAATGCCCGGGCATTCAGATTAGGAGCACTAATCTGTTTATTTTTAAGTTTAATCAAATGTGTTTTTAATGGTAGTATTATTTCATATAGAAATCAATTATTATTATTTATATAATTAAAATTAAGGAAAATTTAGTTTTTTTAAAAAATTCTTGTTCTGTTCTGAATATCATTAAATTTAAAGGGTTGCTTGTGTAATATTTTGTGATCATCAAATCAGAATAATTATCTCGGTTTAGTGATTCCCTAGTTATTTTTTTATTTTTTTCATTGTTCTAATCAGGTAAGGCAAATAAAATTCTCTGTGTCTTTATATATATATATATATACTGTATATATCATCTGAATTATAAATAACTTTTTTTCTGTATAAAATAAAAAATCCTGAATAATCCAGACCAACCAGAGGGCACTATTCCTACAACATCATCAGTGCTGAAGCGGAACTACCAGAGCCGTTTGGCAGATAGCGAGCAGATGCTATGTGTTGTGAATACACCCATGTTAAACATTAAAATTTACTTCCATTGCATATGGCTCCATGGCTTTCAACACACTTCCATTGCATATCATAGAACACATATGTGTAAAATAAAATTACATTAATAAACCTGTACAAAGACCTCCAGATAAATACTGGGCTTCTATATTTCCACATTTTAAGTGCTGCAAAACATATTGAGCTATGACATCCTATGACATTAAAAATTATTCTATATTTAAATTATCTCATGTTTTTTAATGTATGATGCCAGTTTTTCTCTGTAACTGTTTTCAAAGTCTGCAATTGTATGATGCCTAGTGTTTGAGCCTGTTCGGTTGCGTAGTGTATTCCAGTCTTTTTTTGTCACTGAAAGATCTCACTGTTCCAAAAATTTCAATGGTAAACAATTGTTCCTGGAATTGCTATACTTTTTTTAATGTAGGCTATCTCTTATTCTGTGTTACATAATATTATTACAAATATACTAGATGAATCGGCTCCCACAATGTATACAAACACTTGCATGGCCTGTAGGCTTAATATTTCAGCAGACATTACCAGTCTTTAACCTTGTCCTTCCACACCATTCGAGGAACACCCGTATATGGTTACACTTGACCGTTTGTGTGAAGTCACTCTACATTAAAAAAAAAGAAATGCTCATAAATACATTGATAAGCTGTCAAGCTATACCATGCATGAAGTTCTGTGTGGTAAATAACACCTGGCAGGCTGGAGGTAGTGAACGGTCCTGCTGAATGAATGTCTACACCCCCTTCTACTCAACTTCACTGAAATATTATGAGCCTTTGTAATTCAAAGCTGCCTTGTTAAAGGTCGGTTTCGAGTTTAAGCATATCTATTATACCTTTTATCCTGTCTGCTACAACAAAGGCTGATTCAAGGGCAGGAGGAGTTCCCATGTGCAGTTTTGAAGACTAGCCTATCATTTCTTGAAGTTATTTATTAAGCAGATTTTGACTTATTAACTGGTAGTGTTGTAAATATCATAAAGGGTGACACTTTATTTCGATAGCACACTTTTAGACTATCTACCAACTAAGTAACTTTGCGACTATGCCAACTAACTCTAATAAATTTGCAACTACACGTCAACCAACTGTCATTAGAGTATTATAATACTGAGGGTATAGGATTAGGGGGAGTAGAATAAATTGACATCTTCTTGAAAGTTACTTATAGTAAAGTAAGCTACTTCCAGTTGAATGCATGTATATGTGTGATATATGTGTCAAATTATCCTTCAGAAATCATTCTAATATTCTGATTCGATGCAAAGAAACATTATTATCAATGTTAATAACAGTTGTGCACTTTTCCCCCCCAGGATTCTTTGTTGAATAGAGAGTTCAAAAGAACAGCATTTATCTGAAATAGAAACCTTTTGTAACATTATACACTACCGTTGAAAAGTTTTGGGTCAGTAAGACATTTTTTTTTTATAGAATGTATACTTTTATTCAGCAAGGATGCAATAAATTTATCAAAAGTAACAGTAAAGACGTATAGTGTTACAAATCTATCTATCTATCTATCTATCTATCTATCTATCTATCTATCTATCTATCTATCTATCGATCGATCGATCGATCGATCGATCGATCGATCGATCGAAATAAAACTTTAAAACTCCCTTACTGAGGAATGAGGAAAGTGCTTTTCGAAGGACAGTTCTGATTAATGAGATGCATCAATGATTTAGTGTAGGCTGAATTTAAATTATTTTTTTCTCCAAGTTTGGAAGATATTGCCACACAAGTTTTCTTCTCATTGATTCGTGACAGTTGCACGTGTCTTTTACATGTTAAACAATTCCAAGTAACTTAATTTAGTTAAGGCTAAAGGTTATTGGATTGAAAAGGCATGTCCTCATTTCCTGACCTTCTCAACTGCAACTCTGACAGAGCGTTAAATCTTTGCTAACCCTAGCAGGAGCAATACATCATGATGCATCAAACATATTTATCAAACAAAGCTAACATGCTAATATTTTGACTCAGATTGTATGAACAATGACAGAATTTTTTTATTTTTGGGTGAAATTCTGAAAACAGTCTGACTAAAGATAATTATGAACTAGCCATTAGTGCAGTCAGTACGTTAACAATACAACACACACACACACACACACACACACACACACACACACACACACACACACACACACACACACACACACACACACACACACACACACACACACACACACACACACACACAAAAGTTATGTCTGGCTGCCTGTTTTGTATCCTGTCAGTGTCTCAATGATTAAGACAATCAGGTTTAATTGCGGATACTTGCAATGCTGACGTTGTTTCGAGAGGATCAATCCTCACATAAAAATATTAATACTGAATGTTGCAACTAGAGATTTTCTTATCTTGGTGGAGAAATAATGAACTGATCTCTATTTGAATGAGAGCTGATTTTGACAGAGATACACCTTATAACAACACACTATTTTAAAGGCACAGCTAAATGTGATGTTTTTTATAATGGGTTTATGTGAAGATAAAACTTTTATTTCAAAATAAAAGTTATTATAATAGTTTAGCCTGTTAAATGCTAAAATTATGGCTTTCAATTAAACTGTTAAAGCAGCACTATGCAGGAATTCCGTTTTTATCAAACAGCGACCCCTAGAGTCGCTGTAGAGTACTTGTATTTAACGTTACTGTCATAAATACAACTCACGCAGAGCGTGACAGTCTATGATCTGCACTCACGGCCTCTCCACTTTATAATAATAAAGTAGCCTACCGTGTTAGGCTAACCTGAGCCTAAATGACAGATGACATCAATAAAGTTACATCATGTACGTCACATTATTTCATAACAATGTCCGTTATTATGATGTTGTTAGACATGATTATTGCAATTTATCATAATAGTTTGCAAATTGTGCTCATTTACACTATTTACAACGTGTAGGCTTATTTATGTCCTGATAATTATGTGAGATATTGACAACTGTTCTCATGATAATCGCAGGAATCAACTTTAACAGTGAAAGCCTGAGCGAGTAGGACTCTTGTCTGGTTCCTCGTGCTGTCAGATTCTCGTTACCTTTTTCTAGACTCTTCCGACCGCGCTTTCTTCGTTTTTTTTCACCATTTTGAAAACGCAGGTCCTGCCGTTTCCTCTTTCTCTGTTCCTCCGACAATGCTTTCCTAGCTTTTTATGTGCCAGTTTAGCCATGACGATAGTTGTTCTTATAGCTAGGATCTGGATGGGGGCGTGTATGCGTGTAATGTGTGTAGTGCCGTAAAGCAATTCGTTACATCACGAGAGCTGAAATCACGCAATACTTCCTGACGCTGAGGCCGGCAGTCCGCCGGCCCAAAGTTGCAAGTGCGGTTTTTCCACTCACAGGCACCAGAGGGGGGCGAGACGACAACCATTCAACCCGAAAAGAGTCATATAACCATTCCTATAACTCTGAAGCTGTTCAGTTAAGCTAAAAAAACTGCATAGTGCTGCAGTAATTACTCATTTCATCCCATGAAAAATCCCTTTTAATAGAGACATCAGTAGCAGCATTCAGTGATACGGCCTTCATAGTACTTAGTAAAAATATGCCATTAAACAAATTCACATCTTTGTTGTTTTTATATTAATATAAAGAGATTAATTTAAGAGATCCAGTGTGAAAATGTGTATTACAATATGAAATATATTACACATTTTAATGTTGGGTGCTATTAATCGTGATTAATTACAGAAAAATATATAGTGACAGCACTAGTGGGGACATTTTCACAACTGTATACCTGTAAGATCTCCTAATCTGATCACACTGATCACGGGTTTTCTCTCTGCACCAGGTAACCAATATAGGAATACCTTCTCACACTCCATTAGCCTGTTAAACAGTGACATAATCCTCCCAGAATACAGCTCAAAACCTGTAACCTAGCCTATAGTAAGCACACTACCTGCATCCTGATCAGTGCCCTTGATAACCTGCATCACGCTCCGCACACACTGTAGCCTAGTCACAAATACAGGGGTCTCAGAAACATGATCAGTGTATAGGCCCGTTTACACCAAGGACGATAACGATAAAGATATAGTTCTAAAAATCGTTCTCAATATTAAAGAATGGCAGAGTTCACACCACAGCTATAATGATAACAGCACTGAGAAACAACATCATTGAATCACTTTCAGAATAATTTTATCCAGCTGATGAATGATAAAAACATTGACAGCCAATCAGAATCCATCCTGCTACAATGAGCTAGAGAGTTTAAAGTGACAGACAAGCACATGTTTAGAATAAACAGAATGATATCGTCTGCTGGTGTGGACGCTAATATAGTTATGTTTATAGTTATCGTTTTTGGTGTGAACGGGCCTTAATGGACCACAATTTGAACCAGTGGTCTGTGTGATCACATGAGCTGCAATGCATTTTCACCTTAGCTGTAAATTAATGATGGCACATATCTAAACAATGCCTCTGTAACTGACACTGTTGCTGTTGTAGAAGTATAACTGTTCCTACAATTCATGTAGAGTGTAGCAGCCCTCAGCCATAATGTGTACACTGTAGGTAGGATGGAGTTGTTTACTAAAATAATTATTGAAAAAATACTCCTGATTGTGACCTGTTGTTATTTTGGTACAGTTAGTCGTAAACGTATTGTTTTTTGTACCCTTGTCAAAAGTAGTGTATGACATGTTTATTGTGTTGTGATTGATAGTTCTCCTCCTGTATTTTGCCTCAATTCTCTTCTTTCTTTTGATCCTGCCTGCAGTTTCCAATAGGTAGGCGGACAGCATGTGATATCTACTGGCACGGTGTCTCGTTTCATGACAATGAGAACATCGTCTCTGGGCAAGTCAACAAATTCCCAGGTAAACTTCACTAAAAGTAGGTCTTTAGAGATCTTATAATAGGCGAAACATCATCTCTTGTAAGTCAAGTCTTTTCCCTCCAGGGTTTTTTTAAAAGTTGCTAGCCAGTGGCAGCATTTTTGAGAATTTTCACAAAACTTTCATAGCCCCCAGAATATTTTGTTTAATGAATATATGGACATGCAATACATTAAAAGAAAGAACCGAGCCTCTGCTTAAAAAAACAACAACCCCCCCTCCCCCAAAACTATTTAGATATTCTAGGTTCATGCATTTTTTTATCAACACTTGAATGTGGGTAAGATTCATAAAAACAACATTTTGAGAAAATCGCCTTTTTTCTCCCCAAAGACTACAACGTGCATAAGCAATGATTTTATTGCTTGTTTCTGCTCCTTTTTGCCTGTTTGATCAGGAAATTTTGCACTCTTTCAGGAGATGTGTTATAGCACCCTCTACCGTATAATAGTGAAAACATGGAAAGCCGGAAAATTCTGTCAATGGTGGGGAAACGGTGTCTTATAAATGACGGTAAATCCGTCAATAGTGGGGAAAGAGTTAATGAGGACACACTACTCTTAGCAATTGGCCATGTTTCAGTTATTTCTTTGTTATTCCCACTCTGATAATATCTTAAAATGATAAGCATTCAAATGATGATGGGATTGGCTATTAAAGGTCATTCAATCATAATTTTAAAACCAGAATGGTATTTGCTTTCAAAATGGATAATCCGGTAATTAATTACCGGTAGCTGGAGGGCAGGTGGTGCAATGCAAATCATTTTTGCTGCACAATTATCTATTTGAACTAAAGATTTAAACTGAAAAATAAACTGAACTGATTGAAAAATAAAAGGAAATAAAATGATTAATTTAAACATAAGGATTAGTTCTGCCAAAAATAAAGGAAACGTGCAGTGTAGTGTTAGAGTAGAGAACAGGGAAATCAGCAACAGTACACATTATATTTTTCTGCATGTTGTTTTAGACTAATTTAATTTTTAGCTTTTAGGCTCACTCAGATGTGGGATATTTTCATTCGTTGTTACAAGCAGGTATCGTATTGTTCCTTACCATGGCAACTGCTCATGTGCTTGCTTTAAACACGCTTCTTGTCTATGAAATGTATTACCGTATTATACCATGACAAAATAATTCAACAGTGGATATCTAAATAATAGATTTGTCAATTTAACCTAGCAAGCAGGAGATTTTCAACATTAAACAGTCTCTTTAAAACATTAGGGATGAGGCTGTTAAAACAGGGTTGCTATACTGTTGTAAATAAAGATCAAAACAAATGATTGAAAAACAGTTTCAATGTCATGAACTGATATAACAAAGTACATAAAAAAAAAACGTCTCAGGTTACGACTGTAACCATAGTTCCCTGAGAAAGGGAACGAGACGATGCGTCAACGACGCTTTGGGAACGCTCCCAGCGTGAATGCGTCTGAAGCATCTATGTCAACTAGTCCAATGGAAGGAATGAATGTCACGGGCGGGTGACGTCATGACCAGGAAGTGATAAAAGAGCATCCGGTGCAAACCGGCATTAGCTTCAAAAATTGCCGAAGCAAGCCGATCACAGGGATGCAGGAAGTATGGCAGGGTGACGCATCGTCTCGTTCCCTTTCTCAGGGAACTATGGTTACAGTCGTAACCTGAGACGTTCCCTTTCGAGGGAACTCGTGATGCGTCAACGACGCTTTGGGAACGAGAATACCCAAAACGCCAGACTTTCAAATGCCTGAGTGTCAGCCTGTTGTCACACTGCACCAAGCACCTGGGATCCTGGGGCAGCATCCAGGTCCAAGCTGTAAAACCTCATGAATGTGAGCGGTGAGGACCAGCCCGCCGCATCACAAACGTCTTGGAGAGAACTCCAGATAATACGCTTAGAAGCCATACTCCGAGTGGAATTAGCCCTGACCACCAAATGGTTGGCCAGAAGACTCACAAGCAAGAAGAATAGTCTCGACTATCTATATGCTCAATAGGTTGGATTTTCTCGACAGAGAAGTCCGATGAACATAAGTGTCCAGTGCTCGCACTGGCACAAGAGGTTCAGCTTTTCCTGGTCCGAAAAATGGGGGAGGACAGAAACCTGCAGCACAATAGGCCTCGGAATAATGGTAGGCACCTTTGGAACATATCCATGTTTCGGGTAAGATTGCCTTGGCCATCCCGGTGCACTCAAGGCAGGTGGGGACCGAAAGGGCCTGAAGGTCTGACTCTTATAGGGACGAAATAGCTAGCAGAAAATAGTCTTAAAAGAAAGGAACTTCTCTGAGACCAAATCTAAGGGCTCGAAGGGAGCCCCAGATAGGCCTTCTAGAACTATTGCAAGGTCCCAAGCCAGCACCTTAGTGCAAGTTGCATGCCTCAGCCTCAAAGTGCCACGAAGGAAACGAGTGATCAGGGGGTCTCGACCCAAAAATGTACTACCCACCAGGGCGTGGAAAGCCGCAATGGCCGCCACACATATTATACCTTAAGCGTGGAAGGACATAGACCTGATACAAAGCGTTCTTGCAGAAACTCGAATACTGTGTTTACTGAACAGTTAACCGGATCCCACTGACGCTGGTAACACCAAGAAGTGAAAAACTCTCGAAATAGTGAATATAGTTTCCTCGTAGCGGGAGCTCTGGAGCTTAGAATGGTCTAAACAACCTCGGTTGAGAGACCACTCTCTATGAGTTGGGCCCCCTCAGAGGCCAAACCCACAGTTCCCAAATCCCCTGCCGGGGGTGCAATATTGCATCCCCTGCCTGAGACAGAAGGTCTCTCCTGATCGGGACCTCCAAGGGAGGTCCGTCGAGGCGAAAAATTAGGTCCGCAAACCAAATTCAGCTCGGCCAGGGTGGTGCTACTAAATAGGCTTATTCCATCCTGGCGGATTCACTCCAGAACTCCTGGGAGCAGAGCAACGGAGGGAAATGCGTACAGACGTAGCCTCGGCCACGTCTGCACCATAGCATCCAGCCCCGAGGGGACTGGTTGAGTGAGGGATAACCAGAGTGGACAGTGCGTCGTATGCTGAGACGAGAACAAATCCACTTCTGCCTGGCCGTAAAACTCCCATATTTGCTCCACCGCCTCGGGGTGGAGTCCCCTGGCCTCAGCCCCTGCCTCGACAGGGTGTCTGCTCCAATATTCTGGCCCCCCCCGGAATATACACTGCCCTCAGACAGCGTAATTTCTTGAGGGACCAAAATAAGAGGCCACCAACGTGTTGTCTGTGGGTCAAGAACCAGAGTTTCCTCCATATAACCAAGGCGCGGGGATACTGCCGCGTGATCTTGATCGTAAGGAGTGGGTTTCCCCTCAGGGAGAACCCTCTGGTCCTGAGCCACCTCTGTAAAGGTCTCACGTACAGCAGGTCAAAGGGTATCACATTGGACGCTGCTGCCCTGAGGCCTAACAGTCACTGTTCCAGAACAACACATGATGGCCCCTCAGGTCTGGGAGGAGATGTCTCAACGCATTGAAGACGACCATCATCTCTAGGCAATTCATGTGCCAAGAGAGATGATGACTCCTCCACAAGCCCTGAGCTGAGCGGCCTTCCAATACCGCTCCCCAGCCGGTGAGGGAAGCATCTGTCGAGATCACAACTCGATGGCAAAGAGCTCCCAACACCGGACCCTGGGTTAAGAACCAGTGTTTCCTCCATATAACCAAGGTGCGGAGACACCGCCGCGTGATCTTGATCATACGAAGTGGGTTTCCCCTCGGGGAGAACCCTCTGGTCCTGAGCCACCACTGTAAAGGTCTCATGTACAGCAGGCCAAAAGTTATCCCGTTGGACGCTGCTGTCACAAGACCCAACAGTCTCTCTAACTGTTTTACAGTGCGTGACTGGCCTAGCCTCAGCTCTTTTGTGGCTGTTAGGATAGCAGCTACGCGAACGGGCGACAGAGTGGCCCGCATCGTCACTGAATCCCATACCACACCAAGGAAAGTGGTTCTCTGTACTGGAGAAAGCACACTCTTCTTGGCATTGAGCCTCAACCCCAACATCTGCATAGGAGCGAGAACGACACCTCGGTGCCGAACCGCTAACTGTTCTGATTCCGCTAGAATCAGCCAGTCATCTATGCAATTCAGAATGCATATGCACTGCAGCCTGGCGGGGCCAGAGCTGCGTCTACACGCTTCGTGAATGTGCGGGGTGATAGAGCTAGACCGAAAGGAAGTGCCTGATACTGGTGTTCTTTGCCCCAAAGAAAACCTCAGGAACCTCCTGTGCTGAGGGAGGATGGAGATATGGAAGTATGCGTCTTTTAGATCTATCGTGACAAACCAGTCCTCGGATCTGATTTGAGTCACGATCTGTTTGAGTGTCAGCATTTTGGACTTGAGTTCCAGCACCAAACACTCCAACAGACGAAGATCTAGTATGTGACGCAGCTCTCCATCCTTTTTTGGAACAATGAGATAACGACTGTAAAGACCCGACGCAATGTCGGGTGAGTACACCTGCTCTATAGCTTTCTTTGCTAACAGGGCCTTTACCTCTTGCTCCATTACCAGAGCCTGCTCGGAATGCACTAACGTGAGCAACACCCCGTTGTAGCCTGGAGGACGAGAACCAAATCTGCCTCTTACTACTAACTGCAGGACCCATAGAGATATATTTGGCAGTAGCTTCCGCGCTGCCAGAAAATCTACCAAGGGAACCAGCCCCTCGAGGCTGGCCTCTGGTGTAATAAAGACAGCCAGTTCGGGGACCTGAAGCATACTGGCAGGAACCACCCGAACTGACTGTTTTCGAACCCCCCTCAGAGGGCGCATTCCGACGCAATGTCGAGTTGACGCTGCGCCAGAAGCTCGCTGGAGACCGCTGCGCCCCGAAGCACCAAGGGTGGCGGGGTTGGCAGAACGGTCCCCTGAGGGCACCGAGATGGAAAGGGCACCGTATAATGAGGTGTACACCATTCCACCCCGGTTGGGGCTGCCCTCACCGGTCTGACGCCGGTGGCGCCAGACCTTTTCTTTTGAGCCGCAGCCTTCTCAGCGTGAAGAACGGTCCTCGGATCCGGCTTCTGCTTTGAAGGCTTTGGCTGCTGTGTTGTGTATGAGAAACTAGACGGCTGGAGCTGCTCACGCCCAGCAGCCCCAGGGGGTTGGACATAGCGAGGGAGAGATTATCTTGTATCTTTCTCTATGATTCCCATCAAATTGAGCCAGAGGTGTCTCTCAGTGACCACAAGGGCTGCCATCCCTGAGAGATAAATCTGTGGCCCGACGGAGTTCTCAAACCCCATCGGGCCAAACTCCCTCACTTCTGTCCAAATACCGCAGCAGGTCAGCCTGATATGCTTGTAGCACTGCTATGGTGTGCAAGCAGGCCCATGCTAGACCCACTGCCATATATGCTTTTCCCACTAGATTAAAAAATAGTTTTCTTTAATGGTTTAGTGAGAGAAGCCGACGCCTTCAGGTACGATACTGAACCGGGAGACAGATAGCTCGCAAGCGTCTGTTCTACCCGGGGTATTGCCCCATAGCCATACCCTCTTAACCCCCAAATATCTGAATATACATGAATGTGGGGGCTAAAAGACAAGAGGAGTAAGGCTTTTTCCATGATCTAGACAGCTCGCTGTGCAGATCGGGAAAAATGGAAGGCCCCGTGATGGAGGTGGAAAAATAGAGGGAAGGAAACTTGTTTAATTTATTTTATTTTTAGGACGAGTGCCCCCTTATTTCTGCTGGCCATAAATATTTAATTTATCTACAGCCTTAGTAAACACTTCCACCAGCTTATTATTTTTTATATATATTTTTTATATATATTCACTTTATTTTTTATATAATATATAAACTATCATATATATATATATAGGCTATATATATTTCTCATACGCTGGGGAAAGAGATGGCAAATTCACTTCCCCCATGATTGTGTCACTTTCAATGCCCAGCACATCTACCTCCTCGGAGGTAGAGCACTGAAGCATTGATTTCTCTCTCTCTCCCGGGCGGAAGAGACCGCAGCGCGGGCTTCCGAGACCGGCGAGAGAGCACTGGATCCCTCGTGGAAAGGGAGGAGATAAGATCCGCGGACCCGTCTCCAACCCCGTAAAGAGATCCTATTCGCGATCCACAGGAATGCATTCTCCGCGCTGCCTCGGCAGACGCGGGACCTGTCACCCTGAGAATTGCGAGCCCGGCCACTTTCCTCGAAAAGTGACAGGCGGGAGCGGAGCATGCGAAGCGAAAGCTTCTCACAATGTTGGCAATCAGCCCCCTCGGAGGCTGATACCGCATGCTCTACTCCCAAACACATCACACAAAGCTCGTGTGTGTCCCTACTCGTTAAATAGCGCGAGCAGGGAGAACACAGAGTTTGTGCAATTGTTTAGTTTCCATAAATATATATATCAGACAGACAACAGTAAATATAACAGACAGTTTGACACAGATCGCTTGCTGAGGCAACAGAAGCTAATGCCGGTTTGCACCGGATGCTCTTTTATCACTTCCTGGTCATGACGTCACCCGCCCGTGACATTCATTCCTTCCATTGGACTAGTTGACATAGATGCTTCAGACGCATTCACGCTGGGAGCGTTCCCAAAGCGTCGTTGACGCATCGCGAGTTCCCTCGAAAGGGAACCTTGGATTTTGTGGTTGAAGACGGCCCACTGATTTGGGCATGGAGTGATATTTCAGTAAGGTCGACACAAGCAACAAACAAATTTACTGTCCTGTGGTTCTGATTCCCGTGGAAATAAATATGCCGTTTCTTGTTTCAAAGATCAGTGTTCATCTACTATACTATAACTATATATTCTATTATTACTATTCCTTAACTACAATTACTAAAACTGAAACGAAGTATATACATAAACAAAAAATATGAAATGTATTAAAAACAAAACAGAAATGTGTTCATAAATAAAAAACAGTACTAGCTTTTATCAGACACATTTTCTTTGAAATAAAGTCAGTAAGTAATTTTGTGCTTACTTTTAGAGACAGGTTCTCAATCATATGATGAGTATTGATCACTGGACTGTTCTAGTTTTCAGCAGTGGAGTCATAAAGGAGTCTCAAGGGCTGCTGACTCATTGCTTGGATGTAATATGGCTGTTTTCAAAGCTGTATTGACAGTTGCTTTCACACAGACAGCAAGTCCAAGCTGTGTGCCAGTGTGTGTGCTATGAAGCTATTGAAATCAAATGAACAAGTGATTTAATGAAACTGCTGGGAAATAGGGAAATCTTTTTGAGAGAATAATGTCCCAGTAGGGCCATTGAATGATGGGGAACTGCATCCGTGCTCTGACCTTTGTGCAGTTTCTCTTAAACTTCACTCTGTTTTCTCATCAACTGTCCTGTACGGTCAGCAGGAATGATAGAGATGCTGCGGAAGATAAACCTGAGTCGTGCCGTGCGCACCATGCAAGAGCTGTTCCCGGAGGAGTACAACTTCTACCCACGCTCCTGGATACTGCCCGAGGAATACCAGCTCTTCTCCACACAGGTACAAGCTCAATGAAATGGAGTAACAAACTCATGTAACTTGATTAGGACATGGTAGTAGTGTCTATTTGTGAAGTCAATAAAGAGGACATTTACAGGAGCCACATCTCCTTCTTGCTAGAAGACTAGTCAAAGTTTATTCTATTTGCTGTCGTCCCCTGCAGTGTCAGTGTTTCTCTCAGTAGTGTATCTATAGGTAGATGGCTGTGGTAGTATTTGGCCAGGACAGAATCACAGTAAAACCAGGTTAAGAAGTTTAGCGGGCACTAGCCAGCAACAACTAATTGTGAATGACAAGTTTGTTACAGGATCTTATAGTTACAGGATTTGCATCTTCAATCCCCTTCTGCATGTCAATGTCACGGTTAGCTGTGTGCTTTATTTGTTCAGATGAGCTGCTTAAAGTGGATTTTCTCTTACACTGTCCGGATAAATCAATTTAGTTTAAATCAAGTTTTTACTCTGTATTTCTCTTTTTGAGATAAATTATTAGTTGTTTATATTTATTATTACATGTACGTGAAATTTAGTTTTGAGCTTGAATGAGGCAAGACTTTAGAAATTAGAAAAGCTGCAGAGGGCAGCAAAGATCTGTGGGAGGTTCTTCAAAAAGGGAGAAAAAATATTTGCTGATGCATGCTGTCTGAATTAGTTGGAAATATGAGGTTAAGTTTACTAACCATTATGCTATTAGTGGACAGTCACTGTATTACATTTTTAGCAGAACAGTTGGATCAATATTGATTTATAATCTTGAAATGTTGTGTTATCATTCAGAGCACTTTAACGGGAGACTGCTAAATACTGTTCATGTTAACCATTTCAGACCCTCACATTAGTAAGACAATGATTTTGCATTAACTTTTATTTATAATTTTCTCGAAATAACTTGCATGAAATCTATAGATAGCTATTCAAAATAGTTTAAAAAAAAAAAGTTAATAATGTTAAATTAAATGATCACATTTGGTTGAAAATAATTAAGGACAGAATTGAGAGTAGAAATAAGGGTCAATTCTTTGCAGGGATGGCAAAAGGATTTTTTGTTTGTTTCCTTTTTGAAAAATAAAATTTACTGTGCACCTTTTATTTTTGTCCTCTTTTTCTTTATTTTTTTTTTCAAGATTCGTCTCCTGAAGGATAACGATTCAACCCTCAAACCCACTTTCATCGTCAAACCGGACAGCGGATCCCAGGGCGACGGCATCTACCTCATCCGTGACCCTGCTGACCTTAGGGCCATCTCAGGTTCTCAGATCAAACAAGCCGTTGTTCAAGAATATATACAGAAACCCCTGCTCATCGATAAGTTGAAGTTTGATATCCGCCTCTATGTTCTGGTCCGCTCGTTGGAGCCTTTAGAGATCTACATTGCTAAAGAGGGTCTGTCCAGGTTCTGCACAGAACCCTACCAAGAACCCAGCCAGAAGAACCTCAGTCATGTTTTTATGCACCTTACCAACTATTCCCTTAATGTGCACAGCGGGAACTTTGTCCACTCCGACAGCTGCAGCACGGGCAGTAAACGCACCTTCTCTAGCGTTCTCTATCGCATAGCATCTAAAGGAGTGGACATCAAAAAGGTCTGGTCAGACATTATTGCTTTGGTTATCAAGACAGTAATTGCACTTGTGCCTGAACTGAAGGTGTATTACCAGGCAGATATACCGCCTGGAAAACCAGGACCGACATGTTTCCAGGTATATTTGCAATGAATCCTTTTGTGTTAGTGATGCAGCTTGAATTTAGGTGTCCTACATATAGGTCATTCAAATGCGAAAAATGAGCAGACACCCATATGCTGTTAACTATGTTTTTCCTTCAGCAGGCGACCCCTAATCCTCTGCAAATCGCTGGTTTTCGAAGTCATTAAAATCTAAATAACAGAAGATGATGTGTCCCAATTTTAGATCCTGGGCTTTGATATCCTGCTGATGAAGAACTTGAAGCCTGTTTTACTAGAGGTCAATGCCAATCCCAGCATGAGGATTGAACACGAGCAGGAGGTGAGGGTGCAGATGTTCTTTGAACATGAAGTGATTCAAATAAACAGGTACTTTATAAACAGTACTGTGGCAGAACTGTTGTAAAGATTATAGTATATCATCATGGTACATGTCCAAAAACCCCCCAAAAAAACAACATGGTAAAAAATCACTGTTAAAAAATCTGGGGTCAGTAAGATTTTTTGTTCACGGAATTAGTACTTTTATTCAGCAAGGATGAATTAAACTGATCAGTAGTGACAGAAAAGACATTTGTAATATTATATAAGATTCTTGTTTCAAATAAATTCTGTTCTTTTGAATTCTTTCAATAGTCGAAGTATCCTGTAAAAAAAAGCAAAAACAAAAAAACCTGTATCATGGTTTTCACAAAACCAATCAACAAGAAATGTTTTTTGAGCATCAAATCAGCATATTAGAGAATTCAGCTTTGCCAGGAATAAATCACATTTTAAAATATATTAAAATAGAAAATGTTTTTTTTTTAAATTGTAAAAAATTTTTTTTTAAATGTTTTAGTTTTATTTGGTTGGCTAGTCTTGTGCTAAGCAACCAACTAAAACTAAAACATTAGTTTTTGACTAAAAACATAAAAGAATCTTACTAACCCCCAACAAACATTGACTGCACTTTTGTTTACAGACTGAGGATGTAAACATGAGTTTGTTAGTATGCTGATTATTGACGCCATACTGTATGTTACAGGTGTCACCTGGTGTGTATGAATATGTACCGAGTCCAGTAGACGAGGAGGTGAAAGTGGGTGTGATCAGAGACACGCTGCGGCTCATGGACCCCGCTCAGAGGAAACATCACGTAACGTGAGTCATAGGCTTTAAGACTTTTGGGTCAGTTGATGGTGCAGTGTGTATTTGTGTGCGCATGCCTAACAGTGCATGTTGTCATCTATGTGGAGCTGAAATAATGGCTTGTTGAGCTGCAGTCATAAGCCTTTCAGATGGGAAAATTAAATTCAGGAAATCCTCTGATGGAATTTCACACTTGTGTGGCCAGTCTTCTTCTCTCTCTCAGTCATGGAAATGCGGACGGCCTCGTGCCCCATGAGCGGGATTGTGTCTCATGCATTCATCCTTTTATTGTAGCTCATTGTACACGGCCACACTTCTACACTTTAGTGTCTGGGCCTGGGGGGAAATAAAAGTCAGGCTGCCATTGTTTCCGGGGAAAGTGTGGAGTCAGCTCAGAGTTTAATTGAGACGTAAGAGTGGAAAAGACTCTGTGTGCACATTTCAGTTTAATATCTGCTAATTTAGCCTTTAGATGTGCATTTTTTATGATCTAGCACAGTTGTCTGGTTTGTGGTGTTTAATCATGCTTTTCTTTCTCTCTGTTTTCAGTTCTTGATTATGAATAAGTCCTTGAATTATTCTTACTCAAAACTGCCAAGTATGTGTGTGTGAATATATATATATATATATATATATATATATATATATATATATATATATGAGGAAACTTTTTGACAACATGTTTACATTTATTCTGGAAGATAGAATAACTTTATTTTCACTCATTATTATGTACTATTGGTTCTTAATTGTTTCCTTTTCAATCACAGTCTTCAATCTTCAGTCTCATTTTTCAGAAATCATTCTAATATGCTGATTTGGTGCTTAAGAAACGTTTCTTATTATCACGGATGAAAACTGTTCTGCTGCTTATTATTTTTGTGGTAGCTGTGATACTTTTTTTCAAGATTTTTTGGTGAATAGAGTTTATAGCAGAAATATAGCATTTATTTTAAACAGAAATCTTTTTCAACATTAACTGTCTTAACTGTCACTCATTCAATTTATTGCGTGCTTGCTGAGTAAAAGTATTTTCTTTCAAAAAAGAAAAAAAAATTCTTATTGACCCCAAGCTTTGGACGATTTAGGGATTCAAGGGTGTGCAAACTTATGTTTTTGTTCATTTGTGTGATTTCATTTATTTTGTCTTGTGAAACATTTACATATGTTATGCAGATTCTTCTGGGCAGCAGTAAATGAAGAAAAATAGTTGTTCTTTTTTTTAAAAAAATGCTAAAAGTCTTCCAAACTCTGTAAGGGATATGAAACCGTTAGAAGAAGAAAAAAAGGGTACTCACTAAAAAATTTTCCTTCAGACTTCTAGTTCTTACAAGGAGTATATTAGTTTGTCATAAATACATTTACATAAACAAATAAACAGTCACCCCTGTAGGAATGTCTCTTATGGTCGAGCAAACAAACTTATATTGGCACAAAAGATTGAATGAATAAAATAAATCAAGGACACTCAGAGAGAAAGTTCTTCATGCTCAGTCACAATCTCTTTCATCTTATAACCTCATTCAAGTCAACCTGTAATAACAAACCTTCAGTGACGGTCTGAATCTACACGCCGTGATCACAAACTCTTCTGATTTGCTTCTTTTGATGCTTTTTGAAGCTATGCTGTCCTGAGTACGATTGTCATGGCTAATGCTGACAAGTAGACATTCACTAAGGCTTTACGAAGCCAGAATGTCTTCACTAGTGTTGTATAATGACAGTCTATTCCTCGCAGGGCTCTCAGTTATATTTGTGCTGTTCCTCTAGTGCTGTCGATCACGTTTCTTGTTGAACCAGTTTATCTTGCGCATTTTCAAAGGCTTCTGTGGGAAATTAGCTCAGATGACCCTGAGGCGATTCCATGTTTATATTCTGTCATGTATGAATATGTTAGACATACAGTATCTTATGAGATTATATTAAAAGTCAAGCCATTTTTTGGCTGTTTATAGAGCCTCCGGCAGTCACAGAGACTGGTGTGATATCTTCCAGGGAACATTTCAGGTTCAGTACAAGTTAAGCTCAGTCGACAGCATTTGTGGCATGTTTATTACCAAAAAATAAAGTAAGTGCTTCTATGTAATTATAAGCTTCAAAGAATAAAAAAGAAAACCATGGTACATGTACAAACACATAGTAATACCTTGGTATTTTTAATAAGCTTTTTTTGTCAGTGGATCTTTCTAATAAAAATTCTCTTGTTGAAATGATTTATGTTGATTGTATTAGGTTTGTAAAGCAGAAAAAACCCTCAGATGGTGAAGATGGTGTATGTGCGTGCTAAAGTTGTATGTGAGAGAGAAGACTCTTCATTAGCAGTCTTCAAATAAACCTATTAAGTGTGTTAATTTAAGTCACGTCAGTGTCATTAGCAGTTTTACCCTAAGTCTTGAGCCACAACCTTCAGGTCAGAAGCCATGGAAGTGCATCTGCTTGGACTGAAAGTGCAGAGTTACTTACACCAGTGCTGAAATGCAGTCATCTACACACACCAAACTGCTTTTGGTTCCTCGGCCATCTGGGCTCAGTGCACGTATGAGAGGACTGCAGTTCGCTCTGTTGGTTTTGTGATTGTTAAATAATTGTTTTTCATTATGTTGTCCTGGGGTAAGTGAGAGCGAAAGAGGGGTTTAATGAGAGAAAATGGTAAGGCTTGCGGTTTGTGATGCTATTCACTGAGGATTTCTGTTTTTTTAAATTTTTTTTACTTCTTTTGGTTTGAAATCCTCCATTCTCCTACTTGACAGATTTTCTTTGTTTATGCGTTATGCTGTTATTACAAAATCTTGTTTAGCTGTTTCTTACGTGACCTTGACTTTTAGCCTCATCTACCGTCTTAAATGTGACAAAATATAAAAAGCGATAGGAAGAGAGAGAGAGAGAGAGAGAGAGAGAGAGAGAGAGAGAGAGAGTAACTTAGTACAATATATATTTTATTGCATAAGACACCAGTTAAAATGATTAAAGTTTGCCTGATTATAATGTTGTCAGTTTTACATTATAGTTTTCACTATTACAATTTATTTACTTGTAGAAAATATATAAATGTATAATAGAATATGTAAAAAAAAAATATTTGTATGTATATATATATATATATATATATATAATATACCACTGCTTCCTCAATTTAGAGATTCAATGTTGCAGGTCTACACAAAGGATTTTGTGTGTGTGTTGTTGAGTTTAACCTTTGTTTCTGTACCAACAGGTCAAACATGGGGGGCGGTTCACCAGAAGAAGCTATTGCTGTGGAGACAGGAAGTGATGAGAAAGAAAGCTTGATGGATTCTCTTCCAACTTTGTGTTTAAAACAAGTCTTCCCCAAATACAACAAGCAGTTTAATAACTTGCGGGTCGTGGAACGCATTGCTGCCATTTTCCTGCGCTTCCTTGGTGTCAAAGGAACCATGAAACTGGGGCCGACAGGTTTCCGAACCTTCACCAGGCAAGTCATTAGTTCCTGTAGCTCGACTGTTAGAGGATGGCAGTAGCAATGCCAAGGTTCAAACCTTCACAGCAACATCTAGTGAAGACATGTAATCTAACAACAACCATTACATTGATTGACACGATTCCATAGAGCCTTAGTGTTTCCATGTCATTATAAGGCAACATTGAAATGTTACGTACCACATTGATCGAGTGTCTCCTTTAGGAACTGCAAGCTGAGTAACAGCAGCTTCTCGATGGCTTCAGTGGACATCCTGTACATCGACATCACGCGCCGCTGGGCTGGAATGCTTCCCGACTCCAGAGAAGCAGGCAAGCAGCCCACCAATCATGATGCAATTTACAGCACATCTTCACTCCCGAGGCTGACACACAATCAAAAAGCTGTTAAACAGCCTCCAATAAAAGACACATTTGCATCCATTCATCATAGCGCATTTCCCCTCACATGCAGTCATAAATGAGATCGTCAGGGGAGATAATTGACAAATAAATTCACTTCTTCGTTCATTTGCCCAGTACTTGTAAATTGGAAAAATACATGGCCAATCAACTAATGCCATATAACCAAATTTTCAAGCTCTGCCTCAATCTTTCATATTTTAATTTCTCTGATGTTTTTTTTTTGCTTTCACTTTTAAAAGATACTTTGGTAAATGGGAACATTTTGTGTGCGTGTGTGTGTGTGTGTGCCAAAGCTAATGTGCCCACAAGTCATTTCTGCTTTTAAATGAGCACTGGTAATATTCCTTGTGATGGTGCATTAGGCTAGGTCATGCTAGCATCGTTTTCTTGGAGGAACGTATGAAATGAATAATGCATGCCAGGCCTTGCTTCTCCTAATCAAAAGAGAGAATGAATATATACTTGAGTCTCTGTGCTCCTAAATGGCCAGAGTGGAATGACGTGAGCTGAATTCCGGAACATTTCGGAAGGTTGCACTGAATTTGGTCATTAGCGCCTTGCGGTTGGGAATCAACACACACACTCATAGAAGACAAACTGTGTGGCGAGAGGAAAGTAATAACTGGTGGATAAGGTTGATATTTATAAATAATAGAAGTAGCTGTTTAAAAGCGGTGATGGGTCAGACTGTTTATCCCCGAGGAGGAAAGGGAGAGATAGGGCTGCCGTGATCTTCATTAATAGTAATACATTTACTGTTGAGGAATGCTGACTGGACACTTGGACAGAATACTTAAAGGAAGGAAGGATTTATCGGTCTTTGAGTTCCCCTCTTCACTCCTATCCTTCCCAGAGCTCAGTCTGCTTCATTTGACAGGATAATGCTGAATTCTTTAAGCGCTCCTTCATTAGTCTGCTTAATGAAACCCATTTTCTCCTTCTGGGAAACAGCATTGCTTTATTAATTGTTGCCTTCCATTCTCAATGTACACATATTTCTGACCAGCACAGCATGCAGCCTCTGTTTTATTTCGAGATGTATTTCACGGCTCCATCATGTCCGCAGCGAGGGCTCATTAACGCTCAGTATATGTAGACAGACACGAGATCCGCATCCATCTTCAGTCTCAAACCCCCTAAGGGTTCCTTAGAACCTGAATATGTGTAATAACAGCAAGTGGCTTTCCGCTGAAATGTGCAAAGAGAATTTCACGGCTCTTTCTTCATATTTAAAATGTTCAAAGTTTCTCTGTTAGACTAAAGCTGT
The DNA here is from genome assembly GCF_051911475.1 of Siphateles boraxobius. Lineage (NCBI taxonomy): Eukaryota > Metazoa > Chordata > Actinopteri > Cypriniformes > Leuciscidae > Siphateles > Siphateles boraxobius. The sequence continues at coordinate 263,881 of NW_027508766.1, forward strand.
CTGTATTTTTCCTCCCTCGACTCTCAGGCTCAGATGTGACCTTGAGAATTCACTGCTGATGATTTGCACTTTCAGATGAAGTTTTTTTAGCAGGAACATAAATATAGATTCAGTTTTCATCAGCGTGGAGATACGACTGAATCCACATACACTAAATAATACACAGATGAAGCCCCATTAATTAATAAACAAGCAGAAGGAAAAATCTGCCATATGTACACTTCTGATTAAAGCCTCTTACAACTTGGAAATAATGTCACTAATGGCTTTTCTCAAATCTTTCATTCTCTTGTCAGTATACCATTTAAATGACAAATTATATGTATTGTCTTGTTTGGTTTGTATAGATTATTTGGTAACACTTTATTTTACTGGGTCATTGTTACATATGTTACATGTATGGGCGATGAAGTTCCATAGACTTACATTGAAGGAGGGACCTGAGCCATATCAAAGTTGGCACAAAATGAGAATTCAGTCTTAAAGCATGGCATTGATCTTATTGCAAATGATTAATCCGTGCATGTTTCAGTTTTTACTTTTTTTACCATGTAATTTTTAATCAAAATGTCATAAGATGGGTCAAGAGGAACAGTTTCTTCCCACAGGCTTTTCCCCTCTTGTGCAGTACCCCACTTTTTTGTGCAATATCCTAGTACATTTATTTAACAGTAAACCAACACATTATTGTATATTTTAACCAAGGAATTTTTCGTTAATTTTGAGCATCTAATAAAAGTAAGCTCTCTCTCTCTCTCTCTCTCTCTCTCTCTCTCTCTTTTTCAGGAATGTGTCTTCAGGCATTTATTGAGGCCTTCTTCTACCTGGCAGCACGCAGGTTCAAGGCTGTTCCCCTGCGGGACCAGGTTCTCTTGTTGCTGGAGGTGTGTGAGGGGGCTCTCGAGGGGCAGAGCCACAGTGAGAAGCCACGGCCACGTCGTTCACAACCAACTCAATCATCAGCGCCAAACACGTTCAGTTCCCCAGCACTGACACGACGACACCATCTACGGCAGCAGCCGATGCAACTCTCTGCTAAAGCAAACACAGAGAACTGACAATCTCTCACATACAAACTGTTCCATGTCTTCTGAGGAATGTCCAGAGGGCAATGCCATGTGCTTTTGAATAAATAAACAAGAATAATGAACCCAATATCATAAAATATGAAAGCCAGTATAGATTCACTCTCTGTTTATTAACTCAAGTTGAATTGTTTATACACAGCTCAGATAAAGATATTTCTTTCACCACACTACACAGAAAAAATGTAACAGAATACATTCATGTATGTGTTCTGATGCCATTACACTAACACTCAGGCACTTGTTTCAGTGCTAAATGTGTGAACCGTGTGTGTGTGTGAGCATGTGACTTGTGCCACGTTGCTCCTATATGCTTACCTTCAGGTAATGTGGGTAGTATCAATCACTGCAGGGATATCAAAGCATCCTTGTGAAAATATTCCAGGGATTCAGTGTTTCTTAAAGGGAAGGGATCCTGTCGTAACACAACTTCACTCCAGAACAGCAGCTAATTATCTCAAATGGACACCTTTAACCAGGCAGAACAACACGGTAGAACAACATGGTGACCTTTTGTTAGGGAATGTTGTTAACACCAGGCACCAAGTGCACTCAAAGTTTACGAAGTTGTGTTTTATTTATACCCATAGAGATTTATTATTTATTGTTTTTCACTTAAACAAGTAATTTACTGTAGCTTTACTGAACTGCATGTAGAAATTATGATGGAAGGGGAAAAAGGGGTTTGCTGTGGTTTAATGCAAGTCCACATCTCACAGGATTAGCACATATTTACACAGATCATTTAATATCACATTGCAGCTGCAGGCATCTACATATACATATTAGGCTTGACTGAGATGCACTTTTATGGTCCTGAATAAACACTGCATTTCAAACAATACACTGTATGGTTTCATTATACTTCTTCGGTTGTTCTCAGTGTATACACACACACCCTTTCCAAAGTGTGGTATTGGTAAGATTTTTTAAACGTGATACATTTTGTCTTATTGATGAATAGAACATTCAAAACAACGACATTTATTTGGAATAGAAATATCCAATTATATATATATATATATCCATCAGTAGGAAACAAACCAAATTTTATTATTTTGTTGCATTATGCTTGTCAAGTGAATGATTCAGTAATGAAGACATCAAAGCAGGGATATGAAATAACTAAATAAAACTTTAATTATTCTAGTTGCAAATGTACATAAATTGCACAGCCACAATTGTATAGTTCTTAACATGGACAAATTTGTCTGTACATTATTATTCTTGTCATTGTCCTAAAACAAGGCAAGGGTCCAGCCAATACTTTACTTTAAACATACTTACAAAAATCTTTTCTACAAGGATTATAAAACATACAACATATTTTAGGTACTCATTTATAGATTTTATATATTTTCTCTTTATATCATTTATTTCACATAGCTACTATTTCACATTGACTGCTTGAAAAAAACGATGCGCAAATAAATAGTTTTACTTGCAAAACTTTCCTAAACTTTGAGAACTGAAGCCAGATAAAGACACATCTGATGAAAAGAACAGACAACAGCAAAAAACTTTTTTTTATATAATTATTTTCTAAAGTACTATTTTTTTGACTCCCTAGTGGCTTCCCATGTGGATGAAAGAGAAAACTTGTGAAAAATAAATATTGGTTCCCTTTTGTGCAACAGCACGAGCCCCAAGCCGAGTTTAAAAGTTGATCAAATGCATTTTAAATGACCCTTGATACTGATCTGCCTTATTTAGACAGTACTGAAGCATTTAGTACTACTTTAAAACTACTTTACCAGGGCATCAAAAGAGCATGTGATTGGTTGAGGTATCAACACAGTCCAATTATTAGTCTCATGGCATTTACACTGTATGTGCACGTTTGTTTGAGTTGAAGGATTTAGCGTTTGGCTACAATGCTACGAATGATAATGCTACAAATAAAACTGCTGACAAAATAGAGCTTCCCTGGATTAATAATAACAATGAGCACCTTGAGTTTGCTACATGTTCATGGAGTGAAGTAAACCCAGGTGGACATGACAAAGGGGAAAAGTGCATAGTCTTCAAAGCATTTAAGAAGCTGGGGCGACAGATGCGGTTTGTGCTTGTTAGATTGTTGCCTCTCAATCTGATCTCACATTTCAGACACAAATCAACCAATGTAACACCGTCATTCACTCTAGAGTAACCGTGAACGTTGCTTTATATATATATATATATTAACTTATTCACATAATACTCCATCACAGAGCTCATATCCAGATACATTTTCCCTTAAAAATATGTCCCATGACAGGTTGTCTTAATGTGTTTCTGTACATTTTTGCAACAAAATCTAGACGTGTCTATTACTGTCTAACTTCCTCAAAGACCAAGTTAATGGAAAACAGCAGCTCCATGCTGCACCTCAGTGCCGAACATGATAAATGATGTACATTAGTTCTCATACATTATTAAATACAAAAATATACAAATTCTAAAAGCTCGAAATGAAAGTGTGCAGCAATTTGGACCGATGAGGCAACACTTAAAAATAAACACACATGTACAAAAGATTTAAAAAGGACAAACAAGAAAAACCAATGAAGAGAAAATGCAAAAACCCAAAGCAAAACTCTCCCAAACAATGTAGGAAGAAAACACGAGATTTAACAAGGCAGTTTTCAAAACTTCAAACAAAAATAGGTCTACTAGTGTTTAAAACATTCGCTCTGCTCCATCCGAGCAGTTTGTGCTAATTCAAAATCTAAAAGTGGACCCAAAATGACACTTGTAATGTTTGTTACAAACATTGTTGAAAACAAAACTTGTGAATGGAGAATGTAAAATATAAACTTTTTAAAATCTATGCACATTATAATCTATAATAATGTTCATCTGAAGTGTAAAAACAAAACCAAAAAATATTTCAGATGCAACATTTTAAGGCTTCTCATGATGGAGAGACAAAGTGCACTATGTAGGGAGAAACAGAAGCAGAAAGTGATCTAATAAAAGAGGCTATGGAGGAGAGCACTAAATTCTCCACAAAGAGTTGCTCATTCTGTAGTTTCAGTCAGTTCTTATTAAAGTAGAGACCCCTATAAATAAATGGGACAAAATCTAGTTTCTTTTTTTTAAAGGCTGTATGAAAACACCTATTTTTTTAAGCATGTAAAAAGGCCTTTTTTGCAGACTAGAAGGTTCTAATATCTGTATAATGTCACTAATTCAGCTGTATTGTTTTTTTTCTTTTATATTTTACAGTTAGCTAAAGTGAAACACAAATGAAAGTCTAGTGGTGTGTCCTAACATGAAGTGCTTGAACAGTAGTCTCACCGGCGGATGTTTACAGTGGATCTTTCTCCACATTTCCAAACAATGGCTTTGCCAACCGTTGAAGGTCGATGTTCAGTATCGTCACCTGCAGTCTTTCTCTCAGTGTTCACTTACAGAATATCTGCACCCCTGTTCATGTCCTCTGTCTTCATTGTTCAGCAGTTGGAGCTGTTGCGAAACTCCCCGTTTTCTGTGATCTGCAGCTTGGTGGGGTTGGTGGGAGAGATGCCGTTCCTCGTCTGCATGCTGTAGCGCTCTTTCAGCTGGGACAGGGCGCTCATTAGCCTCGCGTTTGCCGCGTCCAGAGATGCTATCCGTTTCTCCTGCAGAGAGGGAAAATCGTAAATCCTATGAAAATACCAACACCAGCAATTTCAGCAGGTACAAAGAATTTTTATAAGTAATTGTTTGGATGGTAACAAGAAAATAAACATGCCCTGGTGAACAATGAATCCAACCCAGAGAGAGACTGATCAAGTGATTCTTAGGAGAATTGCTTTTAGGTTCTCAAATTAAGTTTAGCTCTGCTGCCAATGTATTAACTGACACATTTATGTATCTGAATTATGAGGATCTCCAAAGTGAGTGTATAATTATGCATTTATTTACTGAACATGAGTATGCATAAGATATTCAGTTTAGTCAATCTCCAGCCAAGCAATGCCAACTGTTCTGAACACTCAATGTGAATAGCTGAGAAACTATGTTCACCCATGTTGTTCAATAACAGCTGGATGTTGATCATTTTGTACAAAGAAAACATGTTTTGAGACTCTTTTTTAAACTTCTTTTTGGGAAAAGGGATTGATGATTCATTTTACTAAGTAAATCTGATTGTAAATCAGTGATACAACTGTGTTGGAGGATAATCACAAATAACATCACGACTGTGACGATCTGGCTCATGTCTGTGACCAAATCACAGCTGTGATATTATTTGTGGTGACACTCAAACTCAAGTGTTTAATTGCTTGTTTCTCTCCAAACACATGTACATAAAGGAGAAGAAACAAACCAGCTGGTTTCCTTGGAAAACATACATAAAATGCATATGCATATTTCCTTGAATTGTAGTACAAGGAAGTCTATATATATTATTTCTATGTATTAAATTTTATATTATTATTATGAATATTATTTTAGTCGGCAGAGATTTCCACAGCACTCACTGTGGAACAGTGAATATTAACATGAATGATGATGATGACTAATGATGCAGATTCTGTCAGCAACACTTACATCTCGTTTAACAGAAGCATTTTTTTCTTTAGAAAAATACAGCATAGTTTCCCTAAGGGTTTTTATTGAATGACGGGGGGTTTGTGAGATTGTGAAATTGAATTGCCAAATATGCACTACCGTTCAAATGTTTGGGGTCAGTAAGATTTTGATTGAAAAAAAAAATGAATACTTTTATTCAGCAGGGATGCATTAAATTCACAGGAATACATTACATTTTAAATGTATTAAAGTTGAAAACAGTTATTTTACATTGTAATAATATTTACTGAATTTCAACTAAATAAATGCAGCCTTAGTGAACATTAGAAACTTCTTTCAAAAACATTAAAAAGCATTACAGACCCCAAACTTTTTAACGGCGGTGTAATTCAATAATTCTGCCTTTTTATATCTTACATACAAGGATATTGAAAAATGTAAGAGGAATGACAGAGAGAAGAGGAAGGATGAGATATTGACAAGAAAATTACTCACCACTAATAATTTATTTCTTGGTTTATTAATATGCTTTATTCAACTAATTATTAGAAATTAGTATCAAGTATCATGAAATTTTACTGGTTTTATCGTGTCAACTACCTACATTTTGGTGTGATGTATTGAAAGGTTAAACAAAAATCGCTGCAAAAGATGCTTTCCAACAGGTTTTATCGTAGTTTTTTTCCTGACTTAAGTCAATGGAGTTGGACAAAAACTACGATAAAACCTGTTGGAAAGCATCTTTTGCAGCGATTTTTGTGTGAGCATATCAGTGAACACCCCAGCCACTCTGTGAGTTTCACGTCTTTGTAAACTAAAGTTTAATGCGTTTTATGAATGATTGTTCCAGTGCCCCTATGAAACCATTGTGTAGGGGGGGGGTGCTAACACAGAAAACGAAAATTCTCGGGACAGCAGCATTTGTCCAAATTTCAATCTTAACCATTATATTTCATCAGAAACTATCTTAAACAGGGTTTTAAGTGTAAAATACCGAACTTGTCCTTTAACATAAAATACTACATAACAAAATGAAATAATTTAGAAAATAATTTGGGAACTCGCTTTTAAGTCTGGTATAGACATACCTGTGCATCAATGATCTTCTGTTTGGAGTCAACCACTGCCTGCATATCAGAATGATCCTTCTTCAGCTCTTCCTCCACAGACATCAACCTGCATCAACACAAAACAAACACACACTCAGTCCAGCTTCATATATCCTCCCATTCTGTCTTTGATCTGGAGCTCAAGGCCACAAATTGCTGCCCCATAACATCAGTCTTGGAGGAAAGCAGCTCTCAGTAAATTCTGCCTTGAGCAAAGCTAAAAGTCTCTAAAAGCTCTCTGTCTTGTCCGATTGCCACTAATACACTGATGCTGAGTGTCATTTTGCTTTCAGCTGATAGAGCCGAATAGTGGACTTCTGAAAGGCAAATTGCCCTCTCTGTGCTTGTTCAAAGTAAATTCATGCTCTAACTCAGTCAGTTAAGTTTCCTTTTATCTGACTCAATGACTATACGAAAAAGGGAACTTGTGTTCATTCATTTCCACCAGTTTTACCCATTCAGGCCAATTTGTGGACCTGTTGTGAACTTGATATTGACAGTGTAATCAGCCAATCAGAGTGCTCAGAAAGTTTGCCTTTCTTCTGGTTTAGTCTCTCTTCATAATACAAACTCCAACCTGCTTATGATGCCCTTCATCTGCAGATCTTTGTCTTCCTGTTGCCGTCTCAATCTCTCCTCCGACTCGTCGAGCCGGGCCTGATACTCCAGCAGCATCTTCTGCGCCTGTTCCTCCTGTCCCTTCAGCCGGGCCTCGTATTCCTCCAGCCTCTGCACCGACACACGCAGCCGCTCCTGCAGCACACTGATCTCTGCCTGATACTGCAAGAGATGGATCTTTATGTATTTCATGTTGAGCCTCATTATAAGCTGCAGTCAGCACGAAATGTTGATCTATGAGTCATACAAAGAAAAAAAATCCCTGTACCCTATATGTGGTATTAGGTGTGGTGTGCCTTTTGTACACTATTGTAAAAGTGGACTATTGGTAATTTTTTACAATAAGGTTTAATTTTTTTTAACATTAGTTATTGCATAAAGTGTCATAATCATACATTTTTTACAGCACGTTAATTTATATTCAAAATATCCTTTTGTTCATTGTTAATTCATGTTAATTCATAATACATTAACTAATGTTAATTTATACAACTTGCAATGTTCAAAAATGTGTTAATATATGTAGAAATTAACATTAACTTACGTGCAGATTAAATGCTGTAAAAGTCTACAACATGCTAATGACAAATTCTGTTGTAATCAATTATTAGTTTAGTCTGAGATGACTAAATTAAATTGTGAGGCACAGTTGTTATTGTTAACTAGAACAATTACAAATCGTTTTTAGCCATTGAAATAAAGCTGAAAAAAATACATAAATATTAGATGAAAAATAAACTTAGAATATTAGAAATGTTGCCTCGCAACTAACTAAAATAAAATTAATTTAAGTACAAAAATGACCAAAACTACAACTGAAATAAAAATAAATGAAACCTGAATATGAATATTTAAAAACAACTAAAACTAATCAAAATGACAAAAGCACAACAAAATTACTAAAACAAACTAAAATGAAAACTGAAAATATCTAAATAAAAGCTCATTACAATATATATAAATACTATAAGAGTATATAAAACAAAAATATATGAAAATAGCAGTTACATGTTCCACAACAGTCACAAGATGCAAGAAACTGAAAGAATGACAGATGGACAAGGAATGAGGACCACAAAAAAGGAAGCAGGCTATTATGTCTCTTTCTCTCTCTCACACATACAATTTGATACAAGTCTGGGAGCACTTGTAGAAATTTATTCAAATAACTGTGAAATTTCTGCACCACACCACTAGTGGCACCAAACGGAATTGCAAACAATCCTACAGCCTCTTCCCTATCTGCCATTGCTGAAAAAGAGCAATGTTGAAAGTATCACAGAGCTCTTGAGGAGGTCAACCTACAGATGATTTACTTAGAGTTTCTGCTCATTAAACTTGATTTTTTACCATAAAAAACTACACATTTCACCCTTAACTGTGCATTCAGAAACACCTAACTCAGAGCTGAATGTTGGATCACTGACACTGAGAGAATCCTATTGTCTGAGTGAAATAACTGCAGGATGATGATTCATTTCCTATCCAGAGAGTGTTTGCATGAGTTGAAATCTCATCTCTGCTGCTATGGTGTGTGGGTGGTCAGTTACCTTTTCAGCTTGTGTGTGCTCATCTCTGGAAAGCTCCGTCTCAGACTCCTGCTCTATATATGGCACATTCATCAACCAGGCAGCAGTACGGTCCAATGCACTAGGGTTCACTGGGGACGGGGCCTATGGAACACACACACAAACACACATACGCATGAATAAACTGAAGATGAAACATACACACTCACACAAAGAAGTCATGCCAGGGGCATTGCATTCCCAACAGACAACATAGACAAGCAGACATGATGATACTTAGCATGATGTAAGGCTGAATAGAAAGAAAAAGTATGAAATATGAGCATGGTTAACTATAATAATGTGCTGAGTTAGAATACATTACAAATAAGAAGTACTTTTAGTGGCTATTTTTATGTTATGATGACATCACACAATTTCCATTATAGTCCTCAACTATACTGCAAAAAAATATTTTCTGTATCAGCATTTATGTTTTTTCATCCTTAAAATAGTATTGCATCCGAAGCAAAATTAATTTTTTCAGGGAATATATCTTCGATTTAAAATCATAGCTTTGAATTACACTGCGAAAAAAGTCTAGTTTTCCAGCAAAAAACATTGAAACAAATTTACTCGAGAAGCAAACTTATGCAAGATATTAAGATTTGTCAGAGTCATCATGACAATAAAATCTGTTTTATAAAAGCATTTTATTCCTCTTACTGTGAATGATTTGACCTCATTATTTTTAATCAAAATGTCAAGACTTCTATTTGGTGACAGATTTCTCCAATCCACTTAAACCCCTCCTCTTTCTTACAATCTCTCTCAAGCTCACAAGATCTGCCTCCATCCAATCAACAACTGCTAGGTGGCGGCTCTAGGCCGGGGCTTGCTGAGGTTATAGTCCCACCAGAAATATACTTAGCACTAGCACAGCCCCCTCAAGGATTTCCTGATGATTTTCCTGTTTTTTTTACTCTCAGAGTAACTTTCATTAAAAACCTAAAAAAATGTTTAATAAATGTTTCAATGTGCCTATAATTGCACGCTCAGGTACGTGGCACGCATTAGTGAAAGGCGGTCATATTAAGCTCCTCATCAACAGTGATCATAATGGAGCGCTATTAAATATTAAATATGAAGCAAAAGACTGCAGACTTCAGACACATCTTGGAATAGCTCAGAAAATAACTTGTAATTTTTAGTGAGTAGTAGTAACTATTGGTGAGTAGCTACCCTTATCTTTTTGAAGATTCACTCACGTTATAAACATCAAATTATATAGATTTTAATATAAATTATTGCACTTTGTTCGCCCTAGCCTATGGTGATGGAAAAGAGCAAATGTTGTCTTCTATCTTAACATTCATGCTAATGTGTTAAACTGGCATCTTTGACTGTTACGCATCTTCTAAAAGAGTAGCGAATCTCCAGATCAAAACTTAGGCATAAAGAAGCAGAAACAAGCGATATCATATGAAAATAAGCGGAACATAATAAACACATTGGGTCTCATTCATGAAACACGAGCAGAACGAATTTCTGTGTAAATCATGTGTAAAGTGGTTCTGGCGTAAATTTTTGGATTCATTAAAATATTCGTATTTACCAAATGTTAGTTCGTACGAAAGAAATCTACACCTGCTCCCAGCCACGCGTAAATAGTGCGCAAAACATCCGAACGTTTTGCTCATTAATAAGGCTGCATTTTAATTCACCTTAATCGGATACATATTTACACAGCATTTTGAAAGAATACAATATATATAGTAAATACATTGTTTTCTTTTTACTTTTATTATGAGAGCCAGTAGTAGCATCCGCGAATGGAACACTTTAATCAAATAATTAATTGCTTTCAAAAGGGCTGGGCAAACTAATATCCCCTTAATTGTTATGGAAATTGTTTCCTATAAAATGGCCAAAATCAGTCATAACAAGAAAGATTTACGATGGCTGATATAGCGCTTTTGCTAGATTTGGCAGATAGAGCGCTGTGCAAAAGGCTTATTTTAAATTTCTGCATCTGAGAAATGTTTCTTTTTCATTCATTTTTGAGAAGACATCTTGAAATCGTACTCGGTTACTCACGTAACCTCAGTTCTCTCTAGAGAGGGAACGAGTACTGCGTAATATCTTACGCTATGGGGAAAACCTCTTTTCCACGAGATATTGAAGCCAAAAATTATCCTTAATTTTGAATTCATGTAAAACACTGTGCAGCAGCATGCAGACATAGGCAAGACGGCTTGCGCGCCTATTGGCAACAGCAGCAGCCTATCGAGAGTGGCCCTGCGTGACATATCCAATGGGGGCATTTCGCGCCCATTTTGTCACATCCCGCCAGAAAGGGCGTGGTCTCGCCCTATAAATATAGCTCGATTAGGCTGGTACAACTGGTTTTCATCGCCGAAGCGAACCAGTGCGGTGTTTATGCATGGCAAGATACGCAGTACTCGTTCCTTCTCTAGAGAGAACCGAGGTCACGTTAGTAACCGAGTACGTTCTCTTACGAGAGTATCTCTCATACTGCGTAATATCTTACGCTATGGGGAACACAATGCAAAACGCCGTGCGTACTGGGGTCCGACATCAAAGTCCCAAGGGCAGTAGCCCGGGGCTCATATAGTGCATAATCACCATAGACTCACAGAGAGTCGGAGAAGAGAGGCTGCAAGCATCATTCCCCATGAAATAGCATCCTACAGGAGCTAGTTATGTTAACAGTGTTTCACACAGACAGGGTGAACGTGTTCAGCCTGAACTGGGTAATAGTACGGTTATTCAAAACCCATGGAGCTGTTTTATCGCTCAGTGAGCGATGCACAAGCGAAACTCAGCCTCTAGGTTATAAAACCTTATAAATGTAGACGGCGAGGCCCAGCCCGCGGCCGTACAGATATCTTGCAGGGTAACCCCACTATACCACGCCCACGAAGACGGCACGCCTCTCGTGGAGTGCGCTCTGACACCCAAAGGACACTGCAGGCCCTTAGAAGTGTAAGCCAGTGCTATGGTGTTGACTATCCATCTGGATAGGCTCTGTTTTGATGCGGCCAGTCCCTTGGAGCGTCCGCCCAACAAAACGAAGAGCTGCTCCGTCTGTCTGAAGACAGACGAGCATGACACATAAGCTCTCAGTGCCCTGACAGGGCAAAGGAGGATCGCATCCTCCTCCTCATCATGAACTGAGAGAGGGCACAGGGAAATAACCTGGGCCCTGAACGGTGTGTTGAGGGATTTGGGCACGTACCCGTGCCTTGGTTTGAGTATGACTTTTGAGTCATTAGGCCCAAACTCCATACATGACGCGCTTACTGAAAGCGCTTGTAAGTCCCCTATGCGCTTCACTGAAGCGAGAGCCAAAAGAAACACCGTTTTGAAAGACAGATGCTTCATGTATGACAAATGGATTGGCTCGAACGGGACACCTTTCATGGCTTCCAAAACCGTAGAAAGGTCCCACACCGGGACTGAAGGAGGTCTGGGAGGGTGCAGCCTCCGAGCTCCCTTGAGGAATCGCACGACTAGGTTTTTCCCCAGTGACTGGCCAGAAACAGGTTTTGTAAACGTTGCTATGGCCGCCACGTACACTTTGAGCGTGGATGGGGTCCTGCCCTTATCCAGCAGCTCTTGAAGGAAGCTCTTGAACTTCCGTGACGCCGCAGTCTACGGGTGAAAAGCCCTGAGCTTGACACCAGGCAGAGAACACAGACCATTTCGAGGAATAGAGCCGTCTAGTAGACGGGGCCCTCGCCTGCGTGATCGTGTTTAACACACCCTCCGGGAGGTTAGCGGGTACCCGTTGATGGCCCATGCATGTAGGGACCATAGTTGCGGGCGAGGATGCCAAATCGAGCCCTTTGCCTGAGAGAGGAGGTCTCTCCTCACCTGTATCGGCCACGGGGCAGTGCTGGTCAGCCGCATCAGGACTGGGAACCAATTCTGGTTCGTCCAGAGCGGAGCCACGAGAAGCACTGGGCATCCGTTTTCCCTGATTCGTTCCAGCACTTGAGGCAGGAGCGAGACGGGGGAAAAGCATAGAGGGAACAGCGGGGCCAAACGTGGGCCAGCGCATCCCTGCTCTTGGAGAAAAAGTTCGGACAGTGAGCGTTTTCTTAGGACGCGAACAAGTCCACCTGCGCTCTGCCGAATGTCTCCCACAGCAGTTGGATCGTCTGCGGGTACAGCGACCATTCCCTTGCTGGGACATTGTTTCTGGACAGACAGTCTGGTCCCAGATTCAGGCGACCAGGCACATGCGCTGCTTTCAGTGGAAGCAGGTTGTGCTGAGCCCAGATCAGGAGGCGTTCCGTCAGCCTGTAAAGGTTTCGGGACCTGACGCCACCCTGGCGATTTATGTATGCCACCACTGATATGTTGTCCGACCGGACTAAGACGTGGCGGCCTTTTATATGGGGACAAACGTGCCGTAGCGCGTTGTCGACTGCCAGCATTTCCAGACAGTTTATGTGTAGGAGCTTTTCCCGTTTTTGACCACTGGCCAAATAGACAGCGAGTCCCGCACTGTTCCCAGACAAGAGATTTTTTGGCTGGGAAACCGCAAACTCTTTGCCCAATTGACTGTGAGACCCAGATTCTCGAGATGCTCCAGTAATGTGGTTCTGTGTTCTATGAGCTCTGAATGTGATCGAGCTAGAATCAGCCAATCGTCCAAGTAGTTCAAAACCGCGTCCATGCACTTCGTAAATGTACGGGGTGCTAGGGATAGGCCGAATGGTAGGACTGTGTATTGATATGCCTGGCCCTCGAAGGAGAATTTCAAGAATCAACTGTGACGTGACGCTATTTGATTTTGGAAAAAGGCGTCTTTTAGATCTTTTGACATAAACCAGTCTCCCTGGCGTACTTGCGCGAAGATCTTACTGGTTGTCAGCATTCTGAACTGGCGCTTCATAAGCACTCAGTTCAGCTGTCGCAGATCTAGAATGGGTCTGATACCCCCGTCTTTTTCCCGGTACCAAAAAATATCTGCTGTATAGCCCCCCTTCGCTCTGAGCCTGAGATAAAGGTTCTATGGCCCCTTTGCTCAGCAGTTTCGCTATTTCGGCTCGAAGTAGATGAGATACTTCATTGTTTACCGTGGTTTCGACTCGCGCCGTGTAACGGCGGGGATGTCGAGCGAACTGTAGCGAATAGCCTCTTTTTATAGTGTTCAACACCCATTCTGATACCCCGGGAAGCTTTGCCCATGCCTCTGCGTGAATAGCTAGAGGTAGAATGAAATCCGGGCTCTGGCCGCGGCATAGCGGCGGCCGCAGAGCTTCGTTGTGCTGAGACATAAACACTGTGTTTACAGTGTGCGAGGCGGGAGGCGGCGATCACGGCGGGCAGCCTGGTCGCGCTCGAATTCTCTATGACAGATTGTGGAGAGAGAGCAAGCGGGACAAACCCCATGGGGTTGAGCGTGTCTGTGAGGGAATGTGGGCGCGGGACAGCGGGCACACTCACTGCACTGGAAACACCGTCGGCTTGTGCTGACTGAATCTGTGTCGGTTTCGTTTTTACAGAAACCGAGGGACACGTATCGTGTAGTGTTTGTGGGCACTGTGTCGTGGGCACATTCACTATTTTTTTTTTTTTTCGCAATCGACATGATTCGATTTTATTTGTGCTAGCCCTGAACTGTGGCAGGCTGTGTCTGTGTGTGGGAATGGGCACTGAGACGTGGGCATTCTTACAACACTCATAACACCATCGGCCGTGGCCAGAATACCAGAAAATACACTCTTTTTTTGGGATTAATCTGGGTAGCCGTAAAAATGGCGTTTGTGTGCAGGCAAGCGGGCTGTAGTGCCGGCTTGTTTACTGCGAAATACACTGGAACAGTCACATTGTTTGGAACTGAACGAGCGAGAAGTTTCGGTGAAGTCTGGCCGCGGCGAGACTTAAACACCGTGGGTCATAGCTGACTGTATGTGTGTTGGTTTCGTTTTACAGAAACCGTGGTACATGCAGTGTGTAGTGATTGTGGGCACTGGGTTGTGGGCACATTCACTACATTTAATGCACAATTGACATGAGTCGACCTCATTTGTGCGAGCCCTGCACTGTGGCGGGCTGTGTTTGTGTGTAGAAATGAACACTGGGCTGTGGGCATTTTTATTACACTCATAACACCATCGGCTGTGGCCGGAATACCAGAAAATACACTGCTTATATGATTTTCTGGGTCGCCGTGGAAACGGCATTTGTGTGCAGGCAAGCGGGCCATGGTACCGGCTTGTTTACAGCAAAATACAGGTCCTTCTCAAAAAAATAGCATATTGTGATTAAGTTCATTATTTTCCATAATGTAATGATACAAATTAAACTTTCATATATTTTAGATACATTGCACACCAACTGAAATATTTCAGGTCTTTTATTGTTTTAATACTGATGATTTTGGCATACAGCTCATGAAAACCCAAAATTCCTATCTCAAAAAATTAGCATATCATGACAAGGGTCTCTAAACGAGCTATTAACCTAATCATCTGAATCAACTAATTAACTCTAAATACCTGCAAAAGATTCCTGAGGCTTTTAAAAACTCCCAGCCTGTTTCATTACTCAAAACCGCAATCATGGGTAAGACTGCCGACCTGACAGCTGTCCAGAAGGCCATCATTGACACCCTCAAGCAAGAGGGTAAAACACAGAAAGAAATTTCTGAACAAATAGGCTGTTCCCAGAGTGCTGTATCAAGGCACCTCAGTGGGAAGTCTGTGGGAAGGAAAAAGTGTGGCAAAAAAGCTGCACAACGAGAAGAGGTGACCGGACCCTGAGGAAGATTGTGGAGAAGGACCGATTCCAGACCTTGGGGGACCTGCGGAAACAGTGGACTGAGTCTGGAGTAGAAACATCCAGAGCCACCGTGCACAGGAAATGGGCTACAGGTGCCGCATTCCCCAGGTCAAGCCACTTTTGAACCAGAAACAGCGGCAGAAGCGCCTGAGCTGGGCTACAGAGAAGCAGCACTGGACTGTTGCTCAGTTGTCCAAAGTACTTTTTTCGGATGAAAGCAAATTTTGCATGTCATTCGGAAATCAAGGTGCCAGAGTCTGGAGGAAGACTGGGGAGAAGGAAATGCCAAAATGCCTGAAGTCCAGTGTCAAGTACCCACAGTCAGTGATGGTCTGGGGTGCCATGTCAGCTGCTGGTGTTGGTCCACTGTGTTTTATCAAGGGCAGGGTCGATGCAGTTAGCTATCAAGAGATTTTGGAGCACTTCATGCTTCCATCTGCTGAAAAGCTTTATGGAGATGAAGATTTCATTTTTCAGCACGACCTGACACCTGCTCACAGTGACAAAACCACTGGTAAATGGTTTACTGACCATGGTATTACTGTGGCCAATTGGCCTGCCAACTCTCCTGACCTGAACCCCATAGAGAATCTGTGGGATATTGTGAAGAGAAAGTTGAGAGACGCAAGACCCAACACTCTGGATGAGCTTAAGGCTGCTATCGAAGCATCCTGGGCCTCCATAACACCTCAGTAGTGCCACAGGCTGATTGCCTCCATGCCACGCCGCATTGAAGCAGTCATTTCTGCAAAAGGATTCCCGACCAAGTATTGAGTGCATAACTGAACATAATTATTTGAAGGTTGACTTTTTTTGTATTAAAAACACTTCTTTTATAGGTCGGATGAAATATGCTAATTTTTTGAGATGGGAATTTTGGGTTTTCATGAGCTGTATGCCAAAATCATCAGTATTAAAACAATAAAAGACCTGAAATATTTCAGTTGGTGTGCAATGAATCTAAAATATATGAAATTTAAATTTTTATCATTACATTATGGAAAATAATGAACTTGATCACAATATGCAAATTTTTTCGAACACGGGTCTCTCGTGCAGATAAGAGAGCGTCTTCACAGTTTTGTGCGTGTGTTGGCGTTTGTTTGCAGGTGTGCGTGTTATACAACAGGCTCATTACTGCAATATTGACATTTTCAGCCGCTCAGACTACGAGGAGCTGAGAAATGTTTGAGAAATGGAGATTGGTCCGGCCTCGGCGGGACAAAAACACACTCTTTCTTCATTTCGCCGGTGACGCGTGCCCACGGGTTGAGAGCGTCATCACAGTTTTGTGTGTTTCGCCGTTTGTTTGCAGGCGTGCGTGTTATACAACAGGCTCATTACTGCAATATTGACATTTTCAGCCGCTGAGACTACAAGGAGCTGAGAAATGTTTGAGAAATGGAGATTGGTCCGGCCTCGGCGGGACCAAAACGCACTCTTTTCTCATTTCGCCGGTGACGCATGTCCACGGGGGGCGGGGTAGCTTTCTTGTAACGTAAAGAAAGCTAGCCGCGCTGCGGTTTTGGTGCTGGCCCATTTCCCTGATGACTCGCGGGCAGAGGGGGGGAGGTCCACAGAGCTCGCCCAGTCCTCACTGTCCGACGCCAGGATAGAGCAGCTGGCCTTCTCTACAGATGCAGCTATCTCGTCGTCATTAACGGCGGAAGCGGCGGCGCGCGGCGGCCGTTGCCCGTCAGCGAGCGACTCGAGTGAAGCTGGTGGAGCTTGTGAAGCTGTCGGGCGAACCGGCGAGCTTTCACGGGCTAGAGAAGGCTCGGCGGGCTGGAGAAGGCTCGGGGACCCGCTGAGTATGGCGCTTTTACGGCGCGGCTGAAGAGATGAAAATCAGTTGTACCAGCCTAATCGAGCTATATTTATAGGGCGAGACCACGCCGTTTCTGGCGGGACGTGACGAAATGGGCGGGAAATGCCCCCATTGGATATGTGTCACGCAGGGCCACTCTCGATAGGCTGCTGCTGTTGCCGCAGCGCAGCCAATAGGCGCGCAAGCCGTCTTGCCTATGTCTGCATGCTGCTGCACAGCGTTTTACATTAATTCAAAATTAAGGATAATTTTCATAATAACTTCAATATCTCGTGGAAAAGAGGTTTTCCCCATAGCGTAAGATATTACGCAGTACGAGAGATACTCTCGTAAGAGAACCTTCGTTTTGTGTCATAATATGATGCCCATGTATAGTTGTCTGTAGGATTTAATGGGCGGGATTTATGGTAATTGAGAATGAGCATGCCCGCGCATCCCATTTACGACTGTTTGGAATTCATTAACACACACATTTCACTATCACATCTGACGGTTACGAAGTATTTGTGAATCAGGAGAAGAGTTTTCGGAAAGGTCTCTTTACTCGTATATTTACGAATGTTTCATGAATGAGACCCATTATTTTTATTCAAAATGTCAAGACTTCTCTTTGACAAGTCCAATAGTGTGATAAAATGTGATAATAAAGATGCTCTAGGCGAAATTGACACTGTGCTTAATGACTTTAAGCCTTTAAGACGTGACCTTGTAAATGTATAATTTAAGGTAAAATAACAATGAATAAGTACAATGCAATAAATGCAGGGAATTGAAGTTATTGATGCACTCAATTTTTATTGTTAACATTTGCAAGAAAAAAATCCTGTAGCTGCCACTTAACCAATGGATAGAATCAAGTCCCCTCCGTATATTTTTATTTTCCGATAATCCATTTCACTCCATTTCCATTCACTCGAATGTACGTCACAATAAGGAAGAAAAGATCTGCTACTACTTCGGTTTCAAGGGGCTTGAGGAGTGGTTATGAACAAAGGCACAGTTTACCTGAGTCAAGAGATGATCAACACCGCTGCTCATTTCCCATGTCATTAGCTTTCAAACTGTCTTTTTACCTAATTTTGTCAATAAGGTAATAAAAATAATAGTTTTTTTTACTTTTTTTTTTTTACTTAAAGTCTTATGGAAGATGTGAATCTTTCTGCCAAGGTATAATGTAATGGATTATATGTATCCATAGACACGCTTCCATCAATCACTTCAGGCAATCAATCAATTCCCATGAGAGAGAACAATGCATTGTGGATATGGGAAATACCCTTCCTGTTCACTTCACTGTCAAACTGTTGAGAAAAATGACTGCCTGTGGCAACAGTGAATTTCGTAAAGGCTGATGATTGGTAGCAAGCTATGCCCTTTGATTATTATTAGAATCAATAACTCAGACCTGCTGCAGGATATACTACTAGGTTAAGTTCAGATTAAGATATATAATAAATTATCCAGATCACAGACAGATTTAAAAGTCTACATGAAACAGAAATTGTGGTCGTCTTTTCTTTCCTAGTCACTTGTTGTGATGTAAGAGGGTTCAAGTCTCTGCACATTTCAATGGGATACTATCTCAACAGCCATTTATGAGCACTGTTTATTCATACCACAAATTTAAGCTAAGCATTTAAAAATCACTTAGTACACTGCAGTCTATTTTGATGATATATAAAGGATGAATCACTGTCTCTGACCATCTGAGATTTTGCTATGGAAATAAAGGTCAGGATCATGATTTTTTGGTAGTTTACACAGCGAGTGTATATTGACACCATTTGTTGTTTGCTTTTAGCATCTGATAGAGCGTTTGGACCTGGAAAAGCTGATGTCAGCTTTAACTAGCGGATTGCTACGTATATTTTGTTCTGGATTGACTGGATTGTTGTTGTTTGCTTATTTATGCTGTCAGGTTGTTGGAGTGGACGGATTATTGCCCAGCACTCGTGCCGGTGCAGACGTCATCAAAGACAATATGTCGTTGTGAGGGAGAGGGGATCTTAATGTTTTTGATTAAAGATAACTCTTGAATTAAAAAAATAATCATGAGCTGCACGACTAAATCATTTATAATAAACACTGCAATATTCCATAAAAAATATAAAAGAAATGTGTAATCATTAGCATAGTGTCTATTTTTAACTCCGCATACAATACTTTATATGCTAGCAAACATGTACGCACTTGTTTATGTGGTCCACGATGCTTTGTTTCCGGACTGTCCCCTTTGGAGGAGGAGCTCTGCTGTCGAAGTCTTGCGCCACTTCCAGGCCAATCTGGTGATGATGACATCAACGTGTTATTAGAAGGCCGTGGGTAAGGGGTGGAGTTCAATAGGTTGGGTGGAGTTCGTCCTCTGGGTGCAGTCTGTGTGGGTGGAGGCGGCTGGTCAATACGCCGCTGGGGACCGGAGCTGCTCTGTCGTGGAACCATAGGCTGGTTTCCGTGCTGCGCGTCAGTTAGCGATAATTGTCGTCTTGAGAAATCTCCCGAACGTCTAACAAACTCCTCCCCCACTGAAGCCCCCTGGGTAAGAAAGGTGTGCTTGGTTCCTCCAAGACCTTCTTCGTTGTTGCTATGGGAACTGACGGAGCTATGACACTCCGACCCAGAATCCCCACTCGCATTCCCTCTAGCTGATACAGGCAACCCTGCTGCCATCTGGTACACTGGATTCTGAAAGGACAGTGGGGCCAAGAGCTGTGTAGGCTTGCCTGGGGCTCCTTCTGCTCCTGGGGTAGTGGGAGTCTGTCCTGGCCTATGAAGAGTAGGGCCTCCGGCAATGTTGCCTTGGGGAGTCCGTGCATTCCAGGGAACCATGGTACCCTCACCTAAACCTTCTGAAGTTATCCCTCCCAGGATGGTGATGGGTTCTAACGCCCTGGCCGCTTCCTGGAGGTCTACCATGGACAGGCTCTTGCCACCATTGGCCAGGCCCAGCTCGGGTTCATTGGCCTCAGAGTAACTAGAACTGCGGGCAGGGGAGCCCTGGAGGCCGGAAGAGCGTGTGACGAAGAAGAGGTCTTTGTTTTCAGGAGTGGGGGAAGGGAGGCGAGTGAAGTCCGCTGGGCTAGTAAAGTGAAGAGATAGAGACATGGACCAGAAAGAGAAAAAATAATAATTAAACATGCACAGTATAGGACAGAGAAACGGTACACAAATAGCAATCAATTTAAATAAGACAACACATTATCTCTCTGTTCTGAATCTTAGTATGCTGCCTTGTTGTCTCCTATAAGGCAACATCCTAGTTGTTCTTGTTAAGGAACATATTCTTATTCTTATTTATTGACATAATTCGATATATTTTGCAAACGTTATCAGTGTATTGGATTTTATACGGAGCTTACAGCAATGCATTCTGAGATTGTATCTGCAAAGAATGCATGCGGTGCTGTCCAAGGCGGTATCTTCGGTATGGTAGCTAGAGTTTGAGAAACAGAAACCATAATTCTTTCTCAAACACTTAGAAATGCCATACTAGACAGCTCCAGACAGGTATAAAACATCAGAGAGAATAAAAGGTTATTATGCGTCCCTTTCTGTTTTTACTTCCATCCAGACTGTTTATTGTCTGGATATCTGCAAAAAATGTTAATTTATTTAATCATATTATCCGTCCAGACACCAACCAACAAGCTCCACTCTATGCTTTCTCCTCACAGCCTCCATCTCTTTTGATCCCCCAACATATTTATCTTCCCATTCTCTGAATGTGTGTGTGTGTGTGTGTGTGTGTGTGTGTGTACTACAATTACAGGCCTCTCATTCTCTCTGGCTCTCATAAATGTCGGTTGGGAATTAGCAGCGAGCTAGACAGATAAAGATGAGCCGCTCTCTTTAGAAGAGCAGTCTGCTGGATAAAGTGAGGGCACACTCTTAAGAACAGGAATGAGGATGGTCTTAATGGCTGAAAGCGACAGATAACGACAAGTACGTAAGCAATACGGCAATGCTCTTCAAAATTACAGTGTCATTGCCTGATATAACACTGAGCTCAAAGATGATTGGTTGATTTGTCAGAAAACCTATTCATCATGACATCATTATGTAAACACTTGATTCTGATTGCTTACAGGTTGTTAACAAATTTGATGCAGTGGATCTGATTAATGGCTTACCCTGGTAGGTCACTGTCGATGGACATCTTTTGTAATCCAGTGGAGATGCTGCATCCAGGGGCTGGAGGGGATGGCACACGATCGGAGGGAACATTCATCTGTACATTCGGTGGGTTCGTTAACGCTCCATGTACGTCCCTCAATATTCTGGATAATGGGCCAAGCTTGGAGGCAGCACTCTAAGGACATGAATGAAAGATCCAATTGAAAATTAACAAATACCCCAAAAATATCTTATATCTGTGTGCAGGACTCTCTATTAGCCCCCTTGAAAAAGTAGGTAGAAGATAACAGAACATCAATGACTGCATAGAAATTCCATAATCCTTCATAGAAGTTCCTGGAGCTGAACTGGTAGAGCATGGCACTAACAGTGGCGAGGTCATAGGTTTGATTCCTAGGGAACATGGTTACTCATAAAATGTACATTATTGCTTGAAAAAAGCATCATGCAATGATTTAAATGTAAATGGTGCATCCATCACTCAAAAATAAAAAATCGAAACTAATTACTTCCTAAAGTGCTATATTAGAGATTGGCCGATAACCAACTACTATTTAGCCATAACTGATATCTGTACCTTACAATGAATCTGAACTGCAAAACTACCTGTTTTCAAATATTTTCAAGAGTTTTGAGTAACCGTATCTACACAAGATGTGAGTGGTGCGACATGACAAAAGCAGAAAGATCCTATTTTATCCTTGATTCTGCCTACACCGGATGCGGTGCGGCTTGACATGACACGACACAACAAATCCGTGACAGTAAACTTATGCCCCTTTCTATTTCTGATGTACTTAGAACTCGTACTAATTCTGATATGAAGAACAAATGGATTTGCAACTGTCGCTTAATAAGCCATAATTTATTTTGTACCCCTCATATTTAAACTACTGTTAAAAAGTTTATGGTCAGTATGATTTTTTTTAAATAAATGCATTTATTCAGAGACGTTTACATTGTTACATAAAATCTATTTCAAATAAAAGGTGATTTCTATTTATAAAACTATCCTGAAAAAATGTATCATGGTTTCCACAAGAATATTGCACAACTGTTACCTTTCGAAAAAAAACTCGCATTGCATCAATGGCCACCATTTGGGAACGCGTTAGTGTTATGGAACGTGCTACGGGCAGACTGCAGCTGTCGTGGCGGCGCATTGGGGGAGAGACTGCTCGCGGTAGACTAGACGATCGGTTTCTCCCCGGCCATAAACCACCAGCTCAGATGAGCCTTCCATTCCAGCATGGAAGAACCCATATTCTGCCCGCATCCACCGACATCAGCGGGCTAGTTTCTTTGATGTTGAGGGGATAGGATAACGTGGTTGTGTGTCGATGCCGTCCATTGACGAGACGTTTGCGAACTATCTCACGTCTGGGTGGACATCGACATAGAGCTCCAACCCTGTCATCCAAACTACTGAAAACAACGTCGCGTTTGAATGGCAAAGCTTACACGTCAGCGTGTCAGGCCGGTGCTGCCCAGCACACCATGGCGGTGTTGCAGGCGTACCAGGCCGATCTGCTGGGGGATCTCGACCAGGGGGCGGGGCTGTCCCCTGAGCCGGTTGCTGAGCTGCGCCGTACCACAGATCTAGTTCTCCGAGCCACTAAATAGACTGCTGCCGTGATCGGCCGGTCGATGGCGGCCATGGAGATACATCTGTGGCTGAACCTGGCCGACATCGGGGAGAAACAGAAGAGCTTTCTCCTCGATTCGCCGGTTTCGCCCTCTGAACTTTTCGGTTGGACAGTTTAGAGAGGCGAAGGTGCGCTCAGCGGTGGTTAAAACCTGTATACCGCTTATATCCGTGCCCACACAAAGACAGGCGGGAGGGCCTGACCCGTCTCGGTCCGAGGACCTTAGACAGGGACAGAGAGTCAGCGTCACCTCTCGTGCACCCCCTCCATGGAGGAGTAGGTCACAGAAGAGGCGGGACTCCCACAAGGGATCTGAGGGAGGTGATTCAGCACAAACGCAAACAGCGTTGGTGATGGACGTTTGTGCTGGATCAACTCCCCTGAGGGCTTAAAATATCTTAGCCCTCTCCTCTGTTCCACGACTCCCCACGCGCTTCTTGCATCAGGCCTGAGGCTGGGCCCATGATGAGTGGATACGACGTTCTGACGGGCAGCCTTGGCTTGGTTAGTGAGAGTTCCTCTTTCAGGTATGTAATGGTGGTAGACCCCATGTTCATAAAATAACTGTGTGGTGAGTCTTCACTTCGCACGCCTCAGGTGAGCTGAGTGGGTCTTAATTTTCATTTTTGTGGGCAACTAACACTAAAATGTATTTCTCTACAGACCCTCATTCCCTGTGTAGAGTTATGGGGCCATGTCACTGTCATAACGTAAGGATGGTATAATTGAGGCCCTGAAGTTCCCCTGTTAGGTGGCTAGAACGATAGAGAGAAGCACCAGTTATATGGGCCTCATGTGTGAGTTTGTGATGGCTTCCCCTTCTTTGAATTCACGGGATTTGCCACCACTCATTCTATGGGTAAACTATGTTAACAGCTTAGGCTTCCTCTCATTGTGAGAGCATTTGAGGCATTTATTTTCAAATAAATTTAAATAGAAAACAGATATACAGAAATACATTTTTTAATTGTAATAATATCTCACAATATTACTGCTTTTACTGTTTAAATTACATTTTTGATAAATAAATAAATAAATAAATAAATGCATAAAATAAAAAAAGCATAAGAAACTTCTTGCAAAAACATAAAAAAAATTTAGCGAATTTTAGATTTTCAAAAATCTATGTTGATCTATATTTATATTGTATTCTGTAAATGTATGTATTATTATGAAATAACAACTTTATAGAGCCCCAATTAAAATAGGTGGAAGTGAACCTCTTCATGAACGCAGTAAACGCTTAATGTGTCGAAAATGAGAGGAGACACTCTTTTTGCATGCAAACTTTTTACTTTATGATCTTTTACGAATGCATTTAATAGTGGAACAGGCTAGACCTAGATGCATTAAAATCTGACTGATTTAAATTTTTGAAATTTGACTGATTCTGTGACATTCTGGTTGGCTGAATCCCTCTGGTGTTAAAATAATTATGTTTCATAATCAAAGCATGTTCAGGGATGTATGGCTTAAAATAATAGTGACATATCAATTAACAGTTCTCATATACATGGAACATAGCAGGCGACTGTCTCTGACCGCAGTGTGGCCGCTATGAGTCTGTCATAGCGGACTTAAGGACTAATGTGCTTCCCATGTAGAACTCAAAAACTGAGAGGTCATGAGCTTTCAGAGCATGTCCACTTAACGTGATCTGCATAATTCAACACAAAGTGCTGCAATGAGAATATCCAACATTTCCAAATTTAATTTGTAATGTTTGCATAGTTGTAGGCAGTGTCGGTGCTGCACTGGCATACAGGCACAAGTGAGCTGCATATAGATGTGTCTTTGCTCAAACACATTTTGCAAGACTGGAAGTTTTCTCCAAGTGTGGAAAAGCTGAGCAAATACAACACTAGTTAAAATTTAGCATTTGAGGAGGAGGAGGATTAGAAGATAATTTCTTTCAAAAATATGTATAAAATAAGATATAAACAAATAAACACGTGGTGAACACATCTTATGAGGTCTGAACATTAAAAGCAACAAAATGAGGGATTTTAAAGCCTGACTGTTACAGCCTGAAGGCAATTGCTCACATCAGTCCACCTACTCAAAGAACACCGAAACTGGAGCAAAACTTGAGAACCTTCTGTTGCATCAAAGAATTAAATGTTTCGTCACAACCCTATCCTGAGTTCACCTACCACTCAACGGCACACGCTGCAATGAAGAAATACTGAGAAAAAAATATTTTCTTAATCAGTATTTAAAACTGTTTTCCAGTAGAAAAATAAATCGAAACATACTACATTTTTAAGAGTATATAATATATTCTTAATATATATATATATATAATTAAATCCACAGTTCCAATAACTAAAGAGAGCTTTCTGCTGACTCTGAGAAACACCAGGAGAAAGATGTCCAGGGTAATGATCACCTCCGTGTACAAGCCATAAATTAACATTAGAAAAATGGCATGAGATATATGTTTTTGCCCATGTCATAAATGTATGATACATTCTGTTTTGTTGTTTTCTTGAACACATTTTTACTGATTTAAAAAAGACTGATTTAAAAAAAGAAGAAGATTTTTTCAGTGTTTTTGAAGGTCTGAAGTGAAGAAGCACAACACACTCCTGCTGAAAATCTTAACACTACAAAAACAATACAATGGAGCTGACTGAAGGGTGAAGAGACTAACCTGATCCATTTGGGACACCACCTCAGCTAGCAGCGAGTGCAGGGTGGAGAGCTCACGGCCCAGGTCAATATACCCCTCGAAGCCTGCCGTATTTGAGATGGTCTCTGGGTTGGAGATCTCCAGCAGGAAGCGCTGCATGTTGGTCCACTCCTGCTCTAAGAACTGATTCATGAAGGACATGTACTCCTCCTTATTTCCAAACCTGACAGAAAGTGAGAACAAGAATGACTTGTTGATGCATTTATTAACTCATTGGTAATGATAATAATCATAATTATATCTATTAAATGAATTTTATCCATGAATAGTATTTTGCTCAGAACAACATGAAAAGCTATCAAAGTGAACTCATTCCTCAGCTGCATCATGAAACCTTAAAACACTCTCTCCCTACCCAATCACACACACTCACAATGGAGCAAATAAAATCCTTACTTGGTGAAGTTTGCAAGGTTCTGTGTAACCTTGGCGATAAGAGTGAGTGTGCGTGCAGTGCGGTCGTCTGGGTACTCCTGCGTCAAGTTGAAGAGAGAAGGCGACATGATGGCCGGACAGAGAAAACGCAAAAACAATGAGGCGCTGATAAGACGCTCGCTGATATCTGGTCGCCCTCTATTACCACATTCCTGTCTCCACGATGCAAACACTTCTTTAAGTTCCCTTGGAAACACACTGTTGAGGAATGGAGAGTTGAACATGGAATTTAGATGGAAACAAATTTACCTAACAACTATAAGCAGTTATTCTTACTGGCAAATACTTTCACAAACTATTTATTATCCTTTTGCAAACAACTCCTGAGGGAAAAACTTTCTATTAAAAACTGTTTATTATTAATCTATTTTATTATTAATCTATTAAAAAGATTTCTTTGACTGAACCTGTACTTCAGTTATGAAAACACTAAAATTGTTGCATCAACACTAAAAGTGTTGTATTGTGTATCACTTCTGTTATTTGTATAAAGCAAAATAATTGTATTATACTACATACTTAAAAACCAATCACTTTATTCACAATAATTAAAGGTTATTTGTGTATAACTGGATTTTATATTATTGGTACTTAATAATAATTATGCCTAATTCTCATACTTCATTTTATACCTCTATATACTCCAACATATTATTGTCTCTTTAGTTTTTTTGTTTAGTTTTTTTTACTGTAAGAGAAACACTTAAGACCAAGTTGATACATAACAGAAACAATCTGAGCAATAAAATCCATCACTGGTTCAGATCAACAGACCGCTGTAAAGCGCATATTGTAGTTACCGGTAAGACTCAATGATCTTGCAGAAGGCCAGCTCACAGCACATCCTGAGGTTGCTCTGATGTTCGGGTAGATCACTAGATGAACATTTGGATTGGTCCACCTCACAGTTCTCATCAGACTCATACAGAGCCTTTATAAACTCCCCTATAGTGGATGAAAGAGAAAATACATTTAAGACAAAGGTGTTTTTAAATAAATCCTGTGTAATATCTAGTTGTTTGAACAGAAATAGTATTTTTCAGGAAATCAATAAAGAATGATGTCATATATTGATTCAATTTGACATGATTCTGTATTTGGGCAAAAGAATGCTTGCAATCCTAAATGTCAGCAAAGAAACCTGCTGTACAAACCCCTGTCATCTTTCATACAAACAAACACACACTCTCACAATTATTAGTAGGAATGAACATCAGCACACCTGAGCTAATCGCTATTCTAACCCCTTTCCGCCATGAAGCAACTAGTGAAAGTTCTCAAGTTATCTGACTCAGAAATAACGGGAAAACCCATACTGGGAATATACAACAACCTTTTTTCCGATTCCAAACAAACAGCACAGTCGGACAACAGAGACTCAGAGCAGGTACTGTTCGATTTTTCCCTCTCTGTTCCGTTGCGCATGAAAGCATCAGGGAAAAATCAAACTAGTGTAGCATAAACCATGTGGACGTCCAACTGATCCACAATGGAAGAGGACTCCTCGTTCTTCATCTTCCTTTTAGAAACTAACCAGATGCACAGTGACTACCATATATATATATATTATTTATCGGTTTAGCATTTATTTGAAACCCGAAATATTTTGTGACATTTTATAATGTCTTTACTGTCACTTTTGATCAATTTAATGCATCCTTGGTGAATAAAAGTATTAATTTCTTTCATAAAATAAAACATTTACGGACCCCAAACTTCTGAAAAGTAGTGTATAACTTGCAATGGGAACACAGATGAGAAGTTGAGTATTATTGTTGGCGATGGACATACAGCAGTGGTTCCAGCAGGTGGATACAGCTGACTTCCCAGTATTGTCACACACTATAATCTCACTACAAAGCAGTTCAAAACAGTCCCATATATTCTGGTCGGTGAACCCCATATTGACTGGAAAGGTCAGAGGAAAACCCAGATAACTCATTCAAGGCCACAAATATGACACTAATCGCTCAAATGTCCAGTCTAATCAAATACCAGTCAGATAAAATCCCATGATCATTGTCTGCTGACCAACAGGAGTCCTTTAGTAAGGCAAAAATGAAGCACGTCTTGAAAATGAACTGATTTACCATTTTATGTAATACACAGGGTGTCTACAGATATAAACAAGTTAAATGTAAGACTTTTTAAGACCTTTTTAATGCCACTTTGAATGAAATTTTAGGGGGCTTTCACACTGGCAGTTTAGTTCGGAACGGGGCACGGTTCGCATGAAAAATCACTAATGTGAACGCTGTCATGGGACCCGGGTGCGCACTGGGGTACCGAACCCGAGACTACCTGTGGTGGTCTGAGGTGGTCTGAGTTCGGTTGCTCCCGAACCGTGCCGCGGTTCGCGTGTATTTGAAAGCAACACGGACTCGGGTGCGCACTTGTTCAGGAAGTAAAGTAACCTGCGAATGCGTTTTAGCCGATTATGATGTATTTAGTTAAATAAAACACACGTAAGGGATGTAGATTTACCTTGCATACGAGCAAGAGTGAGTCTGCAGTGTATTCGCGCATAGCGCATGCAATCAGGGCAACAAATTAATGGAAATTCACTGTCTCCTCAAAAGAGTCCATTTGCAAGCAGCGGAAAGACAGCTTATGCGACACACACACACACACACAGTAAACCTGTGTTGTTTACTCAGCTATGCATAATAGCACCAAATTAATAAAAAACACAATATATTGACCCACGTCGTGTTTTCTATCATGCGCCGTGCACGTTTCCAATGACGTAAGATGCACGCAAACGCACCAGAGTTCGATAGAATCAAGTTGAGTGTGAAACCAGACCAACGTTGCGGGGGGCGTCGGGAACAATCGCGCTCGGCCTCGGACCGCAGCAAACGAGCCCAGTGTAAAAGCACCCTAAGACCAAACCTGTGATGGAAATTCACATTATATTGCATATGTATATGTAATATTTAATGTTTAACCATGGTTATTTGACGGACATTTTGTCAGACTGGAGAAATTTTAGCGGTAAAGTGACCAGAAATATTTAAGATCCATAGAATCTGAATTTAAGACATTTTAATACTTTTTAAGGCCTTTTATTAGGAAAGCTTTATTTAAGACATTTTAAGACTTTTT
Organism: Siphateles boraxobius; assembly: GCF_051911475.1. Lineage (NCBI taxonomy): Eukaryota > Metazoa > Chordata > Actinopteri > Cypriniformes > Leuciscidae > Siphateles > Siphateles boraxobius. Next base: position 293,354 of record NW_027508766.1, read on the forward strand.
AAGGACCCGCGGCCACCCTGAATACAATATGAGCATCTTGTGCAATCTGAGCCTATATAAATGTCTTTTTAGTAATTGCCAAAAAAGAGACTAAATGACAGAAATGTAATACCACAAATCCCTTAAGGAAGTTGGATTACCGTCTAGCTCAGAAAGTTTGTGCACATATGTGGATCACATATGTGTGTGTTTGTGTGAATATGTTGTAGCTATCAGTCTATTTTTGCAGTAATTTATTTAATTAATAAAATTATTTAGTTCACCACAGTAATCATGTGTTTGGAAGTGACAATGAACAATCAAGAAAACATGTAACGACTCATTTTAACAGCATTACTCATTTTCACAAGAACTAAACATAATGGACCTTAGCTTTTACTTTGTGATTGGTGTTTTCGGTGTTATCTTGTCACTCAATTTGAAAATGAGATCAGTTTTTAAATTCGAACAATTGAACAAGACACTGAAAAAACAGCAATGTGCTGAAGAAACTAATTGCTCAATCTCTCGAGAGAACTAGAGTAGATGAAATGACCAAAAGGTCCAACCCTTGGTTCATACTATTTATGTAACCATTTGATGTAATCTGCTCTCTTTGCTGTCCTTCTCTGGCTCTGTTGTCTGAGGGACGTAGTCAGTCTTTAGGAGTGAACCGTTTAATAATTCAGCAGCACTTCACAAGTCACATTTATCTAAGAAAAACAACTATACATTATTCAGCACCACCAAATGGCTTCCTAATGCAAATCTAAAGAGAGATTCACTCTCTTTGGTGTATTCACTCACATTCACACATACGCTTATTAGATCCCCCAAAGTCGATATTTATACACGCGTGAAATTTGCAGTGTATTTTTGTTTTGCAGATAAATTGCTAGTCCAGACATTTCAACATTTTATTTCTAAAATAAGGAGGTATTAATAAACACAGGTCTTATTGCACACAAAGTGAGCCAACAGCAAAGGAGGTCGGATATGTGTGTGCATGTTTGTGCGCGTTTTAACGGCTATTTAAATCTTATCGAAAAGGAATACAGGAAACCACAAAGTAATGTACACTTTGGAAATGTCTCTATGTTTCTAGTGTTTGTGCTGGGCAGACCATTTGCACTGATACAATTTCCCCTAGTAATATATAATTATATTATATAAGTATTCATTTTGGTGGTCCTGTCACTTTGTTACCTGGAGGTGGTCATAACAAATGGTACAGATATGATATCAGAAAATAACACACACACACAAGCTCTTACCCAGTGCGTCTTGCAGATATTTCTGTCCGACCAGTTTGAGGTACTCCTCGATAGCTTTAGTGCCCAGAGTGTTTTCTCTGAAGATCAGGTGCTCATTTTCCCCGCATCGATCCACTTCCGACATCATCAGATCCGTCAGGAAGTCCTATACAAAAAAACATGTTGATCTGTGAGAAAATGTACTCTTAGTAAAGAAAAGAGAGAGCAGAGCAGATGGAGAGATTGCGTGGAGGGTCTGCAATCGAAGCAGTTGTGCTGCTGATGTCTTTCAGTACATGAAAGAAAAGAAAAAGAAAAGGAAAGGGAGATGCTAGTGCTGAAGTGAAAGCTGCTCAGATCAAAGCTATCTGGCAGGGAGCCTATTGAAACCAGCAAAGGGGAGTTAGACCGAAAAATCAGTCTACTTTCTGTTGACGTGATGCGCGCGCGCACACACACACACACACACACACACACACACACACACACACACACACACACACACACACACACACACACACACACACACACACACACACACACACACACACACACACACACACAGACACACACACAGACACACACACACACAAAGAGCTCAGTGTCCTAAAACATATTCAGTGTGTGTCTCAGTGTCATGAAACTGCACATGGAACATGGACAGAGGTGATCCAAACGCAGGCTTTATTAAGAGGAGAATCCAGAGACAGGTACAAGGAAACAGGCAGGGGTCAAAACCAGGTAAGCAGTTCAAACAAACATCAAATCCGTGCAGGGATAAGGCAAACGGGAAACCGGGAACAGGCAGATAATCAAGGAACCGAAACACTAAAATACAAGGAAACTGGAACAAGGCTAGGTAATGCAGTCAGACACATACAAACACTTACAATACTGAGCCCTGAACAAAGGGAAAACTCAGGCTTAAATCAGGGACGCTCAATCTAAAACAGGTGCAACAAATAAACCATAATCAGTCCAGGGTGAAACATAATGGAAACAATAAACTAGGAAGGAGTGCCCTCCAGAGGCTCAAGCGGGCACTCCAGCCGCAGATCGTCACACTCAGCCTCTATTTACAATGGTGAGTCATGTTTGGCTCTATGTAGAAGAAAAAGTCTGTGAAAAAAACTAATATCATCTGTGATGGACTTTTTAATTATTCATAACTAACATTTTTTTTATTGCAGGAACAACTGTAATGACAGACAAATCAGACACAATTATTTGTTATATTTAACAAATCATTTTTAAAACTCACTCTTAAAACTCACTATGGTCCCATCCCCCAACAAGGGCAAGAAGGGTCTTGGTTACCATGACTACAATCAGATAAGTTGGTTTTATTGCTGTTAAAAACTGTGGTCACGTGGTAGCAGGCCATAGAAAAAACCCAGAGCCCTTAAAACAGATTTTGCATCAATTTGTGGATGAACTGATCTATAAATGAACATGCACCCCAGGACACTGTGTGAATAATTTACTGTCTTGTGAACTATTTTGTCTTTGCTACTACAGTATGCATTTTATTATACAACCAACGGTCAATGTAACCCCACCTGTATCGTGTCTCCTATCTAATTGATCCTCATTTAATGACTCACACTTTAGTGTACATCACCTTCTCTTAGAATGCAGAGTGTGTTTGTTATATCTATCTGAGTATAAATGGACACAAACGGCAAGGAATATGTCTAACCACACTTGAGATAGCGTCATAAATCCTCCTAACAGAGGGAATCTACCGCTTAGATTTCCCCTTTTCTTATTGGTTGAGCCAACCCTGAAAAGTGGGACCTTTCTCAGGCTTAAAATGGCTCTACACAAGCCCCTCCCTCTCTTGGAATTCTTGGTACGTTCGGGGTGCTGTGCTGTCCTGCGTGGCCTCAGCAGGCCTTGACTCACAACCAGCCATGTGCTCATGGGGAGAGAGAGAACTTTCAACCAGAACAGAGTCGAAAATGCAAGTTCATCATATCTTCTTCATCCAACGGAGAAGAAAACGATTGCAACTTCAACGTTTGACACTCGAGAAACCATCAAGACCCTTTTTCAGGAACTTCAAGAAATGCTTTCAGTTTGCAAAGAACATGCAAGTATACATTTAATGAGGTACTTTGAAAATAATAAGCTGATGGTTCTTTCATGTTCAATGAATCTTTTCCATAGCTTCATTTCATTTCCGGTTTAAATCTGTCATTTACCATCTATCCATGTATGTGTAATTGTTTGTATGTTAGTTATGTGTTCGTAATTTAGTTGATAAAACTTGTGCACAATATGTATTTGGTTCTGATTCTCTGCTTGCAACAAGGTTTATTTTAAGAGTTAGATTTTGACTATAGGCTCTTAGTAGCAGAGGTGTGGACTCGAGTCATGTGACTTGGACTCGAGTCAGAGTCCAACAACAAATTTGAAAGTCCAAATTCGAGTCATGAATTTGATGACTTCAGACTCGACTCGACAAAATGTATATAGACTTGCAACTCGTCTTGGACTTTAACATCAATGACTCATGACTTCACTTGGACTTGCGCCTTTTGACTCGAGAAGACTTGCTACTCCCCATTAAAACTGGGGAACAAAATGTTCACACGGCCGCGCTGCTCTCAGTTTATCTGCATCTGTGAAAAAAATGTGCACACAAAAATGTGCATACAGAGAACACGCCCGCTGCCTGCACGACATCCAATCACTGTAGTCCCACGTTGTTTACACTTGGCATTAACATGCAACCTGTATCCGGATGTTGTCCACATACACATTGAAAAGACAAATCTAAACGCACTTCTGATCAGAATGTTATCAGATCAGCATGTCCAGGTTCGGAGGTAGTCGAGGACGCATTGTGATCGGATCACAGTGTAATGTAAACGCAATCCAGCCATCGTGTCTGCATTAACAGGTGGACGTCATATAAATCCCCGCCCAGTCTCCCCGCGTGACTGTAAGAAAATAATGGCCAGACGCAGATTAGACAAGAAATTAAACTTATTTGAACCTTACAATAAACGTTAATCTTTAAAACAGTTTATTTAGACTTAAATGATACTATGTGTGTCATTTTTCATTTTAATTGTGCAACATTATCTGAACGAGGCGATCGCCTATAGCCTACAATCACAGTCAGCCATGACATCTTAATGAAGAGCTGCACGCTGCTTTGCGAGAGGAATAATCGGAATTTTTAAATGTTTTAAATGTTGAATGTTTTTATTGTTTCAGCATGTCTATCAATCTCCCATTTCTGTCAATATAGTCATTGCACGTTATAACCTTAAACCCAGATGATTGTTGATGTGAGTTAGATTTGTATGATCAACTCCCTAGTAGCCTATTCCTTTGTTCAGAAAACGTCCCGGGTTACGTATGTAACCCTAGTTCCCTGAAGGAACGAGACGCTGCGTGAAACGCTGCGGGAACGCCTCTTGCGTTGTGCGTCATGAAGCACGTATGGAATCAGCCCAATGGCGAGACGGAACGTCACGAGTGACGTCATCGACCAGGAAACTATAAAGCACACCCCTGAACACAATGGCGACAGCTTCTGGAAAAAGTCTGAAGCAAGTCGATCAAGGGAATGCCGGGAGTATGGCAACGACACGCAGCGTCTCATTCCTTCAGGGAACTAGGGTTACATACGTAACCCGGGACGTTCCCTTTCAGGAACGTCGAGCTGCGTGAAACGCTGCGGGAACGCTAATACCCACGTCGCCATAAGAGCAAGTGACCGACTGTGTGAAACAAAGATTAAATTCAGCCGAAAGCACCTGCGCCCCAGGGGTGGAGCTGAGGTCTAGGTCATAAAACCTGACGAAAGTATGCGGTGAGGACCAGCCTGCCGCATCACAAACGTCCTGGAGGGAGACTCCTGACATTAAGGCTTTGGAAGCCGCCATACTCCTGGTAGAGTGAGCTCGGACAGCCAAAGGTGAAGGCTGACCAACCGACTCATAGGCAAGTGAGATGGCCTCAACCACCCACTTGCTCATCCTCTGCTTAGACACTGGGGACCCCTTCTTAGGTGGTCCAAAACAAACAAACAGCTGTTCTGATTTTCTCCACAGGGCAGCTCTGTGGACGTAAGCATCTAAAGCCCGAACAGGGCAGAGCAGATTAAGTTTTTCCTGATCAGATGATGTAAAAGGAGGAGGACAGAAGGCCTGCAGAACTATAAGTATGGCCACATTGGTAGGAACCTTAGGGACATAACCTGGCCTGGGGTGGAGAAAAGCCTTCACCATCCCAGGTGAAAACTCCAAACACGAAGGAGCAACCGAGAGAGCCTGAATATCTCCGATTCTCTTAAGAGAAGAAATGGCAAGGAGAAAAATAGTCTTCAAAGTAATAAACTTATCAGCAACTTCTTCAATAGGCTCAAAGGGAGCTAGGGAAAGACCTTCTAGGTCGATAGCTAAGTCCCATGCTGGCACCCTCGTGCGGACTGCAGGCCTCAGCCTCAAAGTACCACGAAGAAAGCGAGTTATAAATGGGTGTCTCCCCAGAGAGACTCCACTGAAAAGGACATGGTAAGCAGCAAGTGCCGCCACATACACCTTTAGTGTGGAGGGGGATAGCCCTGAGGAGAAACGCTCCTGCAGGAACTCCAGCACTGCACCCACTGGGCAGTTAACTGGGTCCAACAGGTGTTCTCCACACCAAGAAGTGAGGAGCCTCCACTTCAAGGCATATAACCTCCTCGTGGAAGGAGCTCTGGAAGGAAGGATCGTCTCAACAACCTCGATTGAGAGACCAGCCCCTACGAGCTGGGCCCCCTCAGAGGCCAAGCCCATAGCTTCCACAACTCTGGGCGGGGGTGAAGTATCAACCCGCTCGCCTGAGAGAGAAGGTCCCTCCTGATCGGAATCTCCAGAGGAGAGCCGTCTAGAAGAGACACTAGGTCCGTGAACCATACTCGGGCCGGCCAAAACGGGGCTACCAATAATAGACTGACCCCGTCCCGGCGAACCCTCTCCAGAACTCCTGGGAGCAGAGCAATCGGGGGAAAGGCGTACAGGCGTGACCTCGGCCACCACTGCACCATAGCGTCCAACCCCAGCGGGGCTGAATGACTGAGAGAAAACCACAGTGGACAGTGTGATGTCTCCCTGGACGCAAATAGGTCTACCTCGGCACGACCATACTGCATCCAAAGGAGCTCCACCACCTCGGGGTGGAGTCTCCATTCCCCGGGCCTCGGCCCCTGCCTCGACAGGATGTCCGCTCCCCGATTTAAATACCCCGGGAGATAAATCGCCCCTCAATGAGAGAAGCTTCCCCTGGGACCATAGAAGGATCCGGCGAGCCAGATTGTATAACGGGCGAGAGCGCAGACACCCCTGATGGTTTATGTAAGAGACCACCGATGTGTTGTTGGACCGGACAAGAACATGATGACCTCTCAGGTCTGGCAGGAAGTGCTTCAGAGCCTGAAACACTGCCAACATCTCTAGCCAATTTATATGCCAAAATCGATGATGGTCCTGCCACAGACCCTGGGCTGGGCGACCACTCATGATCGCCCCCCAGCCTGTGAGGGAAGCATCTGTCGTGAGCGAGAATCAACCAATCGTCTATGTAGTTCAGTATACGAACGTCCTGGAGCCATGCACTCCGTGAACGTGCGGGGAGATAAAGCTAGGCCAAACGGAAGAACACGATATTGGTACGCTTCGCCCCCGAAAGCGAAACTCAGGAACTTCCTGTGTTGCGGAAGGATGGAGATGTGGAAGTATGCGTCCTTCAGATCTATCGTGACAAACCAGTCATCGGACCTGATTTGTGACATGATTTGCTTTAGCGTAAGCATCTTGAATTTGAGCTTGGCTACAGCACGATTTAATAGGCGCAGATCTAAAATTGGACGCAACCCCCCATCCTTCTTTGGAACGATGAAATATCGGCTGTAATAACCTGACTCCTCGCTGGGAGGAGGAACCCGTTCTATAGCCTCCTTTTGAAGGAGCGTTTTCACCTCTTGTTCCATTACCAGAGCCTGCTCGGGGCCCACCACGGTGGGCAGGACCCCGTTGAATCGAGGAGGAGGAGATCTGAACTGAATGGCATAACCCCTTTCTATCGAATGCAGAACCCACTGAGATATTTTTGGAAGACTTTTCCACTCTGCCAGAAAATCTACTAAGGGTACCAGCCTCTCGAGGCTGGCCTCTGGAATATTTTGAGCAGCCGACACAGCGCCCTGTAACCGCGCACCGGCAGGGGACGACTGGTCTGACTGCTCTAAACCCCTCCTCAGAGGGGGCGAGCCTCCCTCGGGAAAGCGCTCGCTGGGCCCGTCTGCGCCCCGACACGAAGGCGGGGTTGGCAGAAGGGACCCCTGAGGGCACCGTGAGAGAACGGGCACCGTCTGAAGCGGTGAACACCTCCCTCTCACGGTGGGGACCACCCTCAGCATCCTGACACCAGTGGCGTCAGGACTTCTTAGACGAAGCCTTCCTAGCCATAATGACTGTCCTCAGATCAGTCTTACCACTAGAAGGCTTCGCCTGAGACTGTCGCGTCTGTTCCTACTGTTTAGAAGGGGGGCCACGAGACGCGACACTCTGCCTTTGTTGCGCCCTATGTGAGGAGCTAGTCGACGGCTTGGTCTGCCCTCGCCCAGCAGACCCTGGGACATGAACTTTAAGTGGGAGGAATTTTTGAAAAGCTGCAGCTTGTTTCTTTTCTTCCTGAAATTTATCTATGACCGTGTTTACCGCGTCACCGAATAAACCAGACGGAGAAAGTGGAGCATCCAAAAGAAAAGCTTTCTCTTTATCCTTCATATCAGACAGATTAAGCCACAAGTGTCTCTGGCACGCAGAGATAAATCTGCAGCCTGACGCAGTTCTCGAACCACGTCAGTGCTGACCTCCTCACTCTCACTCATATCTTTTAAAAGATCGGCTTGGTATGCCTGCAATATTGACATCGTGTGCAGACACGCCGAAGCCTGACCAGCCGCCGAATAAGCCTTACCCACCAGAGCCGAAGTATTTCTGAGAGGCTTGGTGGGTAAAGCTGGTTTCTTAAGAGACGAGGAAGACTCAGCAGAAAGATGGCTAGCTAGAGTCTCCTCCGCCTTGGGGCACCGCCGTGGAGGCTGAACGCGGGAAGGCAAAAATCGTTCGTCAAGCTTGCTTTTAGAAACATATTCCTGCCTAACAGCTGGCCACTCAATGCTTAGTTTTGACACAGCACGAGTGAGCACCTCCATAAGCTCCTCGTGTTCAGGGGAATGAGGTGACGAGTCCTCAACATCCCCTGTCTCAATACTGACAACATCCAGCTACTCAGAACTGGATAGCTGTAGTATTGGTGCCTCAGCCTGGAGGGAAGAAACCGCAATGCGTGCTTCCACACCCGGAACTGAGGCACTGGAACTGGCAGGTAAAGGCTGAGATAAGGCAGAGCCCGTCTCAAACCCCGCTGACAGATCCATTTGCGATCCCCACGACAGGCGCCGCTGCTCTGCCTCGACCGAAGCGGGACCTGAGCCGTGGGGAGCGCGAACCGAACCACTCTCCTCGAAGAGTGATCGTCGGGAGCGGAGCGTTCTTAATGGAAAACGCTCGCAATGCTTTCCCGCAAATCTTTTTATTCTCCCGCACACACAGAGTGAGTGCATTACCGCCCGCGCTCGCACTCGGCCATCAAATCTAATCCCGCGCCGCACTCTATTGCGTTGGGAGTGAAAGTCTATAGATCAAGAGCCCGGCCCGAGGATAGTGACGGGAAATATTGTCCAAGTTCGGGCTCGGGCATAGAATCCAAGTTAGAGGACTCACAGCCTTTCAACACGTGTGTTTTTTTCCCGCGCCGTGATGAGTCGTTCATGAACGATCCGTTCATTGCCTCTGTCACGCGACAAATGAACAAAATACTCGGAAGGTCAAGTATTAATGTTCCCTGTAAATTACTTTTGACTGCATTATAATGATTTCTTAATTCAGAATATGATCAAGATTGGGTTGGTGGATGTGTTCGGGGAATTTGCCTGTTAAAAGTATAACATTTAAAGCCCCTGAAATGACTAGAAAAAAGATTAGTTAATTTTGATTAACGAGATTGAACAATAGAGTCAGTAAAACGATCCAAACTTTCCATCACGGGCGCGACATGGGGGCATGGCAGTATCGACGATTCCATTTTTTATTTCGATTTTTGAGTTTGTGAATTAATTTCGATCGATTTCGATTTAAAATCGAAATCGTGCCACCCTTATTATGCAGGAAACAGAAATCCGATCGGTTATCCAGATACAAAGGCTACTTAATGTGAACAAATGTAAACGCACAATGTCCTGATTGGCAAATGATCTGATCTGCTTGATCGGATAACGGTGGTCACATGTTAATGCCAAGTGTAAAGGCAGCCAGCACATTGCAAGACAACCAATGAAGCGCAATAAGCAACAACGCGCCAGTTGGCAAAATGATACCGAAGAGAGTTTCGTTTGGCTATAAAAATTACGAAGTAGTTGTAATGCATATACATCCACGCATGCGCACACACACTCACTCTCTGCTCATCACCTGTCCACACAGCTCCCCCCCCCTCTCTCTCTCTCATACACACCAGTCTCTATGGAGGCATTCCAATTATATTATCAGGTTGGTCCAGTTTTTCAGAAGTGATAATTGAGGAGTGAGGATTTTATTGATGACATTTAAAAAAAAGTATAGGCTAAAAGGACCCATGTCTATTTGAAAGTTAAACTGTTTTGCAATATGAGGTCAATACAATACAGGACTGAAGCTGCTGTGCATTGTTCTAGTGCAATATGCTGTTGAAATACAAGAATTTTTTGTGAAAATTAAATTTTCAGTTCCCTTTCGAAGGGAACTCAACAATACGTCAACGACGCTATGGGGAACGCCTCAGGCGTGACAGGTGTCTGAAATCACTATCAAATCACGTCAATCATATTGACCGGCGACAGCCCGTGAATCATTAGCGTGAATGATTAACGTGCGACCTGGAAGTATAAAAGGGCGCCTTGCAAACATGACAAATCAGCTCATCGTCTTCAGGGACTGTCTGTTTGAAAACGCTATTCAATGAAACGGTAAGAAAATTAAATGTACAGCACACGAGTGTGCTTTTCTTGCCTGGGAGAAGAGCGCGCACGGGAGATTCTCGAGGGAATCCTCTGTGTGAACTGTGAGCGTTTTTCTCTTAAAACGCTCGCTCTCGTCTGGCCCTCTTCTCGAGTGAAGGGGGTTCAACGTCTGGTTCTCATGGTCCCGCTCGTGCCGAGGCAGAGCGGCGACTTGCATCATGGGCTTCCAGATAGAGCTTGTCGATCATCTTGAGAGTGCTGTAAACCTCTCAGATGATTCGACGGCTGACGAGGGCGAACTGCAGGTCGATGACGAGGATTTTTCACCGACGGTTTCCTGCAGTTGCTGCTCTTCAGGACGAGCAGGAGATGGCTGAGGAGGTTTATAATCAGGTAGATCCTGAACCCTCTCAGCCACCCTGCCCCGTGTATGCAGGTCTGGTGGATGTTGTGGAGCGCGCCGCCAACAGGCTGTAGCTGCCATGGCGACGCGCTAGAGGAGAGACCGCTCGCGGTAGGCTCGGCGATCGGTTTCTCCCCGGCCATACACCACCAGCTCAGGTGAGCCTTCCATTCCTTCCTGATCTTCACACGGAGATCGAGAGGGCATGGAAGAGCCCATGCTCTGCCCGTATTCACTGACATCAGCGGGTTAATTTCGCTGATGTTGATGGGATCGCAGAGCATGGGTATGTGTCGATGCCGCCCATTTGACGAGTCGTTTGCAAACTATCTCGTGCCTGGGCAGGCGTCGACACTGAGAGCTCCAACTCTGCCATCCAAACCGCTAAAGACAACAGCGCGTTTGAATGGCAGAGCATACACGGCAGCAGTTCAGGCTGGTGCTTCCCTGCACACCATGGCGGTGCTGCAGGCATACCGGGCCGACCTGCTGCAGGATCTCGACCAGGGGGCAGGGTTGTCCCCTAAGGCAGTTACTGAGCCGCGCCGAACCACGGCTCTTGCGCTCCGGGCCACCAAACAAACTGCTGCCACGATCAGTCGGTCGATGGCGGCGATGGTGGCCACGGAGAGACAGCTTTGGTTAAACCTGGCCGACGTTGAGGAGAAAGAGAAGGCCTTTCTCCTCGATTCGTCGGTTTCGCCCTCTGAACTCTTTGGCCCCGCCGTGGAGGCGGGGCTTGGGAAGTTCAGGGAGGCGAAGGCACGCTCAGCTGCTTTTAGGAAAAAACCTACATACCGCTGAGATCCGGTTCCACACCCAGGCAGGCGGGAGGGCCTGGCCCTTCACGATCTGAGGACCGTAGACAGGGCCAGAGAGCCAGTGTCGCCTCTCGTGCGCCCCCTCTGTGGAGGAACAGGGCGCAGGAAAGGCGTGACTCCCGCTAGAAGAGGGATCTGAGGGAGGTTATCCAGCACAAGCGCATACAGCGTCGCTGATGGATAATCTCCCCGGAGGGCTTCATTAAAAAGAGAATCCAGCCCTCTCCTCTCTTCTGACTCCCCAGACGTTCATTACATCAGGCCTGGCGCTGGGCCTATGATAAGAACGATGTTCCAATGGCCCGCCTAGGCTTGGTTAGTAGAAACGCCTCTTTCAGGCATGTAAAGTGGGGGACCCCAGGTTCATAAAGAACTATCTGGCGAGTCTTCACTCCGCACGCCGCAGGTGAGCTGTCTGGTCTTTTCAAGAGTAAATTTTTGTGAATAAAAATTCCGAAATGTATCTCTCTACAGACCTCGTTCCCTGTATAGAGTCATGGGGTCATGTCAAGGTAATAAGGTAAGAGAACTTTATTGGATTATCAGGGCCCTGAAGTTCCCCGTTAGGTGGCCAGAACTGTAACTGTGTTAGCCTTCGGGCTGCTAGCCACCTCAGGGTAGAGTGGTTGGTCTCTCTCTTTAAATTGTTTTACTTAGAGTGTTGACTGACGCTAGAGCTTCAGATAGATCTTATGTCCGGCCCACAGGTCCGTTTGACTTCTTCCTGAGTATGTCGCCCCTTGAGCTCTGTTTGGGTTTTCATTAGGCTGAGCGATTCTGCAGCCCTTTGTATGGAATAATACAGACTATATTCTTTAGTAAGGCTGTGGCTCCTCCGAGCCCTCAGATAGATCTATGCTTGGAGGCTGGCCCTTACCAGGGCCGCCTCTGTAGCTGGCCTAGGCTGTGCCAGGGATAATAGAGGCGCTCTCCTAAAAATTTTAGCATTTCTTCCTCTGACCCTTCACTGTGTGAATGTTGGTTTCTAGCATCCCTGTATAAACAGCCTCCTCCCGTGGGAGTCGTTAGGCCAAGGCCCGCCCCCTTCTCTGCATTCTGGGGTGACTAGAGTAATGCAGCGTGGTGCTGAGGATGGTTTGTAAGGACATGGTAGGCCTCAAACAGGCCTCCGTGGTATATATGTCTTTATTGAGCAGGGTTAGGCCGTCTTTCGCTTCACGAAGAAGACTGGGTTTCCTGCCCGACCCTGCCATGCAGAACTGGCCTACGGATTTAGGCCGCCAGTTTAGGCTTCACTCACCTCGCTGAGCTACTGCTCGAGCGCTAGGTTGTAGGTGGTTGGCTTTCATTCAAGCCCCACTCCCCTAGGTTGGGCACAGATACATTTCTGTCACCCCTAGAGCCGCTGGCAGGCCCGCACCCTGGTAACCTCAGGGTGAGGTGTGAGTATTCCCCTGTGATACAGGGTAGGTCTGAGCACTTCACTCCCAGTTCTGTTTATCCCACCTCGCACCACTATGGCTCGGGTCGAGTATGAAGTAAGCTTCACTTCTTCTTTGGTCGAAGTACGCTCCCCTGAAGCCAGAGCATTGCCCTGAGCTGACGCCCATGCATAGATGGTAGGCCCCTGGCTAACTGGGGCCTCCGTTGAGGCAGAGTGGCGTATGTTGTACTCCCCTTGTTTTAAGGGTGCTAGCTTTCTTGCGGAGTACACTGCCATGGGCAATGTGATTAGGCACCAGGATGCTGTAGGCGCTGTGTAAACAGTTTTTCTGCCAACGAAGGCTGCGCCATTAGGTGGTAGGCCTCAGCAGGCCTCCTTGATTGGACAGCCCCCCAGAGGGCACTGTAGGCCAGCTCACTTTACGTGGTTGGCCTTGGTGGTTCGGGCAGTTGACTCACTGATGGGTAGTAGGCCTTAAACAGGCCTCCTCGGAGGTGAGTCCCAACATTGTGGGACATACCTTATAGCGCTACTGGAAGCCCATTAGTGAATTATGCTGTGTAGTATGGTTTCCAACAGTGTACTTTATGGCAGAATATGACTTGCTATTAGCTAGTAGGCCCGACCAGGTCTCCCTGATAGGCGAGTCCCCAGCTGGCTGGCCTTAGCAGGCCACCTTATACTTTCACCCGGACTCAGGGCTCAAAGCTACCAGTGGTTATCAGGTAGTAGGCCACTCAGGCCTCCCTGAAGGTGAATTCCCACTTAAGATGGTTATCGGGTAGTAGGCCTCACCCGGCCGCCCTGAAGGCGAATTCCCACTTACGTTGGCTATCAGGTAGTAGGCCTCTCTGGGCCTCCCTGAATGTGAGCTCCCAAATATTGTGGCTGTCAGGTAGCAGGCCGCTCTGGGCCTCCCTGGATGTGGGCTCCCAAATATTTTGGCTGTCAGGTAGTAGGCCTCACCAGGCCTCCCTGAAGGTGAGTTCCCCACATGCTGTGATTATCAGGTAGTAGGCTCCTCCAGGCCTCCTTGAATGAGAACGGTCAGGTAGTAGGCCTCACCAGGCCTCCCTGAAGGTGAGTTCCCACAGATAGTGGTGACCAGGTAGTAGGCCTCACCAGGCCTCCCTGAAGGTGAGCTCCCCACATACTGTGGTTGTAAGGTAGCAGGCCTCACCGGGCCTCCCTGAAGGAGGAGTTCCCACGTACTGTGGTTATCAGGTAGTAGGCCTCTCTTGGCCTCTCTGAAGGTGAGCATCTCACATACTGGGGTTATCAGGTAGTAGGCTCCTCCAGGCCTCCTTGATTGAGAACAGTCAGGTAGTAGGCCTCACCAGGCCTCCCTGAAGGTGAGTTCCCACAGTTTGTGGTTACCAGGTAGTAGGCCTCTCCAGGCCTCCCTGAAGGTGAGCTCCCCACATACTGTGGTCGTAGGGTAGCAGGCCTCACCGGGCCTCCCTGAAGGTGAGTTCCCACGTACTGTGGTTATCAGGTAGTAGGCCTCACGTGCCTCCCTAAAGGATCAGGTAGTAGGCCTCTCCGGGCCTCCCTGTAACGCTCCCTAGTGGTGCTGGGTTTATGAAGCTAGTGGTCTCTTGCTATCAGTTTCAGCTAGCCTTAATAGGCAGCTGCTGAAGGCGAGCTTGCGCCCTGGCTCGCTAAAGTGTTCATTCTCTGCTAAAGGTTCCCTCCCGGAACCTTTTCTGCCTACAGCCTGGTTTGCCTACCAGGCAGACCTTGTGCTCCCCTCACGAGGGTCTCTATGAGCATGCGGCTTCCTGAGTCTGGTCAGACGGTCGTAGGCCTCTCGTGAGGCCCCCCAGTTAGATCAGCCCTTAGGCCTTCACAGGCCTCCTCAGTGTTTTGAAACACAGACACTGGGTTGATCCGTGGATCGAGTAGAGAAACTCCCCTCGCTAGCAAGGGTCGGAAAGCACTATGCTGAGTCATACTCTCCGGGATATCCCGTCTCTGAGATCCGGGCCGAGTGGTTCACTGCCAGCTTCGCAGTCCCTCGGGTTGGATGCCTTACTTAAGGCATTTGTCCAGAGGCTCTGTCTTCAGACAGACAGGATTTGGCCTGACGAAGTGTCTATGTACTGGCGCCAGGTCAGGCCGTCCTGGTGGCATTTCGGGGTGAGTACGTTCCCCTGAATAGTGACTGGCTGGGGTTCCCTTGGGTTCCCTAGCCACATTCCCTAGAAGGGACCCCTTCTAATTGGAAGCTGAGGTTCCAGGCCCGGAGCCGGCCCAGGTAGACCTTTCATTTAACCATGTTTATGAAGGTTTTTCTGTGAGGCTGTAGCTTGGGCTATGACCGTAGGGAATGCTGTCACTGACAGCCCAGTGTGACCTGAGGGTGAGTGGTTCTAGCGTTTCATTTGAAGTTGCTGGTTCTGACAGTTGTCACTGCCACTTGGCATGCACTCCCCTTAGCATGGCGGCGTTGGTATATCGTTCCCCATAGCGTCGTTGACGTATTGTTGAGTTCCCTTCGAAAGGGAACGTCTCAGGTTACGACTGTAACCTATGTTCCCTGAGAACAGGGAACGAGACAATACGTCTCCCTGCCATGCCGCGGTGCTTGCCTACCGTACAGTCCCTTCAGACGATAAGGTGATTTGTCATGTTTGCAAGGCGCCCTTTTATACTTCCAGGTCGCACGTTAATCATTCACGCTAATGATTCACGGGCTGTCGCCGGTCAATATGATTGACGTGATTTGATAGTGATTTCAGACACCTGTCACGCCTGAGGCGTTCCCCATAGCGTCGTTGACGTATTGTCTCGTTCCCTGTTCTCAGGGAACATAGGTTACAGTCGTAACCTGAGACGTTTTTTACTGTATTTGATTAATGTCATTGTATAAAAAGAGGTTTAAATAAATAATACAAATCTTACAGACATACATGATTTGTATAAATTTTATTTATGTGGTAAGAGGACTTGAAATGACTCAAAACTAAAATGGTAGGACTTTAGACTCGACTTGAGACTTGTTGGCTTTAACTTTTGACTCGACTCGTGACTTGAGGGCAAAGACTCGAGACTTACTTGTGACTTGCATAACAATGACTTTGTCCCACCCCTCCTTAGTAGTACTGTACAATAAGAAAGACATTTCCCTTCCCCAGAAATGAAAATTTCTTAGAATTAATAAACAATGAACACGGAGTGTTCACGGGATGAACAGGTTGATTGATTGATTTTTATATAAATTTTACAACAATAAGATCCAAATATTCATAATCAATAATAACAAGTTATGATTGATTATTAATATTTTTTAGAGATAATTTACTACACAACATGTAGTAGCATGTGTATGCTTTTGAATCTTAAATGTTTCCCCTTTAGTCGAAAACTCGTGACTTTGGGTGTGTGAGTATAAAAATAACAAATATGCGAAATGAAACTAGACAGATGACTAGGTTTGCAACCTTGTGATTATAAAGTATCAATAAATCAATTATCAAGAAAACAGATTTTACTTCTACCAAGTAACAAAAGGGTTTGCATTTGAAGAACCAAGCAAATTGTAGGGAAGTAATGTTTCATGTAATTTTTGCCATGATCCTAGTCTATAAAAACTATGGTATTCCTTTTGCTGGTGGGATTCTCTGAGAAATATTCGAGATCCTCCGGCCGTGATTAAAGCATATTCGAAGGCATTGTCTGAAGTCTGCCGGTGATTAATGCTGCGCAGCAAGTTAGTTGAAGGAACAAGGTCTAGGGGACATCGATTGTAGACTAGACCCAGATAGACTAAACGTCGTCTGTAGACGTTCAGGGACATCGATTGTAAACGAGACCCAGAGAAACTAACGTTGACTGTAGACGTTCTGGCACGTCGATTGTAGACGAGACCCAGGTAGACTTAGGTCAGGTGCGAAATAAGAATAATGTACCACACATCATATCATTATCATTATAGAACATATTTCCCCATAATTCATGTAACAAAACTCTCTCCTCTTTCTCACTAAATGAATCCCACTCTAATCTTTCTTTTAGCCACTCTCCTCAAATCCTATTTCGCTCAGTGGAGTTACTGTATATGGTTTTAATTCAATCATAAGTATGCATGATTCAACAAGGACATTTTGGTTAAAACATTATTGTATATAATACAATACAAGTTTTCTATACCAGCACGTCTTGTGTTATAATCTGTGTATTTCTTTTAAATAAAGGTTAACAGTGAACCCTGCGAAAATAATGTGTCAAAAAGGGCACAAAATGAAATGTCATTTGGGAGAAAACATAGACTTGACAAGGCCTTACTTTCATTATTCCTGTCTCAACCAAGGATTCGTTCAGTTATGTGGTCGAAATGATGACAAGAACAGAGGTCTGTACAGGGATTAAAAACCAAGCCTGGCACATAAATGAGACCCTGTTACCCGACCCAACACTTACTTTAACACCAAACCAGAACTTGAAGTCATTCATTATTTACATTATTACATTGATTAGTCATTATTTTCTTTTCTATATATCCAGATGCAACAGCACTAAGTATTATTTTTCCTTTTACTGAGAGAACGTTTCATTATCAGAGGAATCCAAAAAATGAAAAGACTGGATAATAAGGTATTATGTAAGTCAAAACAAAAGCATTTGTTTGGGATACAGGAGAAAGGGAGTGTGGGTAGTGTGGATGTACGCTGACCTCAGAGCTCAAATATCCTTCATGAGCACTGATACAGGGAACAGTCACCATGGTAACTGGACCGGACTATTTCCAGGTTTTGCATGATCGTAGAAATTCTGACTGTATAAAGTAGTGGCTCTCCCATCATGTGTCGGATTCCAACCTATGACTGTCCACATCTTCTAACAACTTTTACCTTATCTTACAATTATAAGCTTATCTAATAATTCCCCTCCCCCAGAATCACATATTATACACCTCGCAATGAGCCATTGAAACAAAAATCTGAGGTGCCATTTCACAAAGAAACAAAGGATGCTGTGATTGACAGCTAAATAATCCCATTGTTATTATTTAAAAGAAAATAATGCACAATGCTATTTCATGATGGGTAAGAAATATTTAAGCTGGGTAAATTTTACCCAATGGCAGGTATTGCCAGAAAAGCTCATTTTGGACGCAGCATACAAACAATTCTTAGTATTCAAGCTTTTCCCACATTTTAATTATTAAATGTATAATATTTGTTAAGTTACAAAAGGTATGATCAGCACAGGCGGAAGAATATCTTCAGCACCATTAAGACTAGAGCCACACAGATGGAGATCTTATGAGCCTTGAGACTCTCCGCGCACACGCACACACAGTAGTGGGCACTTTTTAGAAAAGGCCAAGAAAATTGTCCATTACTGTCAGAGTTAATAAGCTAGACTATAGCTCACCCTTAATCAGAACGAGACGAGAGAGAAACACAGGAAATGTTAGAGACAAGAGAAAGCGAGAAGAAGACATTAAGCACAGTGAGACATACATTAAAATCCAAAATGGAAAGGAAAGCAACAAAAAATAAAACAGGTGCATAAAAATAGGTGCTGCACAGGAAAGCAAAGCCATTGCACAGGGGAACAGAAGAAAACTGAAATATATGTTGCACACAGGAAAAAAATTATAAAGAGAGGATGGAGAGATTAAAATGAAGAGATAAAATCCCTCAGGTCTCTCTGCATTCCCTGGAAGCAAAAACTCATAAAGAAGGAACCATCTGACCAAGACAGCAGTTTGTGAGCTCTACCTGAGAGAGAGAGAGAGAGAGAGAGAGAGAGAGAGAGAGAGAGAGAGAGAGAGAGAGAGAGAGAGAGAGAGATTTTGCCTACATTGTCTTGACCAAATGTACCCACATGGGTTGTAAAACCTGAAATCACCTACACTGTGGGAGGCGGTCAATAGTCTCCAGTTGGAAAGCAGCTTAATGAACATATTAAATAATGTCTTAATGAAAATGTAAAAATTCAGAAGGGTTCGTGTTCAAGGTTCATGGGTAGAACATATCATTAGCTCTTAGTAAAGAATTAGGTCATAAATAAATAAATAAATAAATAAAAGTAATCTTTCAACAGTACCATAGTACTGAGCATCGAGTATTAATAATTAAGCGTAGCGTCAGTTCTGGCAGGTCACGTTAGTCAAGCTCTCCTCAGCTGACTCTCAGCTGATCCACGTCTACCTATAGGAATACGACGCCTATTCAATTCAATTCAATTTCACGTTTATTGTCATTGTCGTCCAGAGGACAGCAACGAAATTGTGTTCGGAGCATACAACAACCGTACATGGTGTATTAAAGTGCACTAACAAATAAATAATAAATACTAAATACCCCCTTTGTAAACATGGCACATCGACAGTATATAGTTGTTAAGACACAGAACCAGTGACATTCACTCTTGATAGCAGCAAGAGGCTTTACAAAACAACTTAAAAGACATCCAGAACAGAGGGTATGGTCAGAGTTGGATACAGATGTAGTTAATGCAACAATGCAAAGTCCAGTTCACAGTTATTACACAATGAGGTATGGTTTACTCTCCATGGGAGGGAGGGGGTGAGGAGAGGGGGGAAAAGGCATCATTAAGCAGCCTCACTGCGTAAGGGTACAGGCTGTTAGCCAGTCTGGCTTTACTGGCACCAATAGATCCCTGACGGCAGAAGGTGGAACAGATGATGGGCCGGCTGACGCCGGTCCCGCAGGATGCTATGCACTCTCTTCAGGCAGCGGGTATCATAGATGGTACCAATCTCTGGGAGAGTGGTCCCAATAATTTTACCTGCTGTATTTACCACTCGTTGGAGTGCCTGCTGATGGGCCTTAGTGCAGCTGGAATACCACACCAAGAAGCCATATGTCAGAACACTGCTGATGGCACAGTTGTAAAAGTTGACCATCAACTGTTTTGAAATCCTGGCGCTCCTCAGTTGCCTCAGGTAGTAGAGGCGTTGCTGGGCCTTCCCTATCACTGAGGTGATGTTGGTTCCCCAGGACAGGTCCTCGGTCACAGATACTCCCAAGACTTTGAAATATGGCACCCTCTCTACCACCTCATTGCCAATATAGAGATGAGAGTGATTGGGTCTGCTTTTGCGGAAGTCCACAACAATCTCCTTAGTCTTTTTGATGTTCAAAGACAGGTTATTATTGAAACACCATGACGCTAGATGTTGCACTTCAGTCCGGTAATCCGCCTCGTTGTTGTTAATGAGTCCGAGCACTGTTGTGTCATCGGCAAATTTAACAATGAGATTGGAACAAAGAGAAGCAGAGCAGTCATGTGTAAATAGAGTGTAGAGCAAGGGGCTAAGCACACACCCTTGGGGGGCCCCGGTGTTGATTGATAGGGTGGAGGACAAGTGCTTGCCTACTCTAACACTCTGTGTTCGATTTGCTAGAAAGTCCACAATTCAATTGCACAGTGAGTTGTTGAAGCCAAGGTGGTGCAGTTTGGCTCGGAGTTTAGATTAAAGATTGTATTAAAGGCCGAGCTAAAGTCGACAAAGAGGAGTCTCGCGTAGGTGTTCTTGTGCTAGAGATGTTCCAATAGCCTGTGGAGCACGATGGCGATGGTGCCCTCAGTCGACCGATTCCGTCTGTATGCAAATTGGTGTGGATAAAGTGATGGTATTGCACTTTTAATGTGAGTGATGACCGTTCTCTCAAGACACTTGGCAGGAATGGAGGTGAGTGCCACCGGTCTATAGTCATTTAGATAAGTGGCATTTGACTGCTTTGGGACTGGGACTATTGTGGCTGCCTTAAAGCAGACAGGGACCCATGAAGTGGACAGCGATGTATTGTAAATGACGGTAAAAACGTCAGTTAGCTCCGCAGCACAGTCTCTCTGCACTCGGCCCAGCACACCATCCGGTCCTGCTGCCTTCCTGGTGTTGATGCCGCAGAGGACCCATTACCTCATGAGTGCTCAGGGCT
Source organism: Siphateles boraxobius (assembly GCF_051911475.1). Taxonomy (NCBI): domain Eukaryota; kingdom Metazoa; phylum Chordata; class Actinopteri; order Cypriniformes; family Leuciscidae; genus Siphateles; species Siphateles boraxobius. The sequence continues at coordinate 314,195 of NW_027508766.1, forward strand.
GGGGCAGGATCAGTGGAGGGGAGGGGGGGTGACACAGGATCTGTGTTGTCCCTGTCATAACGGGCATAAAAGAAGTTAAAATCCTCAGCCAAGATGGAATCAGCTGAGGGAGATGTTGATTTGCTCTTATAATCTGTGATGGCCCTAATGCCCTCCCATACCTGCCTGGGGTTTGCAGAGTTATTAAAACAGGCTCCAGTGTTGTTGTTTGGCAGTATTGAATCACTGTATACATATATAAGCTCCTTTAGTATTATCTGCATTTATCGCATTTCTCAGGAGCTAATTACCCTCCTCCATCCCCAGCTCCTCCTCTCTTCCAGTCAGGATTTGGATTTCCCCTAGAATCAGAATAAATTCTCGAATTATGTTAGCCTGGGTTTCCCCATGCTGCCTTGCGCGCAGTGCAATTTTATTCACGAAGCTAGGCAGCCTGGATTCCATGGACCAGATTTTCGCCTCAGCGAGGGGACCAAATCACAGAACGGGGAGGGAGCAGCAAGACGATGACGACGTCTATGCGACACACCGAAGCAGTTTGTTTATACCTATGGGTCCAACATGGCAGCAGACGCGAAGTTACCTTTCGATGCAGCCTTAGATATTGTTCTAAGTAATTTAGAACGCAAGTTTATTAATATCTGACCCATCGTCTTCTTCCTCATCTAATTTCTGTCGCTCTACATATGTCATCTAGTATAATTGAAACGATTGGCTATGAGCTACGTACAGGCACATTTGATAGACATTCGTAGCACCCAATAAACGGCTCTGGGCATTCGTAAACCACGCCACAAATACGAGAAAATGAACATGTGGTTCCCAGACCTCGTCTCAATGAGACGAGGTCTGACGTTAGCCAGGCTAGAATTATGTTGTACTTTAAAATCTTGATGATATCTGCATACATTCATGCTGGTTCTGTTCTGTTACCCTAAGGGGGGTTATTGCTGCTCTCCCTGCTCTTATCCATGCTAGGCTGCATGGATGCGCAGGGAGTTCACGCCCAGAACAGAACCATACCGCCATTACAAACTGTATGCTAATTGTCAATAGTGGTCCTGACAGAATTGAACAAAAAGAATGTGTTCAATAGTATTTACATTTTAGCATAAACTATTGAACCATTGGTATCATGACTACCCCACCTCAGGAGTAAACATTCACACAAAAAATGTGTGCGAGCAAAAAACAAAGCAAGAGTCCTATTAAAGTCCATTCTTTTGGCATGACATCTATGAACGTCCGTGTGTGTTTGATAGTGTCACATTCAGCTGTCCTGGCTAACACAAAGGCCTTTAAATAAAACTAAAGGTCACTGAGACTACAACACACACACAGCCTCATTAATCTAAAGACATAAGATGATGACTCATTCAGTTGTGTAAAGGTATTCTGAGAGAGAGAGAGAGAGAGAGAGAGAGAGAGAGAGAGAGAGAGAGAGAGAGAGAGAGAGAGAGAGAGAGAGAGAGAGAGAGAGAGAGAGAGAGAGAGAGAGAGAGAGAGAGATTGTTGCAAAAGACCAAAAGAATTCCTACACCTTTTGATCAATGGACTTCCAACTTCCGATCAATGACTTTTTGATGAATCCATAAGAACCTAAGGTAAATACAATTTTAAAGTAATTTAAAGGGATAGTCCAAAAAATGTAATCATCATCTTTTACGTTCCACTGAAGAAAGTCATACAAGTTTGGACCGATGAGGATGAGTAAATGATGACAATTTTTTTTTGGTGAACTAACCCTTTAAACAAATTTTCACTACACTAAACTTCAGTTCACTACAGACATTTCTAGTAATACAATGATACTGGAATTCAATGAAATAGATAAGCTAATGATTAATTTAATAATTAATTAATTTGTTAATTACTTTAATAGATGATCAACAGATTATTTCCTACTTTGATAAAAAAAAAAATATATATATTAATGTAAAGTAAATGCATGTAAAGTTGCATTAATTAAGATGGTTGTACTTTTTGGGGAACAAATTACTTTTTATGCACACATGCACATATTGCTGCTGACTTCAAGAAATAATAGTGTAAAATCTATAGCTATCCTGATATGTTAGTGCTAGATAATTTGCTTTATTTAACTGCAAATGTGAAATGTCCAAAGTGGGCTTACAAAGTGCATGTGTACCATTTAATCCCACAATCCATGTAAGCCATTTATATATTTCTCTCCCACACACAGGTGATGAGCACTAAACTTTGTCAGGCACACAATAATTCAACATGACCTACTGAAAAACAAAAGGGAGCGAGCATTAAATGTCAAAGATGAATACCTTTCCTCCAATTTCATCATTACTTGCGTGTCATTCTCAGCACATTTCTCTTTTGATCTAAAGGCAAGCTGTAAACTGAAACACTAGTTGTTATCTCGCCCCCTCTGCAGCAAAAAAAAAAAAGAGGTCAGAGAAGGTCAGATGCTATTTAGAAGACAGACGAAAGGAGGGTCGAGAGAGAGAAAGCGTATGCTGTAATGTATGTGTGAGTGTGTGAGAGAAGTCAAATATCACAGAAGCGATGAATTCAGCTCTCAATCTACCCACACTCTATAACCTTGAGTTTTCTCTATTGCATGTCTGCAAATATGCGTATGATTCTGTTCTGCACAGCTGTGCGCGCTCACGACCCTCAGTGAAATGTAGAAATGCTCTGCTAATGAAATGCTAGGCTATGGGGCAGCTTTATCCAGTGTGCTTTCTGAGATAAGACTGATTGTTATGCTGAATGACTAAAGTGGGTCAAACAGACATCGCTTCAAGGAACACACAACAATATGTCCTCAACATTTACCTTCGTATGCTTGCTACACAGTCTGCATCTCATCAACACACCCCATTTAGAAACTGAAAAAGCTGTTTTGGGGTTTTATCACATCAGTTTACTTAAATTAAATCAAAAGACAAATTCAACTCAATTATGTCTTATTGCATGTTGTGTGTAGCATATGTTTTATTAGGGCTGTCACAGTCATGACGTTCTGCCTCACAATTTATTCTGAAACAAATTAGTTTTACGATCTCTTTATGAACTCTTTGAAATGACAAAGTGGCCGTTGCATGGAGTGGACTGTCAATGGAGGAACATAAATAGTACAGATTTCATTTAAAATATCTTCATTCGTGTTTCGAAGATAAAAGAAAGTCTTAAGTTTGGAATGACATGAGGGTGAGTAATTGATGACATTCTTTTTAAATTTTTGGGTGAACTAACCCTTGAAGAATACAGTAGCATAAATATGGCCTCATAGCTAACACATACAGTATGGATTAAAAGACAACACTTTAATATAGATTTCATAGGGTCTGTAAACAATTCACACAGAGTGCGCCATGGATCACTTCGGAGATAATCAGATGATTATGTAATGATTGCTACAGGGCCTATGTTTCGTATTGTGCTGTCGATATCTGCATATTGGGACTCACGTATTGCAGTCCATGTGATCATCTCCTGTCATCCATAATCACGTGTGTTACAACAGGGTGCAGACATGACATCACGATTACATTATATCACAAAACAGATTAATACCTTGTCTAACCTCAAACTCTTGAGATGCATGAAAAGTGTGTGTGCATTGAGAGTCGGCTGAAGTGGATGTCGCATCTACAGCGAAGCACGACTTCTGTAATAGCTGTCAGGGCAATGTGCTGCTTCAGACCAGAAATGACATCCTTTCAGAGCCAGCCTGCCTTAAAGTGCAGCCAAGCGAGATAGAGAGAGAGAATGGCAGAGCATGAGTCTGAGACAAGATAAGGAGATATGAGAGGTGATGGGCAGAGCGAGAGAGAGGCAGGATGGGGAGAAAACAAGAAAAAAGAAAGGGTGACAGATGAGGAGAGGAAAGATATGCGCGCTGAAGGAAAATGCAGATAATGACTCTCGTCTCATGTCTGTAAGGAAGTTAATGACGGAAGATGCTGGCTGAGCTGTTGCTTTACCACAATAATAGTGTATAAATCAACATGCAATGAAGATCATAGTTCAAAATGCATTACTATATATATGTATATATTAATCTCAGTTCCTGCTAAATTATTAAGCAGCACAACTGTTCTCAACATTAATAAAAATAATTTTTTCTTGAGCAACAAATTAGCAAATTTCTGAAGGATCATGTGATAATGAAGATGGGAACAATGGCTGCTGAAATTTCAGTTTTGCCATTAGAGGAAAAAAAATACATTTTAAAATATATTAAAATGATTGAAAACTTCTTTTAAATTGAATATTTCACAATATTACGATTTTATTGTATTTTTTATCAAATAAATTCAGCCTTGGCGAACATAGGAGACTTCTTTCAAAATCCTAAAAAAAACCTTACCCACCCAAACTTTTGAACAGAAAAAACACATTCTTTTTGTATACTTATAGACATTTGTATACATAAAATTACATGAATAGTTCACTTAAAAATGAAGATTCTGTCATCATTTACTCACCCTCAAGTTGTTTCAAACCTGTATGAAGGTCATTCAGAAGAAAGAAATTCATACAGGTTTAAAACAACTTGAGGGTGAGTAAATGATGACAGATTTTTCATTTTTAAGTGAACTATTAGCAAATTGCATGTATAATATTCAATTTTAAGAACCTACATTTTTCCAGTAAGAAAAAAAAAATACATTTTGACATTTGAATGTGGCAAAAAGTGAACAATTTTCTGCTTTTTTTTTTTTACTTTTCCCCCAGGTTTTCCCATAATTATAGGAACCCTTAATTACCCTTTATTTTAACTTTATTGGTGGAGAAAAAAGTGATGTACTGTACCATAAAAATCACACCCACACGAAACTCAAGCAAGTGATAAGTGAGTGTTATTGTGTCCTTTTGGGCTTGATGTCTCTGTGGGATATCTCTTCATCATCACGAGCACATTGGTCTCAGGACAAGCCAGGGGAATAGAGCTACCACATCTACTTACTGATAGAATGTGACCACTGCTACATTACCTAAACAAACTGTGTGTATTATTAGTGTGAGATTCCTTCATAAAATCATTCCCAGTGAACCTGTCACAGCAGGCTCTGTTTGGTAGCTCAACTAACTGTGTCCAGACTTTTCAAAGGAACATAACCAGACAAGCGCCATTATCCACACAGACGAGTCTGCTTCATTTTCATTTGAACCTTATTTGGTCCAATTTTATTTTGGTCTGTCAACTTATGTGTCAGTCAGGGACAGAAAACAAGCCAGCTGAAGTAGAATTAAGAACTCCCAAAATACATCCTCTACATCTGCTTTAAACACTCATAACATGACTACTGAGTGATACACAGAGTGAGAATACACACTTAAGGCAGAGAGACATGATAATAGGAAACTGAAGCACTAAACCGAGTATTCATTGCTCGAATGAAACGCTCATTTAAGTCAAAACTGAGGTTGGGCGATATAGCTAAAATTAGCATTTTGGAGATATTCAAAGCATTTTATTTTTAACTATCATTGTGACCAAACATCTATTTAGATTCAATATGTTTCATGCAAGGTGTAAAACACAATTAAAATCGTGTCACAAATCATCAAGATGACTGATGTTTTTCACTAAATGAAAGAACAATATTTAACCATTTTCATTTACTGGTATATAAACCAATAGTAGCCGTACCTACGTATTTTTCCCTGAAACATTTTCCTAAAATATACAACGTTCAAAGTTTGATCAAAAGTTTATCATGCTCACCAAGACTGCATTTATTTGATCAAAAACACAGTGAAAAAATTAACAATGTGAAATATAATTACAATTTAAAATACGGTCCTCAAAACAAATGACCTTGGACAGCCTGGATGATTCCTCTGGTGTTACGGCCCATATCCCTCAGGGCTTCTTTGAGAAGCAGAGTAATTAAGGAGCAGTATTTAACAGCTTCAGACTAACAGGCCTGATCTCCCCCAGCGGGACAGCAGACGAGGGCAGGAAAGGATATGAGTAATACAACTGACCGTTTATGATGACCTTCTGTGAAAACTAGTTGCTTTAGTGACCGAAGACATTTCTTACCCAGTAATTAAAGAAGTGCAGTGCAACTGACCAGTAAAAGACACTAATGACTTTTAATAATGACATGGAAAGAGCAGCCAATCTTAAGAGTCAGCACTCACAAGAGGATGATTCAGATCAGTCAGTCATTCGTGGACCAGTGACCATTTCTAATGACAGTGTGGTGGTTCACAACTTACACTGCACTTCAGCCAACATAAAAATATAAGCAAAGGACGACATCACTGATACGAACAGTTCTAAAATGACTGTTATTTCCAAGAAGCCATATGTGATTAATGGATAAAATGACTTAACAAAATGCTTTTGATTGAGAATAAATGATTAATGAATCATTGTTGTATCATTGCGAAGCAACAGGAGCAACAGCCTATCTAGAAGATATATCTCCATTTCTAGAGCTTGAAATATATAAAAGTAATATTCAATATATAAAATACAACGACTTTACCACGATCAAAATATTACCTTGATTTTTCCAGATTTTGGTTGACCTGGACCCTGGTTGACCTAGACTGACTATGGGAAGCCTGGAATGTTCGCTATTAGGGTTCTCAAAGGGATCTTACCATTAAGAATAAAAATTAAATAAAAAAAAAAACTTTTTCAGAACTCCCTCCGAAAAATAGCCTGGTAAAAAAACCTGTTTCACACTTCATTTCACTGATTCTCCATGGCTAAAGGTTATGGCACCAGTTCAACTACTTGATGGGTGACTGCAAGATGTTGGATTAAAAACCCTGTACTGTAAGGCAGCAATAAATCAGTATTCCCGGGAGATGCCCATTGAAATGACCCTCATGCCTGGACCCTGATTAAAAACATCGTAGTAGATTCACTGTCAGAAAATCTTGTTTCATGCTTAGTTTTTCTAATTAGACTTACACAGGTTATGACAATGAGAATATTCAGAAATGAAAAACTCAACAACATATCTAAAAAAGTCTGTTTGTCTGTCCTGTTCTCCCTCAGTGAATGACATTAGTGCAGTCTAAACATGTTCTTCACTAAATGCCATACATATACTAGAGGCTGATCCAACTCCATCTAAGGTAATGTTGCCTTTGTGTTTATATCATCCTGTGAGTCACTGCAAACATACCATCTATATCAACCCTGGATCTGCCAATCAGGGCCAGACCAACTAAAAAGCAGCCAATACAGATAAGAGCAGCCGTATTAATCCCTCCCTACGGTATAATGGGAAGATTTGCTATTTTGCTCTCTGAATCCTGCGGAAGGCTGTGAGAACCAAGGGGAGATAATCCCTCCAAAATACCTCTCAGCATGAGAAATCCTATGCACATAAAATAAAAAGAATCACAGATATAGCCAATACAAACTACATGCAATCTCTTTAATGTAGTATCCCTTTGTTAACCCAAACAGCAAGGAATAACAGCGGGATACTACAGCAGAGATTACAGAAGATAACTGGAATTGGATTGCTTTTGATTGACCGTGACCTCTGAAGTTCAATAAGAGCATCAGTGAAAAAGCTAAATCCACAAGGAAAACACACAAGGGTCAGTGAAAAGGAAGAAATTGATTTGTAATAGTTACAAAAAGTAAATACATGATCACACAAATATTTAATTGAAATATAAATTGAAAAAATTATAAACATAATGTTTTATGATTTATAAATTACTGTTTAAATTATCCATAATATCAAAATTATTCTAAATATTAATGAATAAATTACAAAATATATATATTTAACAAATCTATTCAATGGTTTCTAACTCTGAACGAATAATGAATAATGTCAAGATTTATAAAGAATCATAGCACTATTCAAAAGTTTGGGGTCAGTTTTGGGATTCTTTATCTAAGAAATATTATTCAGCAAGATACATTAAATTAATAAAAAATGAAATATATTTATAATGTTACAAAGATTTCTATTTCAAATAGATGCTGTTATTTTAAAAAGTGAATCACTATTTCTGCAAAAAATAATTGACATCACAACTGTATGACAATAAAAAGAAATTGCACAACAAACCAGCCTATTAGAATGATTTCTGAATGATCATGTGATACTGAAGAAAGGAGTCATGGCTGGTTTTGTCATCACAGGAATAAACAACATTTAAAATATATTAAAATAAAATAACAGCTATTTAAAATTGTAATACAGTTTAACAATGTAACTCTTTTTGCTGTATTTGTGATCAAATAAATGCAGCCTTGGTAAGTATAAGATATTTCTTTCAAAAACCCTAAACTTTTGAATAATATGTTAGATAAAGATTTATATAAAACTCATTAGTCACAACTATATGAAATCCCTTTGGGTCACGTGACATGTATTTGTGTGTCAGCTTTTTCCAGATGAATGTATGCACATTACTTATAGCAAAGGGCATTATTCAAATACCTACAACCCTCTGGTTTTACAGTATCTCTAGATGTTTAACCACCACCATCCTATTAAAGTCTTCATCTATTAGAATTATGAATGGTACAGTATGTGTGCAGTAGACAAATATAGACTTCAGGTCATGTTTTTCAGTCTGTGATGGTTAAACATCTAAAGATGAAACCAAAAGGTTGTACTGTAGGTATGAACCCTGCAATGGTCAAAAAATGTCATTGTGTTTTTGTACAATTTTTTTTTTTAGCTTTCCACAGACCCTTTAGCACTTCCCTGGAACACAGGTGGAAAACCCCTTAGCTAAATGACAAAATGTCTGAGCCTTCACATTACCTTTGCTTTCCCGGTGCTCTGCAGGATGTGCACCAGGGCGCAGGCCATCTCTTCTTTGTTCTTGACGCTGATGACCGGCTCCAGCACAGAGCAGAGCAGCATGTAGTTGTTGGTGGTGTACTCTGCAAACTCTTTGTAGAGCTCCATGGGCAAGATGTTCATGCTTTGGTACCGGGCCTTGATGCGGACCATAGGACCAGCTGTTTTCCCTTTACCTGGATTGGGTTGGCTAACCGGGTACCATTTCTCAACCAGCTGCCTGCTCGTGATTGTCACCGCTGGAATGCACACCAGCCCCACATAGTTATTCTTGTCCTTTTTCTTCTTCTTGTCAGAGTCTCTGTATAGATGGACAGTGATGTTCTGGACCGTAGGGAGGTTATTAAACTCAAAGTGTTCACCCCAGAAGACATTATCCGTCTTCAGTTTGCAGGTTGTACGGGCATAGAGGCCGTCGTCCAGGCAGAGCTCGCAGAAGTACTTTTTCTTGGCCGGAAGGTCTTTTGCTTCGATGATCCACAGCCGCAGTGTATTCTCAACCCGCCGACTGTTGTCCTAGAGACGGAAGGGCATTGTGAGGTTAGTGGACTGTTAGGCTGCCTTGCCAAGGCTGTAGCGGATTATTACCGCATCAGTGTGGCATCTAACAGGGTCAGTGATTTAGAGATGACGTGCTTTTCGGCTCAGTGATTAAATACCCTCTGCTTCAGATCACCCACCCTTGGCTGGGAATTAAAAGGCCCTTTATTTTAGATCACTTCATGTCCTTCCCATAAAGATAGCAGGATGGTGCTGTAAATACTGTGTGACATCAATCAGCAGTTAATGTCATTCACTGGCCTTTTTAATAGAATAGTCTTTCCAGTGTGAAGTCATGTGGTTTAATATACGAGGGACGGCCATAAAGTTGACCTGCATCGTGCTGTATAAGGGTAAGCTTTTGTTGTAATATAATAGAGGTTAACTTCTAGATATCCCTCCATCCTCTTATAACATAGGGGGCAATGGAGGATGAGATCAGAATAAAACTAAATGTCACAGTTATTTCTGAGGCCACAGACCATTGTGAATCACTAAACTGAAAAGACTTAAGCCCTCGTTCACCAGCGGCATCCAGCAATTCTTATCCCTGACCCTCTAGCCATTGCACAGTGTCCCACCCACAATTAGTGATGTCATGCAGAAGCATTTATTTCTGGGGTGAAACGTTACCGCCGATGGAAATTGTAATACTATTTGGGCAATTTTGCCTAATCCTAAACACTTCTGAACACATTTATCATTATCTGTTGAGATTTTTCTTTCTGTTTATCGTTCTAGGTTTCTGTAATTTAGAAATTATAAATCTGGTGGGCTGCAGTCTACAGCGGGTTAGTGTTGTAAATATAAATTAGAAATCACAACCCTAAAAATGAATGAGTTGGGCTTAGTTCACACAAAATGACTCCAATTTCAGTCTGTTCACCATACAAATCTATCGTATGGCTTCAGAAGGCTAGTTGTAAGGACAAATTTATGGGCCACTACTGGGCCAAAAATTTTGTGATTATATATCAATAAAACTATAACATTTTTAATATTAAACAAAATAGGAAATATTACTTCTTGATAAATCAAGTATATAAGAAATAAATCAAGCTATTATTCTGGCAGAAAAACAACAGGGCTCTTAAAGCTTTTATTTTGTTGACAACAGCCAGTTCATAAGCACTTCTCATTACAAGTTTGTGAAGATGGTTGAAGCATGTTACATTCCCAAATGCACCTTATAAACCACCCAAACTTAGAGCCGATGCAGAGATGAGTTTATTTGGAGCAGCATTAACTATGAACTGATCTGCTCTGATAAACTAAAAACATGAGCCGGTCGCTTATAAAAGAACACAGTGCTGCGTTTTACTGTGGAACATACATTTACTTAATTAAATCGCAGCCTTCGTGATTTTATAATCACACTGAGCCATATCAGTTTTCAGTTTTGTTTCGATTAATCCTGCAGCCCTAGGCTGAATAATGATTCTTCAAAATTGCCAAACAGCATGAACCTGAGTAAATAATCAGGGTTTTTCCTGGCTCAAAAAAATTTTGTACATTTTAAAGATAAATTCATTAATCTGGTGCACTTTGAGTCACTCGAATCTGTTGTTAAAATAAATAATAATCCACCCGCCAACCATCCATATTCTTTGATTTAGATATCTGATCATCACATTACAATTATTCAATTAAGCATGATAATATGGTAACATATCACACAATTAACATTTATTTAAATTAAAAGTTCTTCTTTTGGCAAAATTACATTTTCTTTATAGCCTAAACAGAGGCTTTACTCCCTTTAAACTTATTGTCAATGTTTCATTTTTGAAAACACTCTTATCAGAACAATTTTTTGTACCTTTAGAAAGGACATTTTCCCCCTAATTTTATTTAATGTATGCTCTAAATTTCATTTAAAATTCTTACATTTTATCAATACATTCAATTAAAATAATAAGACACTAGGCTGTTACCAATCAAATTAAATAATTTACATTGAAAAATTATAACTGTATTAAATGAGATTATTTTGAATATTTTTTGAATATACAAGGAATGTTGAAAAGAATGATACTTTGAAACTAAACCGCCAGTAGGAGGCGGCAGGCGGCCGTCTTAATGAGCGAGCCATTGAGTCATTAATGTAAACGATTCATTCAAACGGCTGATTGATTCAGAATGAGGCGGTTTAATAATGGGCAATTGAATCTTTGACTCAAGCGATTAGTTCAAAACGCTGAATGATTCAGTAATGAATCATGGATGAGTGTTGCTGTGAGACGCGATATGGTTCTGTTGTTTGGAACTATTTTCGCTTCTAAAACAGAACAAAAACAGTCTAAAAATGTAAGTAACTTAATTTTAACTATTTGTTTATTGAACTGTTATGAAATTAATATTTCGGTTTCAATCGTGATGGCATTCAGGAAAACAGCACGGTCGTGTGTAGGTTTCTTAACTATAATTAATGTTATAAATAACTGCGCGAGACTCAACAGCGCAACTTTGTTACCGTCCGTACATTAGGTACCATGATGGGAGTTCCGTGTCTTTATTACACTCATTTAGCTGTCATCCACCCTCGATTGAATGGAATGTTTTTATTACTCGACCCGCGGATTATGATCCGTGCAGCACTATCGGCAAACTACACGCTTAGAGAATGGACACAAGCGGGAAATCGCGACAGAACTGTCACTGTGGAAAAAGTGTATATGAGCACGTGACTATATATGACACGTCCGAGTTTTGTCCAGAGGCGGAGGCGGCACGAAATTTGACGGAGGCGGCCGCCTCATAATTGTCTATGCAGGAAAAACCCTGAATAATGACAATTTCCATTTTTGAGTGAACTAACTCTTTAAGGCCTGACTGATGAAGTGCTCTATAACATCAGTTGATTGTACTGAGGGCACTGGGCATTGTGTATGGCTCGAGTGCTCATGGATATTCCCACACAAATAAACACCCACTAAGGCAATTGATTTTGCATCTTAGTATTGAGGTGCTCAATTGTGTGCCGTCATCACAGATAATGAACTAATTAGGCAGACAGAAATGCGCCTCTGCCGCAGCAGCTAATGCCTAAGCTATGATCATCTCCACACTACTACAGCATCAACATCTGTCTGAAAGCATCATCTGTTCACTGCAAAGCTCTCTAAAGCCTGGCTCTGGTGTTCACCTCAGAAACCCACTGAGTAATTAAAATGTAAGACTGAACGATGGGGAGACATTAAACATCCCCAGGCAAGCTGTGAAGAAGGCAAAATATAACTTGAAGGTTGCGCTTCAATTTCCCCCCAATCTAATTAATCATTAATTTGCTTAATCATTGATTGTTGAAATGAGCTGTCGTATTTTTTTTCTTTCTTTTTTTGGCATGCTCAAAGCAGCCATATGTTTTGCAGTTTCTCTCCTGAGTCTCATGTGCTTATATCAAAGAGAGAGAAATAAACTGCCCTGAATTTCATCACTCTTACAGCTACAGAAACGTTATTTGATTTTCCTTCTTTCTTTGCGTTGAGTTGCATTTTTTTCACCTACAATCAGAGCATCTGCATTCGGTATGATATTTGCCTGTGCTGATACATAAGTGGTGCAGTTAGGAAACTTTACCTTATTAGGGTGGATGGCTCGTCGCAGGTTCTCCATCCATTTGTCTCTCTCTGCAGACGAACGACAAGAAAAGCACTTGCTACCTGTGGAGGTGCTCACCTGGAAAAAAGGGGAGATTAATTGTCAGCTTACTGCAGAAATCTCATGGCTTCTGGCTTGCTTGCAACAAAAGAAAACCTGTGCCATGCTTTAAATGTCATGTGAAAAGATGCTACTGAAAAGAAACAAAATGCAAAACTGAACTACATTAACTGACTTATATTCTCTGCACAAATGCAGCATTTAAAAACAGTTTTAACAGAGTTAAGAAAGCTGGATTTAGACAATCACACAAGTGTAACAAGGCATCACAAGCTATGAAAGAAGTCAAATAGAAATCTGGTGAATTGAATAAAAATTAAAATAATAATACATTAATAAAATTAAAAATACACAGGTATTTTAAAATTGATACTGAGAACATTGAATTAAAATTACGATTAAATGGAAATCAATATTTTTTACCTAGTCCAAGATTACTTTTACAAATTACTGTAAACTTGTCCGGGGTGCATTTCCCAAAGCCAATATATGGTCGCAGGGTATTATCACGGTTCATGAATTCACTACTCCTTCTCGTCTCGTGTGTTTGTTATTGTGTGTGTCGGGGCGTGGCCTTGTCATCGCCGCTGATCAGCAGCACCAGCTGAATCAGTTCAGCGGTGCCAGCTGCAGCTGATCAGCATGCCTATTTATGTTCACAGTTTCCATCCTGTCTTTGTCAGATCGTTGTTGGAGTCCTGTTCATTTTTGGTGTCCTGGTCTTCGTGTGGTGTCGTATTGGTTTCTTCTCTGCGTTGTTCGTTCCCGCCTGGATTATCTTGCTCACCTCTCACTTCACAGACAAGGTTTTCACCCGCCATCTTCTCACCTGGATCTGCCCATCGAAGTCCCTGCGTGTCTGCATCGCTGCTGTATTGTGTGTTTGTGCCTACAGCTGTGACCCAATAAACCTCATTTACTTGCTATTGCTTCTGTCTCTGAGTATCCGTTACAGAACGATCTGACCGTGATTATGGAAGCAGCGAGTAAGATCAGCCTGGATGATTTCGTCGCGCACAGCATTTCGAGGATGGATTCTCAAGGGGAGAGCCTCACACAAACGGGTCGGGTGGTGCAAGCACTAGTGGCGTAGGTGTCCGAGCTAACCCATCAAATTCAACATCTGCGAGGTCCCGCTGCGCCACCCACACCGCCGGTTCAACCCACCTGAGTCGACTCTCCAGCCAGAGCCTCGTCTACCTGTCCCTGAAGCATATGTAGGTGAGCCTAACTACTGCAGAGCATTCCTAACGTGTTGTTCAATGCATTTCTCTCTCCAACCCAGAACTTTCTTGGGTTCACCTTTTGTGGGTGAACCAAGATCCATGCTGCACCTCGTTCCAGGCACTCTCCGAGGAGATGAGGCGTGTGTTTGACAGGGCGGTGGCTGGGAGAGAGGCAGCCAGGATACTTGTCGACCTCCAGCAAGGTAACCGCTCGGTCTCGGACTACTCGATTGAGTTCCGAACCCTGGCAGCAGAGTGCCAATGGAACGAGGAGGCGCAGTGGGGCTTATTCCTGCGTGGGCTGGCTGACCGTGTCCAAAAGGAGATCTATGCCCTGGACCTTCCTATATCGCTTAGCGGATTGATCCAGCTGGCTCTTAGGGTGGATGCTCGTCTGTCCAGGATGGAACGTTACAGCCATCCTAACAGACCGCAAGGAGGCGCAGAAAACCCACGAGCCAGCGGCGGGGAAACGGTCAGTCCCGTCTTCGATCACGAGCCCATGCATGTGGGTAGAGCTTGGCTTTCCTGGGAGGAGAAGGAGAGGCAGAGATCCCAGGGACTCTACTGTGGGGAAAAGGGCCATTTCCTTGACGCCTGCCCGGTAAAAGGGCCCAGCCCGGTAGTAACAGTGAGGCTACTATCGGGTGGGATCTCCGCCGGGAAGACCTCATCATCATCCATCCTCCTTCCGGTATACCCAGGGGGCAAAACACCTGTTTTTTAGGAAATCAGACATGGGCTGCTGTAAAAGGTTGTCATATAAAAATGAAATCTATGATGTCTGAGGATCACAACCTGGGTGGACAACCCGGTCAACAAGCTGCTGGAAACTTGTAATTAGGGTCAAAACAATGCTACCTCAAATTCTGCTCCCCGGAATCACCCAATAGTCCAGTCATTTTATGAAACAAGGTTGAACAAATTGCAACTGAAGCAAACTCAACTGATTTTGTATCCACAATATATCCTGAGTAAGGAAAAAAAAAGCCCCGTAGAATCCCATTAGGGGAAAGTTTCGAAAAAGACCCAAATATAGTCTATTCATTCGCCTATTCATTATTTTTCTCACGTGAATAGGGTAAAAACTTTAACCTTTAAATATCACCATGAAAATTACTGAGTTGATTACTTACATCAAGACAAACAAAAAATGTATTACAAGTTTTTTTTAAATTGTTTGTTAACATGGACAAACGGTGCATAATCTAATTACATATGTGCCAATTTGCATAAATACCACAACAAATCTAAACATTGGGTATAGCAGGTGAAAATGTCTTGTTGAATCTTGTTGACATAACAGTAAAAGACTTAATGTTAAGGTCTGAATGGAACACATTTAGGCTACCCATGAACATTAATACATAGAAGCAGGAAGAATTACTTTAGAAACCAGGCTTTAATCAGTTCAGCGGAGCCAGCTGCAGCTGATCAGCATGCCTATTTATGTTCACCGTTTCCATCCCGTCTTTGTCAGATCGTTGTTGGAGTCCTGTCCATGTTTGGCATCCTGGTCTTAGTGTGGTGTCGTGTTGGTTTCGTCTCTTCGTTGTTTGTTCCCGCCTGGATTATCCTGCTCACCTCTCACTTCACGGACCTGGTTTTCACTTGCCATCTTCTCACCTGGATCTGCCCATCGAAGTCCCTGCGTGTCTCCATCGCCGCCGTGTTGTGTGTTTTTGCCTACAGCTGTGACCCAATAAACCTCATTTACTTGCTATTGCTTCCGTCTCTGAGTATCCGTTACAGGTTTGTCCTTACCAATAAAGTTCAAAGGAACTTGGGACCATAATTGGCTTACGATGCTTTTGGGAAACACACACCCCTGGTTAGGAAACATTGTCTTATGAATGACGATATACTGTAATGTTGAATTTAAATGAACGTACTAAGGGTCGAGAGAGATCGCATCAGTGAAATTGTTTGTGTATGTAATGTAAAGTGAGTGAAAGAGGCGTCTATACCTCGAAACAGTAATCTTGGCCGAGGATGGAGCTGTGCACTGGTTTAATGAAGACCTCCTCCTCCATGCTGAGGTCCAGAGCTTCTACTGCACTGCTGGGACTGAGCAAAGACTCGTGAGAGCGCGACTCCTTCAGCCTGGGCATCAGATGAGACCTGAGACAGAAACACACACCAACCAGTGACACAGGTGTCTCGCTCAAGATTTTCAATTATCTTGGAAACAAGACCGATAATTTAATGGGTTTATGGCAACTACAAATCCGGTGTTTTTACAGCAGGTGTAATAAGACAACACAGTCTGTGGGCACCCTTACAAAGACATGCAGTGGACAGTTGCATAAACGGATTAGACTAGTCTTAAAAGTTAGTCATATAATTTTTTTTCTTCAAGACTGCTCATAACTTTTTAAAAAGGTAGATTGGTATAATTTGACTTGGAAAAGTAAGACTGATAAAATAGTTCTTAACTATGTTTATGCAACTGGCACCCCAGGACACAGCAGATACGGGATCAAAGAATAATAGATGTTTAGATGTAATAGACAACAGCAATAATTTAGAATTTTCTCTATCATCTCACTCCTATTTCACTGGAAATGAGTTATGATTTTGCCAAAAAATATTTGTTGTTGGTGTTTTTTAAATTTAGTTTTAGTAGTTAAACAGTAGTTAACAAGTTTCTAGCTTCAGCCTTTCATGTTCTTTTAACTATCAAATCTAATTTTGATCATTATGATCAACATTACACCTAATACTTTAACATGTATGATAAGTAAATTGTAACTAATTTGCATAAGCTCAAACTTTTTAACAATAAACAGAAATCAAACAGCCACTATTAAAATGCGTCATAAAAATACAAAACATGGTTTTACAATTGAAAAGGACACAATTTTTAAAATATATATCAATATAAATATTAAATATATTTTTCTGTTGAATAATAAAGCATATTTTAAACAGAATTTTTGCTAAAAATTTTAAATTATTTTCTTTTGTGAAAAAATGCGAACGACTACGCCAGGAAAAAAAAAAACACAACAACAGCAACAAAAAAACAACAACGTTGAGTCCTTAAACATGCTCTATATATTATGATATATTATATATATATATATATATATATATATATATATATATATATATATATATATATATAATGCATAAAGGCATTAATTACTCATCAAGGCATATAAATGAACACAGGCATGTGCTGTTTAAGCAAAGTGTTTCTATGCTTTGATCACTACAGGTGTCATTAACTGAGCTGTCGGTTAGTGTTAACGCTCACAGAAACTGATTAGAGCTCTGACAAGATAATTAGTGCCTTATTCAAACAGCTAATTATCTCCTAATAATCTAAAACAGAGTTTATAAAATCTCTGTCATACTTTTCAATATCTGTTAAGGCACAAAGACAAAAGTCAGAAAATAACATACCAGATCATAAAGTTGTGAGTGCTTGCATGCAGGTGTGAAGGATGAAGCCATTTAAAATGCCAATACCACTCGTGTCACATCAATTCAACAAGTTCCACATCCATAATAAACAGTGATGGGAGACAGCAAGCATATCATTGGAAAATCCAATATGTTTAACACTGTAATTAGAGTGGGAGATCTCATCTAAGATGAAGCCTGTGTTGGTCTGAACTGACATTAATTAGTGCTTGCTACAAAGCAGATCTGATCTGGGAACAGTTCCACTACTCATCCCTTCATGTCAGCCGGAGAAGGATGTGCACAGAACACTCTTCATCTTCTGATCTCCAAGGAATACTTCACACAAAAATGAAAATTCTGTCATTATTTACATACCCCCATGTGTTTTGTGCAGCATACCCCCTAAAAATTGGGTTGCTGTGCATCTGGCGGTGATGAATGTTTAGTATAGTAGGTTCAGTAAGGTTTCAGAATTAAGACTAAAACGAATTTGCTTTTCTAGTTGTATTTAGTATAAATTTGTTGCAACTGGAGATGCTGTTGGATAGTTTTTGTATAATACTTGAAGATTTTTTAGATTACATTATTCATTTATTTTAGGACACTATATAAATATTATTTACATACATTATTTTATTAACTATATTTGTATAATATATTTTATTATATAATTATTATATTATTTAAATATAGTATTTACATACTGTATTTGTTGTATAAATATGATTTACATACTATAATGTGTATATAAGTTATAAGTAAGACTCTTATTCAAATAGATAACTTATGAGTGATTTTAAGGCTTTTTCTGTGTTTTTGTGACTCATTAATAATCTCCAATATTTGATTGTGAATCGATCATCACAGCTTGCTCTTCTATGTTTTTACATGCAGGAAAAACTAGCATGCACTCCATACTTCTATACTTCTCCTGTACGAAAAAAAAGAGCAGCTGGGACAATCTGTTTAACATCAAATTTTATATTTCAAAGAAAAGAAAAAAATAATATAGAATTAGAATGACATGAGGGTGAATAAATGACACAATTTTCATTTTTGAGTGCACTTTCCCTTTCAATCAGTTCAGTGTATTTAACTAACACACATGGTCTATGTATGATCTCTTCACATATGTGAAGCTGATGGGAGATGTCAATTTCTTGACAGAAACCCATATTTCCCCCACACAGGGAAACAAATAAACCTGATAGGAAGCAACCCACATATCTCTTCATAAACAATCATCATTAACTGTTTGTCGCTGTGTGTTTCTCAAATTATTTACAGTTCTCCATTACCCTGAACTCTTTCTTTACCTCCCTTCCCCCTCACCTTTATTTTCATTTTCTTGTTTCACTCGCTTTCTTCCACAAAGATCTTCAGAGGTAAGACTATACTCCCGAGACCAGCCTTAACCACTGAGGCTTCAGAGAGCAAAACGTCTATGTGTGTGTGTGTGTGTGTACAAACTGTTTTATTTCTGATTGGCTGAGATGAAGTGAAGCAGAGGACTCAGAGTAATTAGAGCAAAGGGGATTTTGGGATTGATCCATGCTTGAAGCGGCATTGAAGAGAAAGAGTATCAAACTAGCAGTCCAAACGACAGGTTGAGTTCCAGAACGGGGAGAGACCACAATCAGTTTTCCTGACTAGGAAACATTGATGGGATGACACTGACAGGAAGTACTGGGGATAGCTGTCAAAAAGCTTTGGCGAAAGGATGTTTGAAAGAAACACTGTGTGTTGAGGGTTCATCTGAACAATTGTCAGTCACTTAGTTACTGGATATGAAACTTTCAACATCAAAAGAATGTTCCCTTAAGATGAGCATCTGGTTTCTGAATGAAAAGGACAGTTTTCTTGAGTAGGACTTAATATCAGCTCTTCAAGACAGTGTCCTGAGAGAAAAAGGGATCAGGACTGAAAATACCCCAGAAGCTCTTTTTTTGGTCAGCAAGTTTGGGAGGAGATCAAGTGCCATAGAAACAAGTCAAGTCAAGTCAAGTCATCCTCATTTATATAGCGCTTTTAACAATGTAGATTGTTTCAAAGCAGCTTTACAGAGATAAACATATAATTTAAGGTAACAGATTGGTTTGGTTTTATAGTGGTTCTTGAAAAATGTTTTTTCCAGCTAAAGTTAGTTTTGATTGATTCACTTCCGTCTAAATGATCATTTGTTATTAAATTAGGGGCCGCTAAGACGACACCGTTCTCTCTAAACAGACTTTGAACGTGAACCTGTGATAGACGGTGATGGCGTTCACATGCCAGAACAAACAAAGAGAGAGCAGTTCAGCACTTTCCATGGGCTAAAGCTGATCCTTCTTTTTCTCAGATAAGATAAAAATAAATAATGCATGCTTTCTATGTAAAATTAAACAATAATTCAACCCCTAGATATGAAGGGCTATGTAAATTCTCTAAGTACAGTGTAAAAAAAAATTGTTAGTTTAACTTAAAGTAACCTGGTTGCCTTAAAATTTTAAGTTCATTGAAATAAAAAAAAAAATGAGTTAATACGATGAAGAAGATTGGTTCAATCAACAGAAACTCAAAATATTATGTTATCTGAACCATATAAATGATCTAAGTTGATTTGACCAAAGAAGAAAATGTTGTGATAAATCATGAAAATATTTTTTTTTACATTGTAGAAATTAATAATTGATAACAGAACAGTCTGTTCAATGACAAATTAAAATAACCCACCAGTCAGGGTAGAGTCCATATTTAATATGATGCAAAATGAAAATGATACTGAGAGGGATAGATGTACAGCTTTCAGTAGGTTGTATTGTTTTGTACCTTGCCCATACCTTTCTAAAAAACATTTTTAAAAACCCTCCAAAAACATGGTTTGTACTTTGCAGCACTAGTGGTACCAAACAGAATTTCAAAAGTAATGACAAATATATTTCAAACATACCCTCTTTCATTTATTTATAGATTAAAAATATCCACACAACATTGGTTGAGCAAATGTTGACATGTCCACTTTAGGCATTCTACTAACCAAAAGTAATTTTGCAACTATTACAACTAAATAAAGTATAACCACTGATTGCAATTCTGTTCAGTGCCACCTTTAGTACGGAAAGTACACACTGTACCCTTTAAGAGGAGTATCATTTTTTTTATCTGTGCCAATTTAAATATGGCATCTACCCTATAAACAGCAAAAAAAAATTTAAACAGGTTTAGCAAATTATGTGATTGGTTAGATTCATGCCTGCATGCATGGATGTCATGCGTTATGCATGAAACTACATAAAACCGCATAATTAGTGCTATCCAGAGTTCTTATAAATAATCATATCAAGTCTTATAAATAATGCTTTTTAAGAACACCCAAGTAATGGACCTTATAATAGTACTAATATGATTTGACAGCACATTCTGGATCATCTAAATATTGCCACTGGGCAAATCAGATCTCAGAGAGAAGTGCATTCAGGGAGTTAGAGGTGAGCCTAAGAGAGGAAAAGGACATGTTCAGACAAGAGGATCGTGCTGAGGTGTACCCTGTGTGGAATGTGTGTGTGTGTGTGTGTGTGTGTGTGTGTTTACTTGTCCTTGTGTGTCTATGTGTAGAAATACAACTGATTTAAAGGCAAGTGAAACTAATAAAGAGATGGATGTAGGACACCAACACATGGAAACACACTCACTACTCCACAAGGAGTGTGTCTCTAGAAGGTTAACCGTCACATCAGTCTAGCAGAATGAATGTTAATGTCAGCATTGGAGGCAATGAACGACACCGTATGAATGATAATATGCTCAAACTGTGTTTGCTGTGTATGTGTGAAAGAGAGAATGTATTTTATCCTGTTAGTGTGATGTTAGTGCACTCAGTGATGTGGTGTGCATGCTTAATGGCATGTGTTACAAGTTCTTTCATGTCAAGCATCTCCTACCAATGAAAGGGACCGTGTGTGTGTTTTCGAGATGGGGAGGTATTAACGCAAAAACTGAACTGTGAACAGCTCACCTCCAACATAGCCTACTTCTCACCTCAAACAGAGCAGCGCACATATCCAGTCTGCTGAGAAGCGACTGAACTGTCTGTCCCTAAAAAAAGAATACTTTATTACATTTTGCCATGTTTTCTTTCTCATTTAACTATTTTATTCCCCGCATTTACCCAGAATCCCCTTCTTCCCAAATGGATTCATCCCCTGCGCACACACTTCCTGTCTTCACAGTGCTCTGTATATCTCGGTCTCTGTAAATATTTCAGACACTGCACCAGATGTAAGTCACACTTCACCCTCTATCCCTCCTTTTCTGTTCTTCTTTTCCACTCAGACTGCTTCATTTTTTACTCCTGGAACAAATCTTCAAAAAAATCAATGAAATAAACCAAAGATGTTTGAAAATAAACATGATAAACTCATGATAGATAAATATAAAGACACATTGCAAATGGCTCTTTTAATTTCTGTGACAGCACATAAGAGTGAGAAAGGAGAAAAAGAGAGAGATGCTCTATAAATACATGATTTTAACTGAGGGACTGATGAGATGAAGAAATGAAGATTATATGCTCTCAGTGATACAGATTTAAACTATATTTGAAACAATAGGTATCAGAATGCTAAGGAATTTATTGATTTTGGTTTCTTGATGGTTTTATTAACACTTTTTTGTATTTCTGAGGAAGAAATATTTTAGGAAATGTTTACCCAACGATGATATCATTTTGACACTGAAAACAATGGTTTAACAAATTAACGTTTTTGTAACAGCAGCATAAATTCAACACAAAATAGGCTTAAACTATATAATACATGACAATTGAACACGATTAAATTCATATTTTCTAAATTTAAAAATTTTCTCCAAGAGGCATCAATGGCTAATATTCCTGCATTGTTCTGTCTGGTACGTAAGCAGACAACAGACAGAACAGACTATGCGATTAAAATCTGAATCCAAATCAGGGAGAGAAACATATAGCAAACCATAGCTAAACAACAAAAACACGCAATGAGGTCACTCAGCAATACCATACACAAAATCAATATGTAGCTTTTTATAAAAGAGAAAACCAGGAGAGAGCTTGTCTTGTTCTCTAAATTTGACATGGATTTATAGCCCATGAGGAAAAAAGATGGCAATACACGGTCATCTTCTCAGTGAGTGTGAGAAAAGAGTTCACACTCTGACCAGTCATGTAAGATCTCTTGCTTTCGGCTGAACACTAGATTCAGAAGACTAACGCATTTGTCAAATTAGAGACTGTCTGTGATGCCCAGCTACTTAACATCTTGATGGTTCTACACAATGAAACAAAATCAATAATAAATCTAAAACAATCCATCCATCAATAATACCATAAAAGCTTGAAAAAGAAAAAAAATTGATTCTGGTTGAACAACTCACCCTCACACTTTAAAAGACACTTGCAAAAATATATGAAATGTATTTTTTTACAATAATAATTACTTTACATATGCATTAAACAAAAATATGTAGCTAGCAGTGATGCCCTGATATTACAAAATCATATTAAAAATAATAATAAGCTGCTTATTACTGTCAGGTTGAGTGCAGGTAGCTGGAGACGAGAATGCAGGTAGTGATGTGACATTTGAAACGAGGCGTCGGAGTTTGTGTCGAGAAAAAATGGGCGTGCCAGATGAAGCCGCGATTCGAGGCTTGTGTTGTTAACGTGGAAATCACGTGACTAATGACAAACGAGGCCTCGGTTTGTGTGGAAACGTCATCGGTTCGGTTTGAGTGTCGAAACTCGCGCCACCTTGTGGGTGTTGTCAGGAGTAGCAGACGCAGTTGTAGTAGTCAGTGTCAGAGTCAGAGAGTTAGAGAATTCTCATTGTCATTGTCGTTATTGTGTCATATGTGTTGTTAGGGCTGTATATTATTACATTATATCAAGCTAGAATACTTATAGTATATTGTTATTATTAATTATAGTAGCTATATTATAATCTTGTTATATTAACTAGATAAGATTATTTGGATTGCTTTGGATTTTCCGATCTGGACTGGACTGCTTATTGTTTTGGATCGCCCTTTTGGATTTGTTTGCTTTTTGCGACTCTTCCTTTTTCCTGGTAATGGAGCCGCAAGAAAGAGGAGATCCTTCCCTGTCAGGCCTCAACACAAGCATCAGTATCTTCATTTATACCAGCTGGCACTGGCATTTTTATGTTCCCCTGCATCCTCTGTTCCTTGTGAAAGGATATTTTCCAAGACTGGAGAGGTTTTGTCCAAGAAGAGGAATCGTCTAAACCCCAACACACTTGAAAATTGTTTTGTTTCTCAATAAAAATCTATTGTAATCCTTCCTTCACCCACCCCAAACTGCAGTGTTGCAGTTTGCTCCTCTATATCCCAGTCCCATAAGCACAACACTGCACTTAAACTAGAAACAGTTCACTGCACAAAACACCCCAAAAACAATCTTAACTTTTTCCACCCCAGACTATTCTGTTGCAGTTTACTTTATTACACTCACTCCACCATAAGCACTGCACTCAACACAGTGTCACTTTTGTTGTTCATACTGTCACTATCCAAACAATTTCTGAATAATTAATTAACTATGTATGTGACAGTTGTCTCTGCACAAGTAAATTCAGACAGAGAAAGATACATATTTTATTTTATACCCAGGCTATGGACAAATGTCTGCTCAGGTCTTTTTATTATTGCAAATGAAAGGTTACAGACTTTAATAGTGAGAAGAAAATAAATAAGTAAATAAAACAACGTGTGTGTGTTTTATAAGTCTGCTCAGGTCATTGGTTCAGAATTAATTAATTTGTCTGCTACTTCTTTGCAAAGTAGCTAGGTGTCACTAGTGAGCAATGCTGAATGAAGCTTCGAGTAATGCACCTTTGGGTGAAGCAATGGGCTGCGAGGTCTCAGTGGTTCAGAAAGCCTCATTTTGCCATCACTAGATGCAGGAACTTCAAAGTAGTTGATTTATTTACAAAATTAATTTCAGGAACATACAGGAACAAAATAACAAACTCCAGGAATTCAGTAACACAACCATACAAGGACGACGACCAACAAACACTTAGGGAAAACACAAGGCTTAAAAGAAATGGGACTAATGGGACAATTAACTGAACACAGGTGAAGAAACTGAACACAAACGAGGAGAGGGAAAAACTAACAGGACTAAACCAAAATCACAAAGACAGGGGGAAACAAGATCACAGAACATAACTAAACACATAGAAAACGTGAAAATTACGGCTGATTACTGATTGGCCAATATAACAAATATATAAAATATCAATATTATACATTAATATTATTTTGTCAAAAAATATATATATAAAAACAAATTATATAATCCATTTAGTCATCACAATATTATAATGTTAAGTGTTTATGAAGATTATCCTGAGGTTATCAATTTTAAATATTGGGGAAATAAGTATGAATTGATAAAATTAAAACACTCTCTAACATTGGCTGATAACCAATATGGCACTGATACATTGTGAATATATCTTAGTAAATATCTTTGTATAAATATGTTCATGTTTTCCATATAATCCTTGATTATATCTTTTGAAAAAGGCTGTATTCTTCCAACAAACCCCAGTTCTGTCATGACATTTCTCTGAGTGTTTGGTATGGTAATGGGTATGACAATGTTGTATGTTTTGGTCTTGGCGGAATAGATCCGCTACGCTGCTGCTTTTATTGCTGCTGCTGCTGCTGCTATAAGATATGCTGCTGTGTACAATATAGCATACATGAATTACCCATAGCAGATCTATACAGGTGGAGCTGGGGAAGGTGGAGGGTTTCTGAAAGCAGGCTGCACTGCTAAGGCAAATGCTACCCACAAATTTGAAGGTTGAGCATGCAAGCTCATTGGCTATAGAGCAGGAACCAATAAGCTGTGCCCTATAGATAAACAATGTGATTACGGACATGTTAAATTACCTATTAGCCTGTGTCATCTTGAGTTTCATGACAGAACTTTGTATTTCTCTACACTGACTCCACAGATAAGTTGGGTGGGCTTTTACTGAGTTATTTTGTTGGGGAAATTAATTAGTTGAAACCTTAGGGCTAGTTTTGTAGATCATAAATACAGAAAGCTAAGCTAATCCAACTATAAAGCCCAGTTGATCCATTGAAAACATATTACGAAAATCAACTAAAAATCCATCTCTAATTGCAAGCATGATGGTGAATTTACATTTGTACTGTTCAGGGATGCAGAAAGTGGAAATGTATAACATTTGCTACAACCCTGAAAAGATTGGCTTTAGGACATTTCCATCCATCAATAAATTCTTCACACCCCCGTACGGTCACGGTGACCTATAGCAAGGATAGAACCACTTACTACAAAATACAGTTCACAAATCAAAGCAACCTTGAACCTGGACATGAAAGAAACGAGAGGAGAAAGAAAAACAAGAAGATGTGCAGGGACATGCTCCCAAAACACACAGGCCATCACAGCTCTTATGCACACTGCTTGATACACACAATTCAGCCTTTCAGAGTGCACATCACAGGCTCTTTTCAAATGCATGGAGTGTGGGTGTATGAAGCTCACATTGAAATGAAAAGTTAAGGTCACAGCACACAAACACATTTAGCAGGGTGGCTGGAAACTGAAATGGGACCATACAAACACACATGTAAACATCTCTACACTCACTATGAAGACATTTCTCTGGTCTGATAGACACATAAGTTATGTGAGGTCACTGCTAACAGTGACAACTAGGGCTGGGTACCGAGTTCGGTACTTTTTAGGTACCGACCGAATTGCCTCGATACTACCGAGTATCGAAACATGTCTTGTTTTTCGGTACCAAGTTTCGGTACCTAAGTGGTTAATCTCGTCAACGTCAGTGAAACAATAAACATGCAGGATGATTGGCTGTGGCGGAAAAACACTAGTTTACGCGGCTCCCCAGAGACGTGCCTCGTCGCACGGAGGGCTGTAGTGTGTGTGTGTGTGTGTGTGTGTGTGTAAGCGTCCCAACCCAGATAGATGGAAAATATGTGGAAATGATCAAAAGTGTACTTATGTACCCGACTCGATTCCATAAGCACACGATGCAATATTTTCGACAAGATACATGCTGTCAAGACCAGCAACACAGGTAAATCTGATAAGGCACTTAGCGCACAGAATACACTTGAGAGTAGAAAGTTTATCCGCCTTCGACTACTACAAGAACTGGAGCGCGTCACATAACCAAAACTCAGCGTATAGGATACTTGCCTCACAGACATGAGAAATAGTTCTATATATGTTCAAAATATATCTACTTTTAAACGAAACAATTAGAAATAAATAGCTTGATTACCTAATCCATATATAGGCGCGCGCACGTTCACTACTGCAGGGATGACGAGTCAGCATCGCAAATTCGCAATAATCATCTTTGCAGCCAACACGTTTAGTTAACACTTGTTCATTTATAAACAATTAAAATATCTCCTTGCTATCGTTTCCCGACACATCCATAATCATTAGGCTACTTTTGCCAGTGCTTTGCGGCAAGCTTCATGTGTGCTGAGCGCGAGCCTCAGTAGCCTATTTAATTCAATTCACATTTATTTGTATAGCATTTTTCACAATACATATCGTTTCAAAGGAGCTTTACAGAAAATGCATTTGTCTAAATTACAATTTAGAGTGATCTGTTATCAGGGGTGACTGTGTGTAATGCATTTCAATTAATTTTCATTCAGTTTCATTGTTAAACAAAGCATTAAGTTAAGGCAAAAACAATGAGCTCATTGAAGTAAAGAATACATTTTGTTAAATGATTAGGAAACATAGAAAACTTTAGCATTGGTGCTTTTTTACAGACTCAAAATATGTGTAAAAAAGTCAACAAACTGAAAAAATAAAAGTTTTTTTTTAGGTAATGTTTTGTATTGTATTGATAAAATTGATATCGAAAAAAGTATCGTTCAGGAACCGGTATCGAAGTCAATGTATCGGTATCGGTATCGAAAATTTTGTTACGATACCCAGCCCTAGTGACAACACAGCTTACAGACTGACAACTGTTACTGACTGGGTCAGGGATGGCATAAGGGTTGTTGATGTTGGTGCACAGTAAGTAATTAATAAACTATAATAGAGTATGTGGTAGGGTATGCTGCAATTTTACGGTATGCTGCAAACTAAAAAAAATATTTCTGGAATAAAATTAGAAAAAAAGGTAAAATAAAATAGCAAATAAATAAATAAACACAACAAATTCATAATAGTGTAAAATAAATGTTATTAATAATAAAATTAATAATAAAAAATAAATGTATTACATTTGTTTTGGACAAAAAAATTATCTTTCTAATTTTGAGGTTTATTCTAATAAAATTAGAAATATATATTTTTTGTCCAAAACAAATGTAATACATTTATTTTTTATTAAACCTTGAAACCTCAATGTCCAAACAAATCTAACTGAACATAAACTTAACATGTTCACAGTTCAATCAGCCATGTCAACTGATGAAAAAACCAAGATACATCAGAAGTAACTGGTTTGATGCAGCTTTCATTACATTGAATACATTAAAAACAGCCTTTAATCATTGGATACTGATATGGCCAAAATCACTGTCGATTAATGCCGTATATGATTAATCATGCAGCCTGAGGCTTTGCTGTCATCACTCTTCCCATTTAGAGAGAGAGAGAGAGAGAGAGCGAGAGAGAGAGAGATAGAGAGAGAGAGAGAGAGAGAGAGAGAGAGAGAGAGAGAGAGAGAGAGAGAGAGAGAGATCAATGTACTTTAGGCTCTTTCGTTGCTTGGAAAATGGACAGCAACTTTGAAAAGGTGAATGTTTCCATGGCAACTAGCCGACAGGTACAATTTTAGCATTGTTAATATTTTTAAAAGCTTTCTTTGTTAATTCATTTAAATAACTTTTAAAACTCGCTGAATGGGGATGGAATGACATGCACACATATGAGTGTTTGTTGTAGGCTACTGTATAGCTACATCTCAATGAAAGTGAAAGTAATGCAAGCGTTCACGTCCCCACGTGAAGAACGCAGCGGCAATACGATATTACAGTTTGATAAGGAAGATATTGGAGGCTGGTTTCAAATATTTTTTCTTTATCGAACATAAGCAGTTTATAAAGACGAACTTTTTGAAAAAGCTAAAATTTAACTCTTTCCTAGTCACCCCTTAAAGTGCACTTTAAAACACATTTTATGCTTAAAAAACAAGGCCACTTTTTATTATAAAACCAGGCGAACAAAGGTGACTACGAAAACAAAAATATGTTAAAATGCGCTATAAACCTCATTTCAAAACCATTCACATATTTAATTTCATAAAACATGATCACAATGGACATCACTATTAAATGTCAACTGAAGCGAGTGTTCAAAACGAGCTTAGATCTGAAAGCATGAAGAATAGATAGATTCACTTACACTGAATGCGAGGAAACAGCACTCGATCAATCTGTTCTATTGCCAAGTAGGCTACTGTTATGTCTGCGCATTTCTCTGATTCCGATCTGAATTCGCGCTTGGCTTCATGGTCTGTTGAGAGGTATTCCGCTTTGGCTTCTGTGCCGCGTGCTGGAGAGGGAACTTCCCATGGGATAACTGATAACACACCTCCTCACTCACATGCCCCATTTAAACAGATAGCGCTCCCTTTCCCATATCAAACTCCATAACATTTGAACTTTCCCGTGTAATGTTTTCATGCCTCTTTCATTGGTCGTAGTTTCTAATTAGACACATTTTCTAGATTAAAGCGGTCATTAACAGCATTCAGTAGTTATATCCCAAATTATATAGTCGATTAATTAGATGCAGTATGATTTATTAGCTATAAATATCCACACAAATTACATGTTGATAATGATCTATACATGCAGTAATCAGCTGGAAAACACTTGTAATGTTTGTAAATTATAGGAAAATGTATATTAAGGTAAAAACAAATGTACTTCTATATGAGTGTAGCCTACATGTTTGGACGGTTACACCCACACTTTCTTTTTTTAAATTGTGACAGATTTGTGATAGAAAGTAAAAGGAAGGGGGCAGGGTCCAGGACATAAAATATTCTCTGATCTATTTTTGTGTGCCTAACAAGAAAGGACATGACATCAAGACTAAAATATGCGGAAAAAGATCGGGGGACCGCAAGCACTGCAAGACAAAACAATGTTAAAGGGAGTCAAAAGGCCATCCAGACGTGCACTATAAGGGGCTCACACACACACAGATCAACTGGCACTAGTTATATATTAGTTTCATAACTATCAGGTGTTTCAGTTTGCACAAACACAATAGCCCAGGGGTATTCAATCTTTTTTAAGCCATGGAACCCTTGGTGGAAAACAGAGCAGGAAAATATTTACATATTTTGTCATGATGCAACACCATTAAAATGAAGTTGAGGCATTTGCACATTTTAATTTTACTCAATACGTTTTAATGTGGGATGGAGAGTACAACATTTATTTTTTGCACGGTTGAAATTAACTTTGTATCTTATTATGTATCTTATTTGTGTATGTATGTATTCTTTGGATTTTTCACAATTATTTTAAGATCAAACAATAATTGGTGGATTCTCTGCAGTACCACCGCAGACCCGCATTGAACACCCCTGCAACAGACCAATGTTTCCATCAGGATTTTGAATGACTAGGTAGTGGAAAACTAACCTCCCGATAATTTAATTTTTAGTCCATTTTGTATAAAGTGAAAGAGGGAGGATTTGATTCAGCTTTCATGCAAACGCTTTACACACAATCTCCTGCCCTCGCATCTAACATTAACACATGGGCGCAATGGGCAATTTCACAGTTATATCATGGCAGAGAAACATAGGCGACGGATGCCAGCCTCTCCATATGCATATAAAAATGAAAAATAAAGATGCATTTGGTGCCAGGATGGAAAACAGAGAGTGAAGGATGCTGGGAAAATTCAACACAATGACAGACTGAGGGAAGACATGCCATTCTCAAGAGAAATGAGCTAAAAGTGCTAAACAGCAAACAAATTAGCCTTGGCCTGAACAAATCCTGTCTGTATAAAGCAACATCACACACATACACACATGCCTTTGTCTTATCACAAGCAAACAGTTGAGCCTTTGGTGTTTACTGGGAATCTGGTTAAAGGCTAACCAAAGGTTGTTATGGACTAGCCACTTCCTTGTTTCAAACACACACACACACACACACACACACACACACACACACACACACACACACACACACACACACACACACACACACACACACACACACACACACACACACACACACACACACACACAATGACTTGCCAAGCTAAAAGAGATTATGGTACATAAATCTATAACACTGGTCTTAATTGTTTTCCTTCATACAATTACACAAACTGGAAAATCCTCTAAGTATCTCATTTACATCTAAAATAACTACAATAAAGAATCACTTATCTGATTATAGCTGTCTCCTTTTTTACATTTGCATGTTAATGTTAAGTTAAAATAATACAACATGACTGTAGTTGGAATAGATATGTTTAAATTAAAGCATGTCACTATTTTCTCTTGTTAATGTGAATCATTCAAGCGTGTGCATATGTGTTCCCTATCAGTCGCTCACGTTCAACGTAACGTCAACGTGACAACGTAATTGGGATCACTTCAGGGAACCCTATCAATTTCGAGCCCCGCTGGTATAAACAGGAAGCTTCACTTCGGAGCCGAGCTTCCTGTTTGACTTCAGATCTACAAGATTCTAACAACGCTGAAGACTCTACAGATTCTCTCCCTCAGTGTTTATGTGACGGCGTGATCAGCGGTGGCCACGCGCATTACAACTCACAACTGCTGTTTTCACAGCACTGCATTGTGTGTGTGTGTGTGTGTGTGTGTGTGTGTGTGTGTTGTAACAGTCACCGCCTGTCTCAGGGTTTCTTTCATTCCAATTGTTGGTGCTATTTTCTTCCTAGCCACTAGGGGGATGAAAGAGGGCACATTGTATGGGATAAAACAGGAAGCAATAGAGTAAGTGCTAAGGTCTGTTTGATGCTGCCTCATGGTTGTTTGCTAACTATTTTCCAATCCTGTTTGAGAAACTGTTTGTTTCCTGCTCAAACGTAAGTTTAATTGTTTGTGCGAAATGTTTGGTTGAACTGATGGGGAATCTATTTAGTAGGGATGGGGAAATGAAGCCTCGTGAAGCAATGAGCCTTTCCCCTAACTGTTCCGGGAAAAGATTCAAAGCTTCGAGAGTGTCGAGAACAGCGCCATCTGGTGCTTATTTAAAATAAAGCAGCCAGAAGCCTTTCTCTGTCAGATGAAGCAACCACAACACACTCCATAGTTTCAATGTTATGTGTACAAATAAAAAGCCTTACACGTTTGTGTTTGATTTGTTCATTATTAAATAAATAATTTTACCCATTAAAGTGTGACAATAAAATATAAAATGAGCATATTATTTATTAAGATCTAATGTAGGCCTACTCTCTCTCTCTCTCCACACACACACACACACACACACACACACACACACACACACACACACACACACACACACACACACACACACACATATAGTGAATAAGGACATTGTGTGATAGGATCATCTGTTCATCTGACACTTGGCAGTGATAGTGCTTATGTAACTGTAGGAATGACAGAAAGGTGATAAAAATTAATTATTCTGTAATGCCAATGTATATAGATGGGTGTAGACATGTTTCTGCATTCTCCAGTATTCAAGTGGATCTTCAGCTTTTTGTATGTTTGTATGTAATACAAACCCTTCACCAAACACCCAAATACCAACACCAAATTACCTAAAAAAACACCAAAAGTGCAACGATCTTACAAAAACAAAATTACACAACAATAACAAAAAAATAATAAGTAGTTTTGGTTATTTAAATGTAATGTATTGATAAACTTTCAAAGTACAGCACTCTAGTCTCCTCACAAACCCATCAACCAGACTGAGCCAACAAGGACCTTCGAGCCTTCTGACACTCAAAGCGAAACGTGCACGTGATTGGACAGAAAGTGAAGCTTCGTTTGTCATCGATCACGTGACCTCTGGGAAACCAATACACACCCCGACACGGGGCTTCAATAGAATTGCTTCGCTTTCGCAAAACGCACATCGAAGCTTCAGTGTCATACGTAACATCACTACTATTTAGTGTAATTGATGTGTTTGATGTTTTTCTTGTAGAGGATTGGTTTGGGATAGCTATTGCTCGTCAACTGTGGATACTGCTAAGTGGTTCTAACCAAACACCATGGTTATACCATGGAAGCACTTTTCTGATTCGTTTGATGAGAAGACTAACGACTTAACAAACAACTAAGCATTGGACAACCTCCTACGTCGTCACTATCGACATTTGCACCTATGTTCAAACTACAGATAAGACTGACATCTTTCATTTTCTGAGCTATTGGACTTTGTGAACCTCAGAGGACTGTGTTGGACATTTCAATACATCAATTTGCATATACTTGTGCATGACTGAAAATAATGAATTGATCTCTGTATACGGGTGTATGTTTTGTGACATTTTGGGTTTGTGGGATAATGAATGAGTAAAGCTTTGACTATATGAAGAAAGAAACACTTCACTTGTTTGTGGAAGAGTTTATTTGAGATCTTTTTCATCTGAGACCAATTGAGCATTGCACACAAAGTTACCCCCTTTTGAATTATAGCTTGACCAGTGCAAAGAAGCTGGGATTGTTATAGTGTGTTGGTTTCGGTGGGCATTCATACTGAGTGTGTAAATCTCGTTACACCGCAGCTATCCCTGGGTGCCTCAGCACGGAAAGAGTTTTTTTATTCTGTTTTTTGTCACAGGTGTGATACTGCGTCCTTTTCAGGATGTCATTCCGCCTTTGCGTTTCTGGATGCGGTCGTTCCCTGGCGCCAGCAGACGGCCACAATAGTTGGCTCTCGTGTTTGGGCATTCAGCACGCTGAGGCAGCTTTTGTGAATAGCTCATGTTCCCATTGCGGGAATATGACTATGGCAGCGTTGAGATAGAGAGTCGCTTACCTTAAGGGTAGAGGTGGGCGATATATCGTTTAGACGATAATATCCAAATTGTTGTCTGGACGATATTCAAAATTGGGATATCGAATATTTCATAATTTGTACAATCCGACCCCCTAAACATGAAAAGAGCTGAAGGAAGTTAAAGAGAAGGCAAATAACGCACACTATAACCTTCTAAACAATTATATGTAGCGATTTTAATACTGTAGGGGTTTGTTTGACTGTATTTTATTTTATTTTTGTACAAAATCATGATCGTTCCCTTATTGTTTGAGAGTAAGCTGGTACTTATTTGCAATATACAACTACGAAGTTCTTACCTGTGTGTTATGACGTTTCTTAGGTTGAAGCAACAATCCAAAATCGTATAGAGTAAAGCCAATGTACGATTAATAAAATAGCTGCTAGAAAAGGCAAAATATGCGTTGTTTGCGGAAAAATGAAGTCTGAAGTTAAAAAGTTTTTCTTAAATGTCTGTAGCGTCCTCAAGTGGCGAGCTTCGTGATTGCATCATTAGAAAAAGATGGAATACATTTTCCCAAGAGATCGGTTCGGTACGCATTACAAACCAAACCATTACGGTGGTTGGACCATTTTTCCTGCCGACCAAAATCCACGCTGGAGCGAACACCACGTTGCGCAACATCAAATGGCAAATGTAATGAAGGCGGAACGAAACTCATTATTTTGTGCTTCCCGGACCGTTTATCAGTTCGGACGAATGTCAGTGCAGCGGGAGTCGGTCTTGATTAAGCGTCACCGTTACTACATAAAAGATCCAGTAAACAAAGCATTTGAATTTGCCACTTAAGTAATAACATCACAGCGAGATCAAGTGAGAAGCGTTACAATTTCTCCGTTATTAACTGATCAAACAGCACTGACGTGGAAACCAGGAGA
The DNA here is from genome assembly GCF_051911475.1 of Siphateles boraxobius. NCBI lineage: Eukaryota > Metazoa > Chordata > Actinopteri > Cypriniformes > Leuciscidae > Siphateles > Siphateles boraxobius. Next base: position 348,750 of record NW_027508766.1, read on the forward strand.
AACATCGTTCCATGAATGAACTAGTTATAGGTTTTAAGTCCACAGATCATTCACCATGGATTTAATATAGAACCACTAACTTGTAACAATGGAAGTTTGGCAGAAATATTAAAATGCTTTCAAGTACGTCACACATCTTTTTCCAGAACTTCAAAACTCAACTGTTATGTTATTTAAATGTTATTTTTTAATGTGATGACCAAAACATTATTTGTTTCTTCCTTCAAAGATTACCCCCATTTATAAAACTAAAAGTTTTGAAAAAAAAAAAGAGATATTCATTTTTTCCAATATCAAGGGAGGTGCAGTCCGACTTACGGCGCAGGCTTAAAGAGCCTGTGGATAGGCTGCTTCTGCCCTCCATGCCATGGCACTCCTGCAGGTCCACCAGGCACTCATGGACATGAACGAGGGTGGTTCTGACCAGAGCTCCTCCGGGAGCTCAGTGTGGCAACTGACCCCGCCCTCCGGGCAACAAAGGAAACCGCACATTCCGTTGGTCAGGCGATATCCACATTGGTGGTCGAGGAGCGCCACCTTTGGCTCAACCTGGCCGATATGAGGGACACTGATAAATATCGGTTTATACCTGGATGCCAATCTGTCCCAGGTTGGGTTGTTCGGCAACGCGGTGGAGAGCTTTGCCCTGTAGTTCTCAGCCGCACAAACCCAGACGGAGGCGATCCGACACATCCTGCCCCGGTGGATCGGTGCTGCTCCTACCCGTCCGCAAACCCTCCGTCCGCTCGTCGCCCACAATTTCAATAAAAGTGCAATTTCTGAAACTGCTGGGTCCCAAGAGGGCGCGCTGGGTGGTCAACGACGCTATGCCTTGTCACCCTCAAGCCCCTCTTTCATGGCCAACGAGCAGCAGTGGCTGGAAGCATTGACATCTCTGCACAATCACTCTGCCCCTTGACGGAAGCAGGTGCATGTTGCAACACACATTCAGACCCCACTTCGGGCCGCTATGCAGTCCGAGTCGGGTCCCTGCATTCCTCCGTGCTGCCGGACCTCAGGTACGTCTGTGTGGCCGTTGGTCCCGCTTGCACGGTGTCTGGGAGCCTGGCTAGCGCTTCCCAGCCCGTTTCGCTGGCTCATCCGTACAATCAGACTCGGCTATTCAGTTCGACCGGTGCCCCCCAGTCTTAAGGGCAGAGATCGCAGTCCTATTGGCGACGGACACGATCGAGCCGTTCCCTCCAGCCGATATGAAGACCGGCTTCTACAGCCCATACTTCATTGTACCTAAGAAAGGCGGTGGGTTACGGCCAATCTTGGATCTGCGTGTCCTGAACCGGTCCCTTCACAGGCTACCATTTGGGCTGGCCCTGTCGCCCGGTGTCTTCACGAAAGTCGGGGAGGCGGCCATTGCTCCCATGTGCGAGCGAAGTTTTCGCATTCTCAACTACCTCGACGACTGGCTTATTCTGGTCCAGTCGAACACCTAGGGCTTCGGGTCAACTGGGAAAAGAGCAAACTCACCCCCGGGCAGAGGATCTCTTTTCTCAGTATGGAGCTGGACTCGATCAACATGACAGCATGCCTCACCGAGGCCCGCGTCTAGTCAGTGTTGAACTCCGTGAGCATGCTCAGTCTCTGGTCCTTTCAGCACTTCAGAGACCACCCTTTGATCCTTTGCCTTCAGCGGGGTTAAAAAATTCTGTCCTGTAAAACAGTACTCCTGGTTGCATTAGCCTCCATCAACAGGGTAGGGGACCTGCATGCATTTTCGGTGGACGAATCGTGCCTAGAATTACATGCGTGCCCGGATACATGCCCAAGGTTCCCACCACTCCCTTCTGGGACCAGGTGGTGAACCTGCAAGCGCTGCCTTCGGAGGAGGCAAACCCAGCCCTGGCTTTTCTCTGTCCCGTTCGCTCTCTTCGCCTTTACCTGGACAGACCGCAAAGCCTCAGGACCTCAGATCAGCTCTTTGTTTGTTACAGAGGCCAGCAGAAGGGAAAGGCTGTCTCCAAGCAGAGGATGGCCCACTGTGGATGGCTTACGAAGCCCAAGGCGTGCCTTGCCAACCAGGCTTGAGAGCACACTCCACTAGGAGTGTCGCTTCTTCTTGGGCGCTGGCACACGGCACCTCGCTGACAGATATCTGTAGAGCTGCGGGGTGGGCAACTCCTAACACGTTCGCTAGGTTTTATAGCCTACGTGTTGAGCCGGTTTCTTCCTGTGTGCTCGCTTCAACCCGCCGGTAACATCGAAGTTCCCGTTTTAGTGTCGGGTTGCAGCACCACTCCCCTCCACATGGAGCGGATATGTGCGCTTTTTAGCTCCAGTCGAGTTCCCCACTTAGGGGAACCCTGTAGAGTTGCTCTGCACCCCTTCGGCAGTCGGATGTTGCGGAGCGTCCAACGCCAGGCCTAGAACTCATATGCTTGTGTAACTTGTGGCTAGGCTGGGTTTCATATGGGGTGATCCCTTCGGCGAACCCATTTGCGTATTTTTCCATGACCAGCTCCCTGCGGTGAGCCCATGTCTTTCCCTTGGCAGAGTCTGCTCTGGTGTAGCCTCCCCCTTCTCAGACTGGAGACAACCCAGTGACATTCCATATGTGTATTCTCCACGTTAACTCCCTTCGGGCAGGATGTGGCCTCCGCAGCATCCATCTCCCCTGGACTCCCCAGTGTTATCCAAGAGTTCCACTGTGTGGGGTATAACGGAACAGCAGTTTGAACTCCCTCTACGCAGACCTTCCGCCCGAGCTAGTTGGCGGTCTAAGAGTCTTGCGTAAGGCGCTGGAGGTGGCAGCAACCGTCGCGTTTTCCCTAGCGATCCCAATTACGGCGTCACATTGACGTTACGTCGAACGTGAGCAACTGATAGGGAATGTCTCGGTAACTATGTAACCCTCATTCCCTGAAGGAGGTAACGGGAGACGTAACATCCCGTCGCCAACGTTGCTGACCAATGCTGTAATGGCCGTCACGATCTCGGCTCCTCAGCAAAAAACAATGAGTGCGTGCAGCTGCAGGGCTGGGCGCGTGACACGATTCACGCACGCCAACGTTCATTGGCTCGTTCTGTAGACACTCGAAGTTGATAGGGCTCCCTGAAGTGATCCCAATTACATTGTCAGGTCGATGTTACGTCTCCCGTCTCCCGTTCCCTCCTTCAGGGAATGAGGGTTACATAGTAACCGAGACGTTTTCGTGCTGTGTAAAATTTATATTTTTGCACTCTTAAGCAATTTGTTTCTTTTCTCTGAAATATACTTTTTCAATGGATTAAAACAAAGAACATGCACAAACATGCGACCTTGGAAAGGAAACATTCCAGGCAAGCTCTTTCATGCCCATGAAGAAAGAGAGAGAGAGGGAGAGGGATAGAGGGAGAGAGAGAGAGAGGGAGAGGGAGAGAGAGAGAGAGAGAGAGAGAGAGGGAGAGAGGGAGAGAGGGAGAGAGGGAGGGAGAGAGAGAGAGGGGGAGAGAGAGGGGGAGAGAGAGAGGGGGGGAGAGAGGGGGGGGGGGGGGCGGGGGGGAGGGAGAGGGAGGGAGAGGGAGGGAGAAAGTCCTCAGTGACCTTCACCAAGAACAGGAATTATTGGGAGAATAGACATGACATTTTTTCATCCATCCTGCTTTTTTGAATGAAGTCAGAAGAGTGGCTTCTGTAGAGGCCCATATATTGATAGGTCCTTCTAAAAAATTAGCATATTGTGATAAAGTTCATTATTTTCCATAATGTAATGATACAAATTAAACTTTCCTATATTTTAGATTCATTGCACACCAACTGAAATATTTCAGGTCTTTTATTGTTTTAATACTGAGGATTTTGGCATACAGCTCATGAAAACCCAAAATTCCCTTGAGGGTGTCAATGATGGCCTTCTGGACAGCAGTCAGGTCGGCAGTCTTACCCATGATTGCGGTTTTGAGTAATGAAACAGGCTGGGAGTTTTTAAAAGCCTCAGGAATCTTTTGCAGGTGTTTAGAGTTAATTAGTTGATTCAGATGATTAGGTTAATAGCTCGTTTAGAGAACCTTTTCATGATATGCTAATTTTTTGAGATAGGAATTTTGGGTTTTCATGAGCTGTATGCCAAAATCCTCAGTATTAAAACAATAAAAGACCTGAAATATTTCAGTTGGTGTGCAATGAATCTAAAATACATGAAAGTTTAATTTTTATCATTACATTATGGAAAATAATGAACTTTATCACAATATGCTGATTTTTTGAGAAGGACCTGTACATGGTGAAGGCCATCAGCTGATACAATGAGCACAGTGTCTGTTCATTTACTGTGTTTGACACCCGAACGCTGATTAACTGTAGCGTGAAGAAAATACATGGGTGACATTGAGTGATCAGAGATTAGTGAGTGAGATTATCTTTTGCAATGAAGATATGGTCACAATTACTGTTGCTCGGTGAAATCCAGAAATTTCAATAGGAATCCAGGTAATCGAGAATTTTGCGTGAGGATGAAAAGTTTCACCATACAGAATATACAGCGATGACCAAAAGGATGCTGCACTATTTGCGGCACCATTATTGAAAGTGGACAATGTACCTTTTTTTCTACCACGCCTTTACCAGTGTAAATGGGGATATACTATTTGCACCCCAGTCTAAATACTAACATACTAAATAAAATGCAAATTGTGTAACATGTTATAAAATAGTATATAAGATAATTGTAATATTATAATATATTATAATTTAATATTATGTATTATAAAATATTTACTGACTAACATACTATTATAAATGTATAATATTAACAGTGTATAATCTTAACATCTAGATTCCAATATCAAATACTAATGCACATGCTGTATAGTCCAGGCCACTTTCTGACATCCAAATGATATTATTTGTACCTTCTTGTTTCACCAGACTATTAAGGCCCGTTCAAACCAAGGACAATAACTATAACGATAAAAATATAGTTCTAAAAACCATTCTAAATATAAAAGAATAGAAGAGTCCACACCACAACTCCAATGACAATGGCACAGTTAAAAGATATTGTAGGAATCACTTTCAGAATGATTTTAATTCCAGCTGATGAACTATAAAACATTGACAGCCAATCAGAATCCATCCTGCTATAAAAAGCTCAAGCATTTAAAGCGGCAAATGACAAAATTGCAGAACATGCTAATTAATTATCGTTATAGTTATGTTCTTGGTTTGAATGGGCCTTTAGAGTGCAAATAAATCGCACATATGAAAGACAAAGAGAGAGGAGACAAATAAAGATGAAATGAAGCATGCTGTACAATTGGACTGGTAACTCTTTTTATTTCTTAATCTGTTTCAGTTTAATGTGTTATATTGGCATGGCAAAAAACGAAATCATTAATGTTACCAAAGCAATAACTTAGCTGCATAGAGGAAAAATGGAGTTACTATTTGCAGTGAAATGACACTGGCCACAATGTACAGCTAGTACATTGTGGCCAGTGTCATTTCACTGCAAATAGTAACTCCATTTTTCCTCTATGCAGCTAAGTTATTGCTTTGGTAACATTAATGATTTCGTTTTTTGCCATGCCAATATAACACATTAAACTGAAACAGATTAAGAAATAAAAAGAGTTACCAGTCCAATTGTACAGCATGCTTCATTTCATCTTTATTTGTCTCCTCTCTCTTTGTCTTTCATATGTGCGATTTAAAAGTTACATAACCGTAGTCGGCCACCCTGCCCAAGTCAGGCCATTAACTATGCTGTCCGTCCATCTATTCATATCTCATCCCTCACTCCCCCCTTCCTATTCAATCCATCCATCCATCTCTCTATCTACCTGCCAGGCAAAGCCGCTTACCCACTCTCTAGGCCAAAAGAGAAGATAACATGAGAAAACACACGTATACACACATACACATGCCCATACATATGCTGGGACAGACATACGGGACAATACATGCAACGACATCCATTCCCAGAGGTGTGAGTGATTGGTTTATTGATGAACTAGAGTGAATATTCCATTGGAAGCTGGTTGTTTGTGGCATGAGTTCCTGTGACAGCACTGTAAGTGGATCTCAACTGACAGGTCAAAAAATGGGTCACAGGTCTGTTCACATACAGCAGGGAAAAAAATGATGCTAAATGTATACAATAATGTGCAACTAACCATTTAATTGTGCATAGTTAGTGTAGCCAAATAAATAAGCATATAGTCATTTAAAAAGAAAGAGGAAACGCCTCCCATATCTGTTGTTGTTGATATCTTGGCACAAAATATTCATCTGGCACTTTGTAGACACTAGCCAAATACACATATGCCAGCATAGACAGATTGTGACCCATTCCCCCCCAAAACATGAAGAAAATATGGAAGATAAAAAATAAAATAAAATACAAGACATACTATAGTGAATATAAGTTAGCTTGCAGCAACAAGGCTTGTGCCAACCACAATTTGTTTTGTGCTTTGAATTACTGGCTGTTGAGCATGGAAGCCTGAAATTGCCTCAGTGGGAGGAAAAAAAAACCTAAAAAAAGAACTAAAAATGTATTTCTAAGAGTTTACAATAGGACATTTTTGTGAGAAAGTCACATTGTGAGATATCAAGTCACAACTACCCTTATTTATTTGTTTATTTGTATGCTGTCAAATCGATTAATCGCGATTAATCACATCTAACATAAAAGTTTGTGTTAAAGTAATATATGTGTAAGTATATATGAAGAGTTCAGATGCAAAAGCCTCTAAGTGCATTCTGAAATTTTCTTCTAGAATGATAATTTTTACCAAGCTCGTATATTTAAATTCAGTAATTTCACTTACATGACTACTAATAGGTAATTGGCATTGCCATTTAAGTGAAATTACTGAACTTTAATATACGAGCTTGATAAAACTGATCATTTTAGAAGAAAATTTCAGATGGCACTTAGAGGCTTTTGGATCTGAACTCTTCATATATATATATATATATATATATATATATATATATACGGTATATAACTTTAAACCAATGAAATGAAAAAAAAGATATTATGGAAAATATTTTAGTAGCACTTAAAAGCCTCTATGTATAATTTATTATAAATGTTTTCATAATGTAGCCTACATTATAATGCATTACATCTTTTCATAAATAATTGTAAAATTTGCAGATTCCTTGTTACATCTGAAATTGGTTGTTTGTCATGTTTTAATGAATTATAGTTTCTAAAGGCATAACATAAGCAGTGTATGTGACCATACAATGCATTATAAGGTGCATCACAAGGCAAAATGAATGCATTAAAAATACTTGTATGATACTTTATAATAAATAATAAAGGCTTTGACTATTTTCAATTCAGTCGGTTTAATATTAATAATTTTGAATATTGATGTACCAATACATTTTATGGTAATATTAATCAATGTTATGTTTTTTTTTATGTTTCTGTACAGGAGTGATAAACATCTTCAAGACAGTGTTGGGTCACCACTTGATGTCCATTGTAATATCTGGGTCTGTGAAAAACCATTGGAGAAGCAGCACAGCTGTAGAGAAAAGCTCTACACTCACAGCACTAACATATTTTATTCATGTCGCCACTTAAAGGGACAAGACACAATGTGAAGGGACTGTGACAATCTGCCAGTTACTATCAGCACATCACAAATAAATCGGCAAATGTGTTTCTTGGACTGTACCTATGAAAAAGCTGCAAAACATTTTGCATTGAAAAAAGAATAGTTTTCTGGTAAGATCTGCTTCTGCCATCATATGTGGGGATCTGAACCACCCTAACCCTAACTCCAGCTGGACAACTGATAAGACTATTTATTATTTTAACTAGCAGACATTTCAGGAAAGAATGCCTGCGGGAGGTGTTCTTACAGAAAGAAAAAAAAATATCATGGATGATTTTAAACTCGGGGCATTTCTCATCTTCTTTATTTCCCTCAACTTGTTTGTCATTCCTGGCCACATGCATTCCTGCCTTGTAGGACAGCAATAACAGTTCTAAAATGTCTCGATAAGATTCCTCCGTATTTATCTAGATGTATAACACTTACAAATATGGAAGTATTCCACTCTGAGAGTGTCCACATGCTACACAGATCAGACAAAATAAACTGGCTTTTTATGCCAGCAGTTAACATGAAGCATTTCTGGAAGTTGGAAGTTTATATTCATATACTGATCCGACTCTCGGAAACATTCACCTCAGAGACGCTCTGGTCAGGTTGAGCATTCTGATGTGACCCTCTTCTGAGGAGATGATGCCCTATACCACCCTCCTCATGGTCCAGGAGACCAGGGGAGTAGACGCGCATCAGCGGCGCACAGCAAATCAATAGACCAGAGAGATTGGTCATGACAGTGCAATTAGAGAGCGACTGAGAGAAAACGAGGCAGGGGGAAAGAGAGATGGCCTTGATTCACAGAATGTATTGCAAGTTTAGAAAACATTTTTGCGCACTAGACTGTTTTTTTTTTTCATTGACTTTTTATATCCTCCAATCAAACCTTATCTGTCTTTAATTTTCCATTCCAGCACAGCTGACGAGATGCCAACCAACAGCTGGTACTGAGGAGAAACTCACCTCTCATTCCTCCCTCTTTTTCACACCTATTATTTTCTCTCTACTCAGTATTTGTAAAATAAATACATTTATCTTCCATCACACATTCTCTGCTATACTACAGGAACTATCACTTTTTTCCATCTGTGTGCAATGCATGTTGCCATAAGCTATTCTACACATATAGGGCTTGAGTTGAATGATAAATTCTAAATTCCCTGATATTTCCATGTTTTCCATGACCTTAGGACAGTCAGCTACTGTAGGCTCTAGGGATGCACCGATATGAATTTTGGCAGATACCGATAACCAATAATTCTTTATATTTGAAAGCCGATAACCGATATATTGGCCGATAATTTTTTACAGCCTGGTTATAAAAACAAAAGTCTCACCATTAAATACATGTCCCAAGCACACAATTATAATGATGTTTTCATTATAATTTTATATAGCCTATATGACAGACTTGCGCTGCACATGTTGCATTTAACTGTATTTACCTTTTTTGAAGTGATTACAATCGTATTTCAAGCAATTAAAAACCATCATGGCAAACAGTGCACATCTGAAGTGTCTCAGCTGAAGGAAATAATCATTTATTTATCGGCTTTAATATATCGGCCACATTTTCCAATACTGATATGGTGTCACTTCACTTTCTACAGATAATATTAAATTTCACTTTAATCATTAATCAATCTTTAAATCTATAAATCCAGGGAGGGAGGGAGATTGTGTATGAACAGGTGTGATATGTGTCTCAGTGTTATGAATGAGAGCAGCTGTTCAAATGAAATATAATTACAGACACACATATACACAAGCTGACAGGTTGAGAGAAGTTCATAACCTCAGGTAAAAAAAAAAAAAAATTTCACAAGTAACAGGCAGCAAGCAATGAACAGGAGTCATCCGCAACGAATCATTTTAATTACCACAAGAATGACACACCCTCCATTACATAAATAAACTTTAAAGTGAAGCTAAATTTAATCAAATGCAGCAATTTAAAAATCCCAATGCAGATGTGTTGCTGGTGGCCACAGTGACTCCACACTAAAATGGCATCAGAATTTAACCACACGAATCCAGTGACACAGAACATCTAATGTGACCAACATCCCCCATCATCACAGACACTGTTAGAAACAATTACAAACAAATACATTAAAAAACAGTCCCAGATCACAGCATGTGTGTGTGAGAGACTTCTATCACATATTATTTGTGAGAACAACATGAAAACAGTCTGAGCCAAAGACTCAGGATCAGACTGATCACTCACCAGTCATCATGTGAATTCAGCGCAGCAGTCACACACCAGAGAGAACGAGGGAGGACAGGAGATAACCCTGAAGGTGAAGGGATCTGTTGGGCAGTTCTCACAGCTCCATTTTTCTCTTTTCCGGCGCCGAGCGCTTTCCTCTCCCTGCTTCTCTCTCTCACTCAGTCAGCACTGAGCAGCCCAACCGCTGCCGTTTGTTTTCTGGGGAAGGCGGAGCAGAGAAAAATCTCTCTCTCTCTCTCTCTCTCTCTCTCTCTCTCTCTCTCTCTCTCTCTCTCTCTCTCTCTCTCTCTCTCTCTCTCTCTCTCTCTCTCTCTCTCTCTTGCTCTCGCTCTCTCTCTATCAGCCATTTCTTTCACCCCACATTCACTCTTTCTCTCTCTCTACTGCCCTCTTGTGCTCTCCTTGTCTCTCATCCTCCCTTTCCTTACATATTTTTCCACTGTCCTACTTCCTCTGCTCTCTGTCAGAGTTTGTATGTGTGTGTGCTCGTATAAATGGTTTCACTCTCTCCCACAGAAAAAACTAGACATGTACAAAAATAAGAATCTCATATGCGTGTCTTTGTTAGTCAGATCACTCCCTTTCATCTCAAATCAATACTCACAGATGGCTGTGACAGGGTAAACAGCATATGATCAACCAAAACAACATTTTCTCCGATACTTCTGTAAATAAAATGGCAAATTTCATTAGCAGCCCTGGCTTTGTGAAGCGTTCTTCCAGACTTAAGCTCAGAAATCAGCATACAAACAGTCTGTCCACAGCAGGTCTAACAAACCTGCTCTAGGAAAAAGTTTTCCAACTCTTGGCTAACAGTTAGGAGAATGAAGACTATATATACACACACTTGCTATTTAGAGGTTTCAGATTGGTACAAATAATGTTTTAATTTGTTTTGAAAGTGACTTATGCTCACCAAGGCAACATTTATTTGTGGACCATTAAAACAAAAATAAAATGACTGCTTACTATTTTAATATATTATATGTTTTTTTAATACATAATTTTGTTTAAAATATAATTTATTCTTGTGATTGTAAAGCAACATTTTCAAAATCATTACTCCAGTCTTCAGTGTCACATGATCATTCAGAAATCATTATAATATGATGATTTACTGTCACTTTTGATCAATTTACTGCATCCAATCGGAGTATTCATTTCTTTAAAAAAAATCTTACTGACCAAAAACTTTTGAATGGTGGTGTAGGCTATACTGAACACAAAAGTACACAAAATTACAATGCATAATTTAAAATAATAATGTAATATAAACTATATTTAAAATGCATAGTTCTAACCATATTTTATCATTTGAAAAAGCTACACTTAAATCAAATTGTGGATTTACCAATTTACACAATTTACCATTTGTGTTTTGTTCCTTAATTAATTTACACATTACACAATTTACCATTTGTGTTTTGTTCCTTAATGAATCGGAGTTTGAAAAATTGACCAAATTAGTTGATAAAGGTTGTAAATGATTACATGACTCATAAAAGGCAGTGGCTGTGTCAGAACAAGTAGGTTCTACAAATGATTACTTTGTGATCATTAAAAAGTATATTCTGTATAGTATGAATGCGTGTTGTAATAATGTAATCAGGACATGTTACATTTTTCATGTTGTCATTGTCACATGACCTGCCAGCATCAGTTGCGTCGCTTCACTCATACATAAATCCTCTCCTGGGGACTCATGGGATAGTAAAGTGTCTATCGAATGTGCACTTCAGAATCTCACTAGTTCATACTATTACTTTATGCCTACTGTTTTACGAATACTGTGAATTTATAAATAATAATTGATAATTATTAATTATAAGAAATCTTTACTGAAGCCATTCGAGCACTTTAGAGAACATAACTTACAGAACATAACAATAATTTAAATCCATCTAATGCATTATTCCTGAGCGAGAACAAGAGACATTTCAATCCATCTAATGCATTATTCCTGAGCGAGAACAAGAGACATTTCAGTTTCAAAAACATCTTCCATATTTTAAAGCAGGTTTATTGCTTGCACATTCAATAAAGACGGCAGACTTTGTTGTCCAAGCAGCAGACTCAACGGCCGTCTTTGAGGCCTTATTAAAATCACTCCTCACAAAACATACATATTGAGCTTGACAGTTTGATTAAAAGTGGCTCTAGTTTAATCTTCATACTTCAGTCTTTCCTTAGGAATTAGTTCCTTTTTTTACCCAAATAAAATATACAGAGCAATAAAGCAACGCTGAGATTTCCCCACCCGATATGACAGTTTCCTTGACAACATCACCTCTTTCCTGGTCAGGAGGGAATGAAACAAGGATTATGTGAGAGAAAAATAAAACGAGCGGAGGTAAAATTGACACAAATGTTCAAATGCTTTTAATTTAGATCTGACCCTGTAAAGTCATTAGAATCTATGAGTGTCATCTGAGAGCATCAAATAAAAATCGGTGTCAGTCTAGGAAGTTTATTTTAAGTCTGTTTGTGTCTATAACAAGACTTGTGTGTCTGTGAAATCGTGTGTTTAAGGAGAAAAAATGTCTTGCTCCAATTCTGTCCATGTCTTTTTTGACGCTCACTGTCATTTAAGTATATGCTTCTCACCATGCACATGCACAATAATTTCCTCCAACAAAATACATTTTTGTAGTTAAGTTATCTAGTTTTGGCTTTGAAAAGATCATATCATGGAAAATAATAATAAAAAAAATAATATTCAAGTAGTGTTATGTACTACATGGCATGCAGATATATATGTATATATATGTGTGTGTATATATATATATATATATATATATATATATATACACATACATACCTATAACTTCTATAACACAGAGTTTCTTACCTTGTCCGTCATCCACAAATCATTTCTGAAAACTAAACTTCAAATACATACATACATAAAAAAAGAAAGAAAAGAAATCATGGTTGTGACATCATAACCATAAGAACATTCACCGCCTACTATTACATATCATTGCCTATTTGATGTTCAGCATTCTGGAGGTCAATAATCAATCATTACATGGACAGAGTGGGTAGAAAATGGTCATATTAAACTAACTGTTCTGGTGCAATAAAATAAATAAGGTTATGTACACATTGTCAGTTTTGGGGAATGACAACCACATTCACTTACAGGTGTGAGTCTCGAAATGTCCTGTTCACACAGCCACTTAAAGTAGCGTCTCGAATACTGTCTGTATGAATGTGCAATGTGAGTCAAGCTTGTATTCTTTTACCAGTAACCATGGTGACATAAAAGACTACACTTAACCAAAGTAATATCAAAGATGGCGATGTCCATAAAACTGAAAAGTCTTATCACTACTGACACGTCAAGAGTCCAATCGAGCCGGGAGTTTATTTGTCACATCTTCATTAACCAACAGCAGCGTTTATATCTGAGTGGAGAATTTGAGCGCGCGTACAACACAAAACGTCTCAGGTTACCACTGTAACCATAGTTCCCTGAGAAAGGGTCAACGACACTTTGGGAACGCCCCCAGCATGAATGCGTCTGAAGCATCTATGTCAACTAGTCCAATGGAAAGAATGATCGTCACGGACGGGTGACGTCATGACCAGGAAGTGATAAAAGTGCGTCCGGTGTAAACCGCCATTAACTTCGAAAATTGCCCAAGCAAGCCGATCACAGGGATGCAGGAAGTATGGCAGGGCGACGCATCGTCTCGTTCCCTTTCTCAGGGAACTTTGGTTACAGTCGTAACCCGAGAAGTTTTCTTTCTAGGGAACTCGCGATGCGTCAACGATGCTTTGGGAATGAGAAAACCCAAATCGCCAGACTTTCAAATGCCTGAGTGTTAGCCTGTTGTCACACCACACTAAGCACTAAGCACCCGAGACCTTGGGGCAGTATCCAGGTCCAGGCTATAAAACCTGACGAATGTGAGCGGTGAGGACCAGCCCGCTGCATCACAAACGTCTTGTAGAGAAACTCCATATACTAGAGCTTTAGAAGCCGCCATACTCCTAGTAGAACGAGCCCTGACCGCCAAAGAGCAAGGCTGGTCAGAGGAGTCATAAGCTAGAGAATAGCCTCGACTATCCACTTGCTCACTGTCTGCTTAGAAGCAGGAAAACCCTTCTTGGGTGATCCAAACCACACATTGGTCAGATTTTCTAAACAGAGAAGTTCGATGAACGTAAGTGTCCAATGCTCGCACTGGGCACAAGAGGTTCAACCTTTTCTGGTCCGAAGAAGTAAACAGGGGAGGACAGAAAGCCTGTAGCACAATAGGCCTCAGAATAATGGTAGGCACCTTAGGAACATAACCCTGTTTAGGATATAAGAATGCTGTGACCATCCCTGGTGCAAATTCAAGGCAGGTAGGGGAAACCGAAAGGGCCTGCAGGTCACCGACTCTCTTAACCCTCTGGGGACGGATTGGGCGGTACCGCCCGAAATGGCATACTTTTACAAATTGTAAAAAAAATTGTTACAAAATGTTATTATATTAAAAACTATTAATGATAGAGAGGGGCTGTCTTTTTTTGCTGTCTTCCTCAGATTTAGCTGAAAACAGTGATAACTTACCTGGCTTGTATATACACACACTTCCTTGTTGAGCAATACCACTACATACAAGGCCAATGAAATCGATGTTTCTTTTGGCAGATTCACGAGCAACAACCAATGGAAAAATTGCCAATGGAGGAATATTTTTCTTACCCAATCAGAGGAAGGTTACCATGACGTATTCTAGCAAATCAGAGGACTCTGTAGCCTTGCAAGGGGTTGTACTATATAGTAAGGGATATGACGCAAACAGCGCTGAGTGGAGGAAACGGCAGAGAGAGAACGGAGGCTTACAAAGCGAGAGCGCGCAGAGATTTATATGAGAGAGACAGAACAATTATAATATATATAGTTGTCGACCAAAATGGGTTTTTTGATGGCCGATGCCAATGCCGATATCTTAGAGAGCAGGGTGGCCGATGGCCGATATTTATATATATATATACACACACACATATACATATTATATATATATATATATATATATATATATATACATACACTCACACACACTTTATATTTATATAAATCAATATTTAATAAATTTGATAAATTTAATACATATTTAAAAATCTTTAAAATAAACATGCTTAGGCCCTATACTAGATGGCAACTTCTTGAATCTGCAATCCTATTACTGAATTTTTCACAAATAAAGTAATTGTTTAAAAATATATTAATATGTGAATAAAAAGGAAGTAAACACTGTAACAGGGCACTCAGTAATCTGGTAATTAATCAGTAATCACTGATAATCATATTTGTTCAAATAAAGACTTTTTTTTACTTTGACTTTTGACAAGGTAACGCTAATTTTACATACAGCACACAGTGAAAACGACATGAATATGACACAGTGGGCCACTGGATATAGCACAGCATATTTTAAAAAGAAGGATTTAAAGTGTTTCGATCGCGTCTCCTGTGAAGCTGATATTCTGTTCGCATTCACTCACTGCGCACGGACCGTCACTCGCAGGAACACGTTTGCAGGCTACAAACGCACACTTCACAAGATATCACAGCTGGATTCGATTAAATCGTCAAGGTTTGTGAAATTAAATGTTTATTAGATATTCAGAGATTTGTTTAAATTATGTAGATGGGCATTTGCTGAATGTTGACGGTAAATGAGAAAGTATTTTAGGCTGATTGTTTGCCTTTTCGGTTACAAATAATATAAAAGCAAACGTATTACTTTTCCGCATACCATTTACTTTCTTTGACCAGTTCTGTAGCCACCGGTTCTGTCTAACAAAATATTAGATCTGACTGATAGAGATCGTAAACTAATGAAGACGGAGAATGTGAGTGAGCGCTGTGTTCTCTTCTCAGGTGCTGGTGTTCTCAGCACAGCCCGTCAAAATAAAACACTGTAGCGCCGTCAAAATAAAAGTCCCGCTTCCAACACATCGGCCAATCAGAAAAACTAATCGGCCGATGCCGATATTTTAAAAAAGCCAAATATCGGCCGATATATCGGCCGTGGTGATATATCGGTCGACCACTAAATATATATATATATATATATATATATATATATACACACAATTCTAGCATTATTTATTGTTTTAGCACTTTTATGATGGCAAGCAGTAAACGATTTACGGTGGAACAAGCTCTGGAACAATTACTGGAGAGTGACGAGGAGAAAGCATTGCTTAGAAAATTCTAAGCATTCCCAAGAAAAACGCCTGGGACTATTTGTAAATAAAGTAAAAATTTTCATTGTTCTTTACTCATTTTATTTAACAATTACACGTCTGTCAAGCAAAGGCTTTGACAAATATATTTTTTGTTCAAAAACTGTTGTGTAATGTGTGATTTTCAGAAATAAATGACAAAAATCGAATTTCCGTTTTTGAAATTCTCTAGTTTATTGTACATTTTTCACATTACATGCATGTTTATATTAGCTTAGGGTCTTCTGGATCCATAGATACCAAACACATTGTGTTCCATCTCCATTACATATGGTTTATAAGCCCAAATGTAAAAACAGAGGGTTAAGGGACAAAATAGCTAGCAGAAAAAAAAATTTCAAAGTGAGAAATTTCTCTGAGACCGAATCTAAGGGCTCGAAGGGAGCCCCAGATAGGCCTTCTAAAACTATGGCCAGATCCCAAGCCGGAACCCTAGTGCGAGTTGCGAAGTGCCTCGAAGGAAACGAGTAATCAGGGGGTATCGACCCAGAGATGCACCACCCACCAGTGCGTAGGAAGCCGCAATGGCCACCATGTAGACCTTGAGCGTGGATGGACATAAACCTGATGTAAAATGCTCTTGTAGAAAGTCGAGTACTGTGTTTACTGAACAGTTAACCGGATCCCACTGGCGTTGGTGACACCAAGAAGTAAAAACTCTCCATTTTAGTGAATAAAGTTTCCCCGTAGCAGGAGCTCTGGAGCTTAGAATGGTCTCAACAACCTCGGTTGAGAGACCACTCTCTATGAGTTGGGCCCCCTCAGAGGCAAAACCCATAGTTTCCAAATCTCTGGCAGGGGGTGAAATATTGTGCCCCCTACCTGAGACAGAAGGTCTCTCCTGATCGGGATCTCCAAGGGAGGACTGTTGAGAAGATGAATGATGTCCGCAAACCAAATTCGGCTCGGCCAGCGTGGTGCTACTAGTAGTAGGCTTATTCCATCCTGGGGGATTCTCTCCAAAACTCCTGGGAGCAGAGCAACAGGGGGAAATGCGTACAGACGTAGCCTCGGCCACGTCTGAACCATAGCCCCAGGAGGGCTGGTTGAGTGAGGGAGAACCAGAGTGGACAGTGCGTCGTGTGCTGAGACGCAAACAGATCCACTTCTGCCTGGCCATAAAACATAAAACATATTTGCTCCACCGCCTCGGGGTGGAGTCTCCAGTCCCCTGACCTCAGCCCCTGCCTCGACAGGGTGTCTGCTCCTACAGTATATTCTGGCCCCCTGGAATATACACTGCCCTCAGAGAGAGTATTTTTCCCAGGGACCACAGGAGGATCTGGTGCACCAGTTTGCAAAGCGGATGTGAATGCAGACTCCCCTGACGATTTAAATAAGAGACCACCGATGTGTTGTCTGTCCGGAAAGCACATGATGGCCCCTCAGGTCTGGGAGAAAATGTCTCAACGCATTGAAGACAGCCATCATCTCCAGGCAATTTATGTGCCAAGATAGATGATGACTCCTCCACAGACCCTGAGCTGAGCAGCCTTCCATTACCGCTCCCCAGCCGGTGAGGGAAGGATCTGTCGAGATCGCAACTCGATGGTAAAGAGCTCCAAACACCGGACCCTGGGACAAGAAGCAGTGTTTCCTCCATATTACCAAGGCGAGGAGACACCGCCGCGTTATCTTGATCATACAAACTGGGTTTCACCTCGGGGAGAACCCTCTGGTCCTGAGCCACCATTGCAAAGGTCTCATGTACAGCAGGCCAAAGGGTATCACATTGGACGCTGCTGCCAAGAGGCCTAACAGTCTCTCGAACTGTTTCAAAGTTTCACTGGCCTAGCTTTAGCTCTTTTGTGGCTGTAAGGATAGCAGCTACACGAGCGGGCAATAGAACGGCTCGCATCGTGACTGAATCCCATACCACACCAAGAAAAGTGGTTCTCTGTACTGGAGAAAGCACACTCTTCTTGGCATTGAGCCACAACCCCAACATTTGCATATGAGCGAAGACGACACCTCGACGCCGAACTGCTAACTGTTCTGATTCCGCTATAATCACCCAGTCGTCTATGTAGTTCAGAATACGTATGCCCTGCAGCCTGAGTGGGGCCAGAGCTGAATCTGCGCATTTTGTGAACGTGCGGGTTGATAAAGCTAGACTGAAAGGAAGTACCCGATACTGGTATTCTCTGCCCCCAAAAGAAAACCTCAGGAACCTCCTGTGCTGAGGGAGGATGGAAACATGGAAGTAAGCGTCTTTCAGATCTATCGTGACAAACCAGTCCTCGGATCTGTTTGACTTTGTCACTGTTTGAGTGGTAGCATCTTGAACTTGAGTTTCTGTACTGAACGATTCAACAGACAAATATCTAGAATGGGATGCAACCCTCCATCCTTTTTTGGAACAAGGAAATAACGGCTGTAAAAATCTGACTCTCTGTCGGGCGAGTACACCTGTTCTATAGCTTCCTTTCGCTAACAGAACCTTTACCTCTTTACCTCCCCACTAAGGGAACCAGTCTCTCAAGGCTGGCCTCTGGTGTTATAGAGACAGTCAGTTCGGGAGCCTGAAACATACCGGCAGGAACTAACTTAACTGACTGTTTTTGAACCCCCCTCAGAGTCTGACGCAATGTTGCGTTGACACTGCGCCAGAAGCTCGCTGGAGACCGCTGCGGGCCCCGAAGCACCGAGGGTGGCGGGGTTGGCAGAACAGCCCTGTGAGGCCACACTGAGATGGAACGGGCACCGTATTCTGAGCTGTGTACCGTTCCAACCCGGTTGGTGCTGCCCTCACAGGTCTGACGCCAGTGACATCAGGAGCTTTTCTTTTGGGCCGAAGCCTTCTTAGCCTGAAGAACGGTCCTCAGATTCGGCTTAGACTTAGAAAGCTTAGGCTGAGAGTCTCTTTCTGCTGTGAGCGATATGAGGAGCTTGATGGCTGGGGCTGCTCATGCCCAGCAGCCCCAGGGGTTGGACACGGCGAGGGCAAAGTCTTTTGAATGCCCCCAATTGTTTTTTAGCCTCCTGGAATCTATCGACGACCACATTTACTGCGTCGCCGAAGAGACCAGAAGGATCAACCGGGGCATCCAGGGGAAAAGATCTATCTTTTTATTTGATCTCCGTAAGATTTAACAAGAGGTGCCTCTCAGTGGCCAGCAGGGCTGCCATAGACCGCCCAATTGCTCTGGTGGTCTCCTTGGTAGCCCTGAGAGACAGATCTGTGGCCCAACGAAGTTCTCGAACCTCATCGGGCCCCACTCCCTCACTCCTGTCTAAATCACCCAGCAAGTGAGTCTGGTATGCCTGAAGCACTGCCATAGTATGAAGGCATGCTCCAGCCTGACCTGCTGCCGTATATGCTTTGCCCACTAAAGTTGATGTTGTCTTTAATTGCTGCATGGGCAAAGGCGAGGCCTTCAGAGACGATGCTGGACCGGGTGACAGATAGCTTGCCAGCGTCTGTTCAGCCCGGGGCATCGACTCATAACCATACTCTTTCAACCCCTTTATTCCTGAATAAATATGAACTTGGGGGCTGAATAGACGGGACGAGTATGGTTTATTCCACGATCTGGACAGCTCACTGTGCAGATCGGGGAAAAAAGGAAGGCCCCGTGGTGGAAGTGAAATATTAGATGGGAGGAAGCGCTCGTCTAATTTGATTTTGGGACGAGCGCCTCTTTTCTCGGCTGGCCACTCAATATGTAATTTATCAGCAGCGTGAGTAATCACTTCCACCATCTCCTCATATGCTGGGGAAAGAGGTGGCGAATCTCTTTCCCCTGTGTGTGTGCTTTCACTTTCGATGCCCAGCACGTCTAACTCCTCGGAGCTAGAGCACTGAAGCATCGGGCTCTCTCTCCGGGCAGAAGGAACCGCAGAACGGGCTTCCGACACCGGAGGGAGAGTGCTGGATCCTCCAGATAAGGAAGGAGATAAGGCCCGGGGACCCGTCTCCAACCCCCCTGAAAGATCCTTTTGCGTTCTCCAGGATTGCATTCTCCGTGCTGCTTTGGCAACAGCGGGTCCTGCACCCTGAGGATCGCGAGCCTGGCCACTTTCCTCGAAAAGCGCTAGGCGAGAGCGGAGCATGCGAAGCGAAAGCATCTCGCAATACTGGCAATCAGCCCCCTCAAAGGCTGATACCGCATGCTCCACTCCCAAACAAACTAAACAGAGCTTGTGTGTGTCCCAACTCATTAAATAACGTGGGCAGGGAGAAGCACAGAGCTTGTAAAGCTGTTTTGCCAAAACTTTCCAATATATAACAGACAACAGTAAATATAACAGACAGAAACACACAACGCTTGCACCGGATGCGCTTTTATCACTTCCTGGTCATGACGTCACCCGCCCGTGACGATCATTCTTTCCATTGGACTAGTTGACATAGATGCTTCAGATGCATTCACGCTGGGGGCGTTCCCAAAGCGTCGTTGATGCATCGCGAGTTCCCTCGAAGGGAACCGATATGAGCAGCTCCAGTGGAGAACAGTGACTGGATCTAAAACCTTACCATCACACACAGCTCGCATCTCCGTCATTATAAGTTACCGAAACCACACATGAAATCCTCAACACACAGCAGACACACATTTGTGCACCCTAGAGAGTCTCTCTCGCACTGTATGACGTGATGGATAACTATTTGTCCAGTCCGGTTCTGTTCACACAGCGCAGGTTTTCAGAGAATGCGATTGTGAGTCCTAAAATTTTACGGGTGTGAGTTCAGTTATAGAATGCGGTTGTCACTCCTGTAAATAACTGTACTGTGTGTGAACATTACCATATTAAGGACTCAAATACAGGACTGACAACTGTATTCTGCTGCTACATGAACGTGGGTTAAAATCAGAGCAGATTGATGGTCCCTTTAAAAACAAATCAGCATTCATTAGATACTCCCAAAAAAATTTAACTTGAAATCCAGTTGAGTTTACACACTAAGGGACTGTTCGTTATTTATTTAAGGGGCCACCGGAGGAGTTTTGAGATCTGTAGTCAAAAAAGACTTGACCCTCCCTTCGCCAGTAATACATTTTTCTATGACCCTCCAAAATGATTGTGAAAAAAGGCATGACCCTCCCCGATAATTTATTGATTACGTAGGCTACTGGTTTGCGCTTGGCAAAGATGTTCAGATAGCCATTGTTTTTTTTTACGACCATGACAAACTCCTGCTTTCTCATCTTACTAAGGCTGTAACGATAGACCAAACCTACAATTCGGTTCGTATCATGATATTTTATTTTAGATTTTTAAAAAAAATCATGTTTTCGGTGCTGATGCAGTGGTGACGCGTTCATGTAACAAGGGTGACCGTGGTGCTCCCAATAAAGTATCTAAAAGCTGCCACAAAGAACCGGCAAAAGTAATGATTATGAATATGTCAAATATAGCAAGGAGAGATTTTAATTGTTTATTAATAAACAAGGTTCCCTTTCAGTCGATAACGTCGGACGTAGTCGACTCGACTGAAATGGGATCACGCCAGGGAGCCTATCATCTTCGATTACTATTGAACGAGCCAATGGAATTTGGCGTGCGTGATTTGCATCACACACTCCGCCCCCGCGGCGCGGGTATAAATACGGAAGTGGATGCACGCACTAGTTGCCTTTCGCTTCGGAGCCGTTCGTCTTTGATGTCTCTGAAGAGTGCTGTTGTGTTCAACGAGCGAGTGTGTCGGTGTTCTTGCGGGAAGACCTCTCCAGTGTTGGTGTTCTACAGCGTGGTGCAGCGGTGATCGCGAGCTTCTCAGCTCTCAACTGCTGTTTTAACAGCATCAAATTTCTACTGTTTGTTTGTGTGCTGACGGTTGGTTAGAGGGCGAGAAGTGAGTGCTTCACTGGTAGTTGAAAGACTATTCAGTGTTTGCCGCGGTCATTCCCTGTGTGCTCCGGCACTGGTGACGGTCCCATTTCCTAAAAGAGCAACACGGGTGTGAGTGCGTCTTTTTCAAGATGCCATTCCATCCGTGCGTTTCTGGGTGCGGTCTGGCACTATCCCCTTCTGACGGTCACGAAAGTTGTGTCGCATGTTTGGGCTTACAGCATGCTGAGGCAGCTTTCGTGGATGAGGCATGTTCTCACTGCGGGAACATGTCCATCTCGGTGTTGAGATCTAGACTCGCCTTCGTTAAAAGCGTTGGCGCAGTCCCCACCTCTGGGCCCCGCCCCTGTTCTTCCTCTGGGTTACCTTTCCAGAGGAGGACTGGGGTGCCGTCCAAGCTGGGTGATCTGAGGATCACAGTGAGGGGTAATCCGCCCGGCCACGCCCCGTGGGTCCCTCACTCCTCTTTCACACCCCAACCGGTGGAGCTCCCCATTGATCCCGCTGGTCCCTCTGTAATGGACGGGCCAGCCGTGTCATTTGGGGCCCCTCCAGGGGATACGTTGTCAATCGCAGCATCGGAGGGGGAGCTGAACTCTGGAGATGATGACTCGGCTGCACTGCCTCCCTCCGGGAGACCAGTGTTGCCCGAGCCAGATCCAGAGATGTCAGCTATGCTGAAAAAGGCCGCCGAGGCGGTAGGGCTCGTGTGGAACCCTCCACCGTGTCCCGAGCCGTCTCGGTTGGATGATTGGTATATCGGGGCGGGCCGTACTGGTTCTCAGTCCGCCGCCCCGGTTCCTTTCTTTCCTGAAGTGCATGAGGAGCTTACGAGGGCATGGATGGCACCTTTCTCTGCCAGAAACCGCCTGAGTAGCTCCTCCCCTCTCACTACCCTTGATGGGGGAGCGGTGAAGGGTTACGAGGCTATCCCTCCGGTGGAGCGGGCCGTTGCGATGCAGTTATGCCCAACGGCGGCCGCTTCCTGGAGAGGTGATCCTCGT
The DNA here is from genome assembly GCF_051911475.1 of Siphateles boraxobius. Taxonomy (NCBI): domain Eukaryota; kingdom Metazoa; phylum Chordata; class Actinopteri; order Cypriniformes; family Leuciscidae; genus Siphateles; species Siphateles boraxobius. The sequence continues at coordinate 371,589 of NW_027508766.1, forward strand.
CACCCCTCTAAAGCCTGTAAGTTCTCGTCCGCTCTTACGGGCAAGGCTTACAAAGCTTGTGGGCAAGCCGCTTCCTCCTTGCATGCCATGGCGTTGCTCCAGGTCCACCAGGCCCAGGCACTCATGAACATGCATGAGGGTAGTTCGGACCCTGAGCTCATGGGTGAGCTCCGCACTGCAACTGACCTCGTCCTCCGGGCGGCGAAGGTTGCAGCTCGCGCGGTGGGTTCGGCGATGTCCACACTAGTGGTCCAGGAGCGCCATCTCTGGCTCAACCTGGCCGATATGAGAGATGCGGACAAGGTTCGGTTCCTGGACTCTCCCATTTCCCAGGTTGGGTTATTCGGCGACGCTGTGGAGAACTTTGCCCAACAGTTCTCTACAGCTCAGAAGCAGACGGAGGCCATCCGGCACATCCTGCCTCGGAGGGACGCTGCTGCCTTCACCCGCCCCCCGAGGTCAGATCCTCCGCCTGCTCGTCGCCGAGGGCGTCCGCCTGCAGCCGCCTCAGCTCCCGCCGAACCACCGCAGCAGCCTTCACCCAGGTTCCGGCGCGGAGCCGGCTGCGGAAGGGGCGCCCAGCCCGCTCCAGGCGCTGCCAAGCCAGGTGGTAAGTTCCAGCGCAAAAGAAAACGCTGAACCTGGACGGGCTCTCAGGGATGGAGGAGTTGCTTGTGGAGTGGTCGCCGATCCACTCCCTCTGGCTGGTTGGAGGGCCGGCTGGAGTTTTTTGTTATGTGTGTGTCTGTTCCGCCGCTGGCCCCTATAAAAACGGGGTCAGCGGTACCCACATATTCAGAAAAAGAGCAATTTTTCTATTCCTGAGTCCCAAGTGGGCCAGTATGGCGGATGTGACCCTGTATAATAGCCTTACATCCCCCAGCTTCCCTTGGTCGCCAACAGGCAGCTTGGGGCGTTCGAGGACCCGGTCATCCGCCTTCTCACGTCCCCTGCCGCTAGTGGAGACAGGTAAGTGTTGCACTGCACACTAACACCACTATCTCTACTTTGCTGCCCCACCTCAGGCTCGGCTACCCCGCTCAGGTCAGTGATAGTAACATCACATTAGGTGTTGAGCAGACGTGCTCCTGAAAATTCAGTGATATTCTTCACACCAAGTGTTGAGCAGTGCTCCTGACTTGTGCGTGCTTATCTTATCCTGCTGGCGAAGGATTTGATATAGCCGCTCCTCCAGCCGGTACGAAGGCCAGTTGTAAACCCGTTCTTCGTGCTACTAGGTGGTGGGTTGTGACCATCTTGGCCCAAGATTGGTCTGCAGCTTTGGCCTGAAGGACACGTGGTGCCCTTCCCCTCGAGTGCTCCAGAGCCCGTTGGGTCTTCAGGTCAACTGGAAGAGAGTAATCTCGCCCACGGGCTGAGTATCTCTTTTTCAGTGTTGGAGAGGTACTCGGTCCAACACGTCTCTCCAGTGAGAATGTGTTCAGCTGGTGTTGAAGTGAGAAAGGGTCCCACTGAAAAGATTCAGAGGCTCCTGGGGTATACGATAGCGACAGCCTAAGTTGGCTTCCTCCGTATGTGACCGCTTCAGCGCTAGCTTTACGATCGAGTCCCGAGGTGACAGCTCACCCTGTGTGACTATAGTTCATCCCGGTCTGCTGCCAAACCCTCCTCAGCAGAGGGGCCATGTACAAAGGGCGTGTTTTAACGGGGGCCTGGGCGACCCCCGACTACACGGGCATTCGTGCCTCGAGTTGTTACACATTGCGGGTGTCACAAACTCTCCCGTCACCTCCTCCTTGGAGTCAGACGCTTCTGAGGGCGCCTTGTTCCACCCCTCCCGCTTACTCAATCGTGCCGCCATCGAGCCTCACGACAGTTATAGCCAGGGCAAGTGGAGACTCCATCCCCTGGGTCCGCTGGGTCTTGACCATTCCGGGGCCGCTCAATTGCCCCCCCGGTTTTATTTTTCCGCCAGTGTTTGAGTAAACCGAGCGGACTACCCTTGGACAAACACTGGGTCCCAGCTGTCCCAGGGGCCCGCAGAATACGTTTAACCCCAGTGAGCCTTCTAAGAAGTGACGGCGACTCAGGGTCGCCTTGCGCTGCTCAAGTCAGTGAGATCATCACACTTCATGTTGAGCAGAGTTGCTCCTGAAACTCAGTGAAGTTCATCGCACTCAGGTGTTGAGCAGCAATGCTCCTGTAGCTCAGTGAGTCCGTCACAGGTAGCGCAGTGAATTCATCACACGCAGTGCTGAGCAGAAATGCTCCTGGTGCTCAGTGAAGTTCCTCGCACTCAAGTGTTGAGCAGTAATGCTCCTGAAGCTCAGTGAGTTTATCACACTCAGGTGTTGAGCAGTAATGCTCCTGAAGCTCAGTGAACTTGTCACACTCAAGTGCTGAGCAGAAATGCTCCTGTCGTTCAGTGAAATTCTTCGCACTCAAGTGTTGAGCAGAAATGCTCCTGAAGCTCAGTGAGGGAATGCTCCTGAAGTTCAGTGAACTTGTCACACTCAAGTGCTGAGCAGAAATGCTCCTGTCGCTCAGTGAGGTTCTTCGTGCTCAAGTGTTGAGCAGAAATGCTCCTGAAGCTCGGTGAGTTTATCACACTCAGGTGTTGAGCAGGAATGCTCCTGAAGCTCAGTGAACTTGTCACACCCAAGTGCTGAGCAGAAAATGCTCCTGAAGCCCAGTGATCTTCACATGTTGTGTTGAGCAATGCTCCTGTCTTTTGCGCCCGTCACTTGCACCTACGTGCCAAGTCAGGAGAGGAACAGGTCTTCATAGTTGCCCCTTATTGGCCCAACTAGACCTGGCTCCCATCAACAGCCTTCCTGACTTCCCCGGAAAACTCTTCAGGGGCGGGGCACGAGGGCACACGCGTTCTTCCCCCGGGTATTCCGGGTGGTCTTACATCTGAACGCGGAGGTTCAGGTGGCTATCACAAGAATGTGTGATAGTTACCATCACTTCTGCGAGCACCCCCTAGAATGAGGTAGCGTGCTTACGCCTTTAGAAGTGGAACCTAGTCGTTGAGTGCGTCTTCTCTCCAGAGGAGATCCTGAAAGCTTTCGATCACTTCAGTGCTCTCTTTCCTGCAAGATGGGTTGCAGTAGGCTGTTTTCCTTCACCCTCAAAATGATGTTGCCTCGGTGTTTAAACGACGCTCATCGTGTTGCAGAAGTATGCAGAAGCACGTTCTGATCGTCGGGTTCCTGAGGAGCAAGGTCTATTAAATCCTTGTGTCCCTCTTTATCCTCTTGGGCCTTGTCCCTGGTGCGATTGCACTGCAGAGACCGCCCCTGAGCCACTGCAGGCAGTGAGTTAAAAATTCTGTTATATCAGTTCTCCTGCTCGCGTGGTCTCTACTAGAGGGTAGGGACTTGCTCGCTTTCGGTCAACGTATTGTGCCTGGAGTCTGGGCCGGCTAACTCTCACAAGCTGAGACCCCGGCTCGGATTGTGCCCAAGGTTCCTACCTCTCCCGTAATAGGAGCAGGTGGTGAGCCTGCAAGCGCTGCCCTGGAGGAGGCAGATCCAGCCCTGGCTTCTCTGTCCGTTCGCTTGGACGTGTACAGAATGCAAGTCATAGACCTCAGACCAGCTCTTCAAGTATCTGTTGGAATTCAGCAGAGAGGGAAGGCTGTTTCCATGCGAAGTTGCACTTAGTGCTTGCCTTCATTTCGGCAAAGATCCGAGATGCAACATGTCCACTTAGGTGTTGAGCTCCTCTATGATGAGTGTAAAGTGCTCCGCCTGGGCGTTGACGATATACTTTGCTAAACAGATTCTAGAGTTGGGGGCTGGACGACACCTGGTTGAACCGCTGCTTCCCATGGGCTCCCTTCTCATGAAGCCAGTTTCACCGTGAGCCCGGTTCAAGTGTCGGCTTGCTGCGCCATTCCCCTCCTATGGACTGGATACGTGCGCCTTTCTACTCCAGTGAGTTCCCTTAAAATTGAACCCTGTTGAGTTCCTCCACACCCCTCTGACGTCGGACGTGCGGAACGTCTGGTGTTAGGCCTACCACTCGTAAGCAGTGTGGAACCTGTGTTAGGCTGGGTCCATATGTTGCGGTCCCTTCGGTGACCCCATATGTGTATTCTTCCACGATACGGCTCCCTGCGGTGAGCCCGTGTCTTCCCTCGGCAGAGTCTCTCTGCCGTCACTGTCCGGTGTGTCTCCCCCCGTCTTAGGCTGGAGCCACCCCAGTGACATTCCATATGTTAGACTGCCCGGTTTCCGCCCAGTTCATATGTGTATTCTCCACATTACCTCCCTCTGGGTTGGATGTGGCTTCCGCAGCGTCCCTTCCTTCCAACGTACGGGGAACGCTTTCCCAGTGGTCCTGTAGGAACAGCAGTGACTTCCCTGGCCTAAGCCCTGTCCTTCCCCGCCTTAAGTTTGCGGGGGCATCAGGAGGCTTTGGTTTAGGCACTGGAAGGTGGCAGCGTTAGTGGCGTGTTCAATGGTTGATCCCATTTCAGTCGAGTCGACTACGTCCGACGTTATCGACTGAAAGGGAACGTCCTGGTTGCGTATGCAACCCACCGTTCCCTGAAGGAGGGAACGGAGGACGTAGTCCCCTTGCCACTACCGCTGGACCACCGCTGACCCCGGGTTACTCTCGGCTCCTCAGCGAAAAGCAACTAGTGCGTGCATCCACTTCCGTATTTATACCCGCGCCGCGGGGGCGGAGTGTGTGATGCAAATCACGCACGCCAAATTCCATTGGCTCGTTCAATAGTAATCGAAGATGATAGGCTCCCTGGCGTGATCCCATTTCAGTCGAGTCGACTACGTCCTCCGTTCCCTCCTTCAGGGAACGGTGGGTTGCATACGCAACCAGGACGTTTTTCTGTGTCAGTGTGTCGGCTTCAAGATGAAGTTGACGATGCTGACTCGCAATCTTCACAATAACGCGCCAGAGAGAAGTGCAGATTTCATACGGATTACATAAGCAGAGAGCAGTCTGTTTCTCGTTTTTAAATGTTCTGTTTAAAAGTAGACATCAAGCTTTTTATATTTCTCAAGTCTGTGAGGCAAGTAGCTACATTATACGCTGAGTTTCGGTTAATTTATGAGAGGAGAGTCCAGTTCACGCGCCGGCGACTCCATGTCATGATGATCTATTTTCTACTATATTTACTTATTATCTATTAAATCCAGGCAATTGGTTGATGAAACATTAATTAAAATTAAGATACAATTAATAAAAAATGAAATTTACTTTAAAGAAAAGGCTTTGTGCTTTCTGAAGTCTCTGTGAAAGTTTTAAAGTCGCTTTCAGACCGGTCATGTCCGTAACGGAGAACTGTCACATCCGTAACATTGTTTTTTTCCTCATAAATGCGAACACGAAAAATAAAATAAAAAATAATGTTTTATGTTCTGTGGAGGCCGACCCTTCTTCATCCGGTTAATAGGCTACTTTTGTTTGCGCAGTGTAATTCATAGAATTATTAAAAAATATTTTGCCAGCTTAAAGTTAAAGATTTGTTGTGTCACGTCACATGTGTATTTTGCTCATATTAAATATAAAACGCATGTGTAGACTGATATTTGAATAATGTCTTGACTCCTTTATTAAGGGGGTATGGATATATAAACAGACGTTTCAGTATTAAATGCATTTTCTGATAATTTATATTTCAAGTTTTGACTGCAAATGTCACGTCCATAATGCTGGAATTGCCCAATTTTAAAGAATTTATCCTCAACTAGTTTTTTGGTGTAGGTCTGCGTATTGTATTAGCCTATGTTAACTTCAAATAATTCTAATAGTAGCCTAATTTAAAAATGTGGTAGCTCTAAGTCTAACACATCACACTCCACTGTTATGGTGGCAATTTCAGTAGATTTACTCACTAATATTGTTGTGGAAACCCAATAAGAATGGAAACTAAAATATGGTATCAGCTGCAGTTCTGGCGCCTCAGTCCCAATGCACTCAACGTACATTCATATCACATGTTAATGCCGCGGTAGAGGTACATTCACAGGACACTGCACTTATTCGCAATCACAAAAGTTCATTATTTGCTCGTGCTTTAAAGCTATGCCGGGTAAATATTTAATTGGCGTTCTGTATGATGCACTTTCTCTGAGCGCGTACTGAAGTGCGCGCGCACTGTCAGGCAGCGCCAAACTGGATTTTTGTTGGGTCAGACCCATCTGATAGCGATGGGGGACCGAGACAGAGAGAGCTACATAAAGCTACATGGAAAAAATATGCACCAAACAAGCCACTTTGAAATGTTGCTGTTTTCATGAATACAAAAGTTGGGTGACCCTCCCCCTAGACTAAAAAAAGTTGAATAAAAAATGAAATGAAAAAGTTGATTGACCCTCCCCTCAACAAAGAATAAAAAGACATGACCCTCCCCTATTTTCCTCCGGTGGCCCTTTCCATAAATACCGAACGGTCCCTAAGAACAATCCTCTTGTCCACCCACCAGAACCGAACAGCCTGGTTTATTGGTAAATGGTTCAACTTGTGTGTGGTATCAAGTCTCTAAGTGCCATCTGTGCCAAGAGGACAAATGGTACAAGTACAAACTAAACGTTTCAATGAATGAAGGGTGAACATCATAGAAAGAGAGAGATAGAGAGAGAAACAAAGAAAGATAGAAAGTGTTAAAAAATGGTGAATTCTGAAATGAATAAAACAAAACCTCATCAACATATAGGGTTTCTATAAAAAAACAATGCAACAGAGAAACGAGTGTGAATCTATTATATATTGATACTGCATGATAAATGTCCCTTTATACATATCTGCCTTTGTATATGTATATCCCATGATTTAAGTGCTTTCAACAGCAGAGTTGTTTTCTATTAAGAGTTCTTGACTCTTTCTAATAGAAGCCACAATCAGACTGTCTGGTACCACAGGCTCGTTTTCAGCCAAATGAATGGAATAATCCACAACAGAGAGAGAGATACATGCACAAACACTCAAGCACAGATCGAAAAAGCTGCACTCACATCAGCCAGGGCATTGGGCAGAGAAATTCAACAAAAATCCATTTGGCCCCACAGAAGTCTAGAGTACTCATCCCCTATCTGTATAAGCACAGCCATCCATAGTCTGCTCCAGCCAAGCAATGCTGACAGCACAGACAATTACTACACTTAATCCAATCAAATTAGATGCTTCTGGGATTAGCAGCATCCGCACATATAATCTCATTTGTGTAAAGAATGGATGAGCAGCTCAGACCATGGCTTTAGAGCAGTGGCTGATGTTAATGCTGCTGATATAAGATAAAACGAGGGCTGTGACTGAATGGGAACCCTTAGGGTCTAGGCTAATGGCTAAAACTAAACTGGGGAAACACTGCAGGCTAATGCCCAGATTAACGAGATAATCAACGCTGAGCGCAGATAAAGTACAAACTGGGGTTGGACTGTCTGAGGTCCATAAAAAAATGAACCAAACTTACCAACTAACTAAGTATAATACAACAATACAGTAAATACATACATTAATTAATTTCTTCAAAATGAACAACCACAACAATAACAAAAATACTGCTCCCTGCTAGAAAATCTTGCAAGATTTTGAGCTAGTTCAATCTGGTTGATCATATGGCTGGTTGGACTGAGGTCAACCTGGTTAAAACTGGTTAACCATGTTCTAAAATCCATAGTGACTACTTTAAAACTAAATGGAAGCCTGCTTCCCCAACATCATCCTCAGTCATACAGAATGACTGTAATGCCACCTTATGAATCTGTTTGTAGAGTGGAATCCATTGGATATAAAAGCACCAAATACTAAAGTTAAATAGGAGGAAAGAAAAATGCTCACTGGGCAAGAGGCTCCAAACTCTTATTGGACACTGACCATTCAATCAATGTATTTTTGCCCTGCCTGGAAGCCTGACTTCACTATGATTTACATTTAGACTTACAGCAGACTCCCATCTCACAATACCTCAGTCAATGTCGACTTTAAAGATTTAAACAAGAAAATAAAAGAGGAATAAACAGCTAAACCTGGAAGTTCTCGTTTCAGTCTATTTCTGGTACCAAACTAGTACCAGAGCTCTAAAACTGTTATTGTTCTGCAAATTGTGCACATAATGGTGGTAAGTGTATCAAATTTACGGTAAAATAAAGTACAGCGAAACTTTCAGAGCCAAAATTTGCATAGAAATGAGCAAAAGCTCAAGAGCAGGGCACAGCAGCAGTCTGTTTAAAGTGAGGGATATTTATGGGATAAGGGAATGAGAAGATGCATGAAGGAGCATCTCCGAGAAAGAGGCAGATGACAGATTGGACAGCAAAGCTCTGTCGGTTTTCACTGACAAGAGAGGCATGTCAAAAGTGACCTCAATAACCAGTCTGCCAAACAGACACACACAAACTTTCAGACCACACACACTCTCTTTACACGTCATTGTTCACTGTGCAGCAAATTATGCAGCACGGACATGGAGGAAATGCAAAATCTCACATTTACATATGTGTTATACCATAAGAATTAGCTCACAGAATGCAAACACATGCAAACGCATCCATGCTGAGACTCTTTCGCCACATAAAGCAGCTCATATAGTACATCTCACATCCAGTAAAGCTTTAAAATTAAAACAAATCCCTTTTTATTGTGTCCAGTAACATTTGGGGCCATGACAATGATGACTATAACAACTCATCTCTAGTCAAGTCAGTGACTGACTCTACTGTTTAAAGCTGATGTTTGCTTTGTTTTTTTTGTTGATAATTTTAGCTATAGTTCTAAACAGTAGATTTCACCCAGGGGGCCAGAACCCACTAGAGGGCCTCAACATCCTTCCAAATCACACACTTCACAGCCGCAAAATGGTTTACAATGATTAAAATAAATTAAAACAAAACAGGTTGTAACTAATCTAAAACAGTGAAAAATGCATGTCTCAAACCTGTAAGACTTTGATCCTTAAATATAATCAGCTCTTAAAACTGATATTATGGAATTTATTTTAATTTAATTATTTATAATTATTTATTTAATAAACCTAGTTTCTGTAAATAAAAAAAATATTTGAACCACCAGCTTTGTCATCAGAGCAGAAATATTGAATATTGTTTAGGACACTTTGGGGCCTTGGAGTCAAAAAAGGTTGCTAACCACTGACTTAAAACTATCCTAAAACACAGATCCTCTATAAACTTAGAGTAAATGTCTGTATGAATGAGCAAGTTTTGTTTGGTGATTCTAGTGGCATCGAAATCACACACACACTTCTGCTTTAAAAAAAATGGAACGAGAAAGTATATTTATTCTGTTTACCTGTCGTTGTCCACTGGTCTGAAGCCTGGCAGGATGTGTCTAAAACTGCTGTTCCTGTCCAGTTTAGGCTGACTCTTAGTCCGCTTTATTGAGCCCTTTAACCTGCGACTCAAAAATCCCTAATGAGGAAATGACAGAGAATAAGAGAGAGACATTATAATAAATTAAAGGCAGAAAAAAAACCTCATTTCAAATTGATTTTTCACCACCATTTCATACATTCACTCACTCGTTAATTCTCCCACATTATACACCCCTTTTCTGTGAAAGCACCTGTCACATTTTTTGTGGCTCAAGACTCACTTTCCTTTAGGCACCAGTTACCATGGAGACAGCATGTTGGCATCAAGGGCATGGAAAGGAAAGGGAGGCATAAAGTGAGAAAGAGTGAAAGAATAAAGCGAGAAGGACCAAGAATGAGAGTCAAGGACAAAGTACGATCCTCATCCTCGCTGTGAGGCTGCTATAGTACAAAGAAAAGCCGAGAATGTGAGAAGAAGAGAGTGAGAAAGGCAATGGAGAAAGAGAGAGAGAATAAAAAAGGTGTGGAAAGAGTTTCAAGAGGAAAAGAGAGGTGAGACAGTAAAAAATGAGAAGTTTCTGACAAGAAAGTGTTAGTAAACAAACAGAAAGCAGGCCGTTCCCCCCTACCAATTAACACATCTGCATATTCTACATTATTAAAGGCACCCTACTGATTCCTATTCACAATATATGCAAATTATTACACACAGACATCTCTTAATCACAGAGCAATCAGTCAGAGTATTGCAGCCTACAGTTTGATAGCACCAAAATAAAGCAAATCAAACTAGAAGAGGACTGAGAGAGACAATTACAAGAAGACATCCGAATAATAAACAAGCTCCCCTGTTCAAACATTATATGCCTTGTAAAAATATCTGGAAATGAAGGTGAAAGAAGGTACATTGCAGGGCTGCAACCAATTCATAAGTTTATAATTTCAAATTGCCAGGTTGTCTCAGCGAACAATGCACTTTGAATGCAGGCAAGGGTGAACTGATAATCAGTTTGACAAATATTCCATGACATAAATTATTTTCAATTCTTTAATATCAGCTCTAAATTACTAAGATAACGGGCACAATTTAGCAGGTCTCTGAAGAAAAACACCTAACAATGATATTAACTGGAGAGTTGCCTGATATAACTTACTAGTTTAATGTTTTAAAATACTGTAAGTCTCTTATGCTCACCAAGGCTACATTTGTTTTAATCAAAAATACAGTCAAGATATTGAAATGCTATTACAATAAAAAATCTGTTTTTTTATTTCACAATATTTTAAAATGTAATTTATTGATGGCAATGCTGAATTTTCAGTCTTCTGTCACATGATCCTTTAGAAATCATTAATATGCTGATTTGGTTCACAAGAAGCATTTCTTATATTATTATCAAATGTTGAAACTATTTTTATCTTTTTTTCAGGATAATTAGAAGACCTGAAATTTAAACAATATATTTTTTTGAAATATAAAGCTTTTGAAAGAATGTAAGTGTCTTATCTGTTATGTTGTTATAATAGATCTGTGTGATAGTTGCTGTTGTCATTAAACTTAAAATAAAAAAGCTTAATTGAGTATGTCAATCAAACAGAGTACAACAGCAAGGAAACCCAATCATGTGAATCAAAACAACATTCTTTGTTAAACATCAAATTAAGGTTTTAAATTAACTACAATTAGATATGCTGTATGCAACACAAGGACAAATATTTTAAATGAAAAATAACTTTACAGGAGAATGTCACATGATGACAGAAATGTGTTCAGAGGAAAGAATGTGTGTGTGTTCACCACATACCAGTATTTATACTAAAAAACTCTTCTGGTGCTTTTTCATTGTAAAGAGCTGTTCCCCCCCCAAATATGATAACTATAACTACATTTTTTATAATCGTTCTAATCCTACGAGAATATGAAAGTCCACACTATATATTATATATAATGATATTGTTGTAATAACTTTCAGAATATTTTTTTTCCAGCTGATGAATGATAAAAACATTGACAGACAATCAGAATCCACCCGATTTTAATATGAGCATTTTTTTAAACGCCAAAGGACTGCAATACACTCTTATAATAAACTGAATGTTATTGTTCTTTAGGTGTACGCCAATATAGTTATCGTTATAGTTATTTTTCTTGGTATGAAGGATCCTTAACAATTTTTTTTTTATTTTTTTTATTAGGCTACACAATGCATAGCATTGTGCACAGTTGTGGAAAATCTGAATAAATTAACAAATAATTGAATCAATTATCAATACAGTTGTTCTTTGCAGCCCTAGTAAATAATTAATTAATGGCGTGTAATGTCAAGCCGTGTTAATAAGCAACTATCGAGCAGGTCTGTCAAACAGGTCATGGATGTTGACAGTCAATATCCAGGGCAGAATTATCATTCCATGAGTCATTTGCGCACACATTGTTGCAGGATCCTATCACCATCCATAAAGGGCACCTATTATGCAAAATTCACTTTTACATGGTGTTTGAACATACATGTGTGTTGGCATTATGGGAGCAAAACCACCCTAGAATGATAAAAATCCACCCAGTGTTTTTTTTACAATCTCAATAAATCATAAGCACTGTCTCAGAACCATAGACTGTAAAAAAATATGGACGTAGTATCCATGACGTCACCCGTAGGCTTCTGAAGAGCGTTTTTGAAGCCTAAAGTGGGCGGAGTCACTCGTCGCCATCTTGGAAGCGCGTCACAGTGCGTCACTCCCGGATAAGCGAAAATGGGCAAAAATGCGGGACGTGGGTGGTGTTGAGGTGCCTGGATGCTGAAACTACGCCCGCCTAGCTCGACGTGATCGAGTTTGCTCAGGCTAAGCTAATGTGCTACTGGCCTCGCGCTAAAGTGACAGCTGACTTGAAGTAGACCTAAAGCCAATAGTTAAAGTTTATGTTTTTGCCCTTGGAAATACTATAATAGTTAAAAGACATAACTAACCATGAGACTAACGTGTATTGTGATGCATTATTATTCTCATGCAGTAACTTACAATATTTGCTCTGAGTGTGTGTGTGTGTGTGTGTGTGACAGTGATAAATGCGCATACATGTCAGTCAGCGCGGCAATGCACGTCAAGTTCGTAGAGAGCTTTATTCAGTCCATTTTAAATTCTGATAGATATTACCTAAGAAGTTCAAGTAATGCACTAGAAATCCGCGCTCATTTAAGGGACGAAAAGAAAGCACTGACACCTGCAGGATTTAATCTGACGGTAACGTTACTTTTTATTGAACACTAAAAGCATATTATAACATAGTCTATCTGCTCCGTAAGATCAACGGTAAGTTACAGCAGAACGAGTGTGGCCTCTATACCTTAGACGTTTTTAAATCTGAACTCCAAAAAGCAACGATATTGTCAGACATCCATGAGTGCATGTTCACAGAGGAAAACAACTGAAGAACAGCGCTGGTTGTTCTCTCGATACTCGACAACGACGGAATCCAATGGCGTGGGCGAAGGTATAAGGGCGGCGTGTAATAAACTGTATGAAATAATCCCGAAAAGAGTACAAACACGGCAGAGATGACAAGTTCAGCAGCTGGAATCAGCTGAGGTGACATGATGGCTAACAGAGAGCAGACAAACGGCTAGTAATAACAGCAGCGGCAATCCACCTGTCACTCAAGTGGCCACGCCCTTGATTATGCAGGAATTTAATGCTTAATATAATTTAAACGGATGAGTTATAAAAAAATTCACCCCCCTCACAGTTGTCATGAAGGGCAAAATTAGCTGTATAGACCAAAACAACTTAAGGCACCAGGCTGTAAACATAATTTTTTCGGCTGTAAAGTTGGGCATTTTAACATGGGGGAGATACAGATTTGGCTCACTTTTGCAGTCAGCCTCAAGCGGCCAGTCGATGAATTGCAGTTTAATTCACTTCCGTGTTGGTTTCAAGAGGGAGACCGGGAGGTTGCCGCTTGCTCAGAACGAGCTGTTCTAAGATTCGGCTCAGTGTGACGTAGAATTGAGCAAGCCCCGCCCACCGACGTGGTTTGATTGACACTGTGGTTTTGGCATAGACCCATCCCTCGGTGATCTGTTCACCATCCTCCATTGTTTCAATAACAGCCGTTGTTCTGACGATTTGTGCTGCCTTGTCGAAAATGCCTCCTAAGAAACATAACATGATTCTGTTGTGGGATGTAATAATGTTCATAGTAGTATTCACTTACTTCCGACATCAGAGCCACTGAAAACGCAGTGGATGGATTTTATTTAGGAAGGAAAGGCGTCACTTAAACTTCCAAAATACATTTATGTTTGCGCGAATCATTTTCTGACAGACTGTTTTGTGAACGAGGGTCAATTCAAAGCAGGTCTTGCTTCAAAGTTAATCCTCAAGTGTGGATCGTTGCCTACTGTTCGCGATTCAACGTCACCTCCAGTAGAAGTAAGTGTATTTTATGATTTTTGAGCAAATAGTAATTTCAGTCGATGTCAGCCAATTCAACAACAAATGCGTCTAAAGTTGTTGTCGTCGTCGTAGGATGTCTGTGTAATAATTAAAACCTTGTTTGTATAGTGTGTAACCACACATAAATCTATTTTTTAAAGATGTTGTATTAAAAACTGTTTATGTTTTCTGTAAAGACAAGACATCAAAATTGCTGTTTCATCCGTCTTGCAACCTTCCATACAACAAATAGCGTCAGACAGTTTTATGTCACGTATTATTTTTTGCAACAATTACAAATGTAAATAAATTAATACCTGTTCTATCTCTCTGCAGAATATATTTTCTTGTTCTGTAGCCATCTTCTCACATTTGCCACATAAGCACCTGTACGACAAACGTAAACATGACGCAACAGGTCCCTCGAATAAATGTAATTTCGTTTGTACGTAGCAAACGTTATCACAGTATTTGTGTTTGTAGTTTCAAAACATTGCGCCAACGTTATCACAGTTTGTGTGTGTCTGTGTGTGTGTTGCACATCCATAATTGCAAAAGGGACGCGATTACAACTCCTTACATACATGTATCAAATAACCATTCCGAGACGTCCTGGTCCATTCTCATTTGTGTTTCTTCTGCCGGAGTCTCTTCATCATCTGGGTCTGATTCCGGTTCATACATGTACGGCTGAATTAGCCTGGTTAAAAGTTGTAACTGAGTTATGGTCTGGCAAAGCGTCATAGACAAATAATTTTCAGAGGGTCGTCACCAACGGACGTCGCGGATAGACCTAAACCCAATCAGAGCGATGAAGGAGATGACGTATGCAGAGCGGCGGAGAAACATCTCCGAGTGTTGTTCTTTGCTCGGGTTTTAACTAAAAGGAAACGTTCAAATCGCTACTATGGCTTAAAACAGACGCGATAGCTGATTCGAACGAGTGATGTTCGACGGCGGCATCCATCTTTGTAATGTAGGCTACAAAATCTGCTTCAAAATCCCAGTGCTGTCGTGATTGTGTAAAGCCCGCCCCAACGTTTCTGATTGGTGCCTCGATTTCGGCGGATTGGAAATGGGCTTGAATGAGCTCTTTGCCAGACTAACTTTCAGAGCAAATCTAAATTTGCCGGAAGTTGTCTGGGTTTTCCCAGGGTACGGCTGAATGCCATACAAAACAGCGGGTCTCTCACTCACTCTCAGCCATTCTGCTACTACCGACTGTTTGCCACAGGTTTGCAAGTTACGCCCTCATCCAAAGGCTGGGCGAGATATATCCAGCTGCAGACCCGCAGCACCACCAGTTTCAGAACCCCAGTGCCAGAACCCCAGCGCCAGAACCGGAAGTGAGGGAGGGGCGGAATTATTTACAATGACACAAGCATGGTTATTTTTGCAAGTATTTAAAAATATTAAAAATTGTTGCACCTTTTAAATAATATTTAGGGTATGTTTTTATTACACAGTGAGTCACTGCTCGTTGTATGAACTATAACTGGTATGTGACAAATAAAGAGCAAGACAGTGCTCGTGTTGTTTGAAGACGTGAGAGTGCGCGCGCGCGGCCGGGGCTCTCTCTCTCTCTCTGCTCGTTAAGCGCCCTGTCATGCGCAGCAGTCATTCTATTCCGCCAAAAAGCGGACGATCTGACGGGTTTTAGAAGATTTAATACAACCTGAAACTAAAAAACAGACCCGACCTCTATTTGAGACCGGACTTATATTTACCCAGACCTGCAGCCACACCAGGCTTGTAAAGAGACAATCGTCTATTTGGGACTCGGCTATTATTTGAAGTACGGTACATTTTTATGGTTTCTTTTAAAACAATGCCGGATTTTCTCTCTCTTTTTAGATTTTTGACATTATTTTACATAAAGAAAAATGCATGCTGCACATGTTCTTGTGAAATAAAGTATATTTTATATAAAATGACCATAAGTTTCAAGCTTTATTTTCACGATCAGGAAGTAACTCTCATAATACAATAAAACGGATAACTATATAGAATTATATTACACAAAATCAATGTTTTAAATGCTTATTGTACTATACCTTAATGTATCATTATAATAAGTATAAAGTATGACATTTCGTGTGTAATAATGACGTTTCGTGTCTAAGCAAATTACGCTCCAAAACGTTAGGTGGCGTTACTCGGTTTAGAACGTAAGCTCCGCCCCTCACTTCGGGTCCTGGCGCTGGTGTTAGAACGTAAGCTCCGCCCCTTACTTCCGGTTCTGGCGCTGGGGTTCTGAAACTGGTGGTGCTGCGGGTCTGCAGCTGGATACTATTGGGCTGGGCGGGGATATGCATCTCATTTACATTTAAGGTGGTACACACCAAAACAGCTCTTTTTAAAACAGGCCCCAAAAATGACATTTTCAAATGGTTATAACAACTTAATTGTGGGGTATTTTGTGCGGAAACTTCACAAATACATTCTGGGGACACCCGAGACCATTATTACATCTTGTAAAAAGGGGCATAATAGGTGCCCTTTAAGTCTACGTTGAACCACAAGGAAGATTTGGCTAAACAAATTACAAAACACATTTCACCTTTTCAAATCTGGGTTAGGTGCAAGCAAAATAACTTAAGTAAAGCCTACGTCAAATACCTGCCAGGAGAAAATCAAAGGAAAACCCAACCTGAAATACATTTAACTAAAGCCATTTTTGATAACACTTTACAATAAGGTTCATTAGTTAACATTAACTAATAATGAACTGCACTTATACAGGATCTTTGTTAATGTTAATTTCAACATATAATACTAATAATAATTTCAACTAATACTTTATTAAAATCTTGTTAACATTAGTTAATGCACTGTGAACTAACATGAACAAACAATGAACAGCTGCATTTTTTATTAACTAACATTAACAAAGATTAACAAAACAGTAACACATGTATTGCTTCATGTTAGTTAACACATTAACTAGGTTTAATAAATGAACCTTATTGTAAAGTGTTACCCCATCAAAATAATAGCTAATATCACTTAAATATTTCAATGCCAATTTATGTCAGTTCAGTCAGCTGTGTGTGTCAGACACCTACTGAAACTAATACAGGTTAAAACACAACACACCTAATGCTACTGATTAACTTATCGATAAAAAGAAAAACACCAGAAATTCATCCCGGCATTCTTGCACTTTTCCCACACTCCATCTTTACCACATTAGTTTACAGCGTGGGCTTTATACTACCAAATAAACATTTAAAAGCATTCAAGACTAAACTATTCATACTTGTTCCTTAAGATGGACTGCACTGTATTTATATCAATATATTTCTCATTTAAGAATGATCAAGGTCAATGGATCATGGTCAAAACTAGACCTATTGATGGTGTTAATCACGCACAGTGAAAAAGAGCTCAGAACAGAGGATAAAAGGAAGGAAGGACAGAAATAAATACACGACAAAGAGAGGAAAAGGGGAGAAAAATCTCACAAGCTCTTGATTTCAAAGGATACATTACCAATGCCTACCAGCGGGGGGTGCAGGGGGATTGCAATTACTTCCCTAATTGCTTGTGTAGTGTAGATCGACCTAACCATTAAGCTATGTGGTAACTTCTATTGTACATGTACAGCATCAGGATGAATTATGATGGAGATATTTTAACTTTGCAGGGCATATCTGCAAACTACGCACTAAGCTAGACGAATAATTGGGCCTGAATCTGCAGAAGCTCAGAGGTCAAGTGGCCCTTGAGTCTGCTCAGAGATCTCATTTAAATGTAATTACATCTGCTTTCAGTCAATGATAAAGCAGCAAACACACATAAGCCCATGTGGATGCTTTGTAGGACTCGATTTCATACAGAGGTTGAAAACTACTGAATACCACCTGCTGTTGATTGCTAATGATTCACTTCCCGCAACCGGCACATAATGTGATCCTCAATTTAAACCAATTGCTAACAGACTGCCTTTCAATCATGAGATTTTTTTTTTTCATTAGTTTCATAACAATTACATTAATCATTAAAACGCTGTTAAATCTTCTGATGCCCATCAATAAAACATACGCTTTAAATTGAATTTTATTGTGTCTGTAATTCTGTGTAATATCCTAATGTATAATATAGCCTATAACCATAGTCTTGACCTAGACCTCAACTTAATACTAGGGTGAATATATTTAGTCTAAGCCTCTGGTTTTGGTCCAGATCTTGAGTTTGGTTAACTTTTTGGCTGAACATGACTTTGGTTGAATGTGCATTGGATTTTTACTTTCTAATTTAAAAAAAACACATTCACAGCTCAAATTTATATCCTGAAGTAGGAAATTAGCATTTGACAAAATGGCTTTAAACCTAACATTTATTAGAATGGCTAACGTTTTAATACTAAAAAGATCTTAAGAGTAGTAGCAATAAAGATAAAATACATCTGAGCATAGTATGTAGTGCACATCTGGAGTCCAGACTGCATTTAATCACACTCTTACATATGACAAACACATATATAACACTCACTGTAACTCTGAAGGGTGTAGCAGCAGTGGCAGTGGGCTCCATTGTTGGCGGGGCTTTGTCAGGGGCGGAGCCTGGCATGCTACGTCTCCGCCCTGTTCTCTCGGGTGGAGAGT
Organism: Siphateles boraxobius; assembly: GCF_051911475.1. NCBI lineage: Eukaryota > Metazoa > Chordata > Actinopteri > Cypriniformes > Leuciscidae > Siphateles > Siphateles boraxobius. The sequence goes on from NW_027508766.1 coordinate 389,892, forward strand.
CTGTGAGACAGAGGGACAGGGAGAGATTTTTTTAACTTATTGTGCTATACAGAAAAGTTTCTACCTTGTTATGACAAAAGTCCTTCAATAAAATCTTACCTAGGAAAAGGCCATTGACTGAACGTACAAAAAAAGAATTTGAAATTCTTCCTTTAAACATCCAATAACATTTATTTATTCCAAGCAAATCAAAAATACTCAAAATATCAAGACTATAATGCACATACATCTTTTTTACTTGTAAAATGATATTGAAATAGCATCAGAATAAGATAATCTGTGAATGTATTTTTTTATTTTTTTATTTTATTCAGATAGCTTTATAACAGCCAAGAATAAATCCACATGCACAACTCATGCACAAATCCCAGCATGTTGTCCAAGTGTGGTTGTAGACTGCGAGACTCCCACAGCGTGATCGAGAGGTAGATTATAACACAGAACACATGCCACTGTCATAATGTAAAAGTTTTCTGATATCCTAACACCCCATTCATAAAGTCATCAAAACTCTACCTCCTTGTGCTATCAGTACACAAAGCTCTTAAATACTCTCACTGTTCCTTACTGCCCTTCAGGGGAACGCTAGTGTTCACATGGTGAAAACGAAGGAAGACTGACTGCTTCATTTATTCAGTGTCAAGATAGGTACACATACTGTAGATCTAGAAACAGATTATGTTAAGTGCTTTGCTCTGATCTCACTATTACACAGTGATCCCCCTACACGACACAGTCTGAGCAAAGTTTACAGAGAGAGAGAGAGAGGGAAGAACAGGAGTATAAATTCTCTTCAAGCATCTTTTCACTCAATTTCCCAAATTTCAACCATCTGGTATGTTGTGTGGACTGGGAAATGCTTGATGTGTGAACTACACATAAAGGTGAATAAGATTTTGATTATTTTACTTGGAAGGCTATAGAACACACAGACAAAACTTTGATGTTACCCAGGAAAACTGCAGTAGGACATCTGGTTACACTATACATAAACACATCTTCTCTCAGATGATGATCACTTTCAAAACAGATTTCTAAAATGCTAACGACAGACATGAAAGAAAAAAGAAGCAAGTAGAAGAGAAAAGATCTCGCATTATCCTGCTAAAAACCCTTTCTACAGCAGATTATTAAACTTCAATCAAGGCAACCAGTTTCCATCAAGCCCAGTGGCGATGTGTAATGAGAATTCAACAGTAGTTTGATCTGGGAGTGATGTCTTTCACTTTCCCTCAGTGTGTGAGTGTCTGCTTGTTAAAGATATAAGATGTGAAGGAAGGCAGCTGTGAGAGAGCGAGAGCGAGTGTGAGCTTGAACTAACATCCAAATCAGTCCTTTGTGGCTACTATGTGTGTGATTCTAGATTAATGTGTTTACTACTCCTTCCCTCAGGAGAAGATTGTTCCACAAGTGTCAACCTCCTGTAAGGTTAGGCAGAACTAAAAATATAGCATACATGAATTACCCATAGCAGATCTATACAGGTGGAGCTGGGGAAGGTGATGGGTTTCTGAAGCACGCTGCACTGCTAAGGAAAATGCTACCCACGAATTTGAAGGTTGAGCAGTGAGGTCATTGGCTATTGATACGGCAGGAACCAATCAGCTGCGCCCAATAGATAACGATGTGATTATGAACAGGTGAGCAAAAGGACCTATAGCCTGTGCCAACTGTGCCGAGTTTCATGCCAGAACATCGTAGCTACATGTCAGATGATTTTGGTTCAAGATTAATTAAATTGCGCATGTAAATCAACTAGGGCTGATAATTAATATTATTATCATAGAATAATTATTTTGTAATTTAAATACAAAACTATTAAATGTAAAAATGAATTATAATATGTTATTTGAAAATTATTACCATATGCATATGACTAATTATTATCACAAAGGTCAAATTAATTCATTAAACACAAATATTTAACAAAAATATGACAAAAGGATTTTTAAATATTCATTTAAATATAAACTTTATAATATGATTGTCACAGTTATGTTCAGTTCGGTTTTTTTTTTTTTCTTTAATGGACTTTCAGTTTGTTTTAATTTGTCACATGTATTCCCTTGGTTAAGTTCTGGCCTGTCTTCTGTCTCCATGGTCTCCATGGTCACACATCATTATTAGTTAGTTTGGTTAAGCTGTGTTTAATTATCACCATTGTGTATATAAGTTCTTCCTGTTCACTGTGTTTGTCCAGTATTGTTGGTGTTTACGTTTACACACTTTCTTGCTTGTTAGAGTTATTTAAATAAACCTGGTTGTTATTCTTGATCTTCTTCATCTTCCTTGGATACCCAGTGACAATGATATTTGTAATTGTGGTTTATAATTATAATAATATAATAAGATGTTTATAATTTAAATATAAATACCTTAAATTTTATTATAAATTCTTTATATATTTTTTTAAATTATTACCATGGTGCCATATCGAGAAACAAACTAAATTAAAAAAAACACATACCACTGCATACTGTTTTATTGTAATTTTTAGAGTGACTAATTAGTCAAATAAAATAAGAAAAAAATGTGTGTAATATACTTCTGCTTTAAAGATGTACAAAGTTTTACTTTAACTTCCTTCACCACAGGTTGGGTTTTTCAGTCACAGAAGTCAAACAGAAATTCACTTAATTTCTTAGACACTGATAAAAGACCAGTGCAGGTGTTTGCTGTTGAATATCTTTTGCTGAGTAAAGGTACTGTTACGAATTCCCTAATAACTCTACTCAAAGAGAACAAAAAACATCCGTAACAATTAACAGGGATCCGGTTAGCAAGATCCCCGCTCTCACCCCCAAGGCTTCAAAAACACTGAAAACTCTTAAAGTGCAAGAAGGTACATTTATTAGACATAAGTAACTAAAGGAGTAATACATTTCAGGAGGGGGAAAAGCCAAAACAAATAACAAAACAAAGCTAACTAATTTAAGACTACTAACCTAGAAATCAGATAACAAACAAAAGACACAAAAACTTCCCTCCCTACTAATCAAACACAAGAGAAAACAATAAATAAGAGGCACCCACCTCCCTACCATGCTCCAATTAAATAAGTTTTACCAGCCAGTTGACACACGTGACATGAACGGCAATGGTTTGACGCCGCAGATCTTAAACCAGGCCAATAAAAATATTTAGCCACTCGCATGAATGTTTTAGCACTGCCTAAATGACAAGACAGTGGATGGTCATGAGCAAGTTTACACGTACATTTACACGACAACAATGCACTAAAAACAAACGTTGTGCAGACATTTCCTTTGTAGACATTTCCTCAAAACGATCCCTTTCACAAGGATCTGTGAAAACAACTAAGGCTGTATTATGCATGCCAGGTCAGTTGGCGATGTCCCTTTGTAAAGAAAAAATATGCGCCTATACTGTATCCTGAACATGTATTATGCATGTGCATGACGTTACCGTTTTTACAAATTCGCATGTTTGCAGTTTACACAGAGTCGATAACAGTATTGTTTTCAAAAACGTGCACTTTGAAACACGTTTCCAAAAGTTTGCATTTTCAGGCCCCCAAAACGCTGTTGTCATTTAAATGAATGGCCAGAATGCATACAAAGTTTTCCATTTTTAGTTGAAAATGGTGTTGTGTATATTGCCCCTAAACAAAATTAGAAACAGTGTCATAATGTAACTTCCAAAGAGCATTGCATTAAGACAAGAAGATGTGACCACCTACACACACCAACACCTGCATATTTGTCTCTCTCCTTGAGTTAAACATGTGTTTCCATTAGACCCGGTTGTCCTCACAGGCACTGTGATTGACAGGTACCTTCCCAGTGGTCATACAGGACAATCAGGCTCTGTTGTTCCCATAGCAACCACATCTCAAACCTGCTGAGAATTGAGTCAGTCTTAGAAAACTCTCTTCCAGAGACTATCAGCACATGCACTCACACAGGGTCAGAAAACACACTTCCTGAGCTGTGGGCTGGGACACAATGTTTCTAGTTTTTCCTGTAGAGGACATTCCTGAGTGAGAATGAAGTTACGGAACATACCTAACACATACGAGCACTGAACAAATACAAAACCTGACTAAACATGCAGACACACTGGATTATTGTAGACATATTTGTGAAAAGTCCTTGAAACATGGTTAAATCTGAGGTCTTTTCACATGATCCTGACTATTTTAAATCCTCCTGAATTGTGTGTACACCACTGATCTATATAAATGACTGGATTGCTCATTGCGTTCTAAACTGCCATCAGATAGTGAAGCCACCAGAAGTGTTCGAGTGGTCATCTTACGATTTCAACAGAGGGCAGTGTTGACTTTTAGCCAAAACCTTGACCTAAAATCACACGATTTACAGCATATCAGTCTCACATTAATAGTTTTTAAGCTATATGTATACATTAATTGATACTTGGAACATTATCGTTAATGTTTATGGTCTTTTAGGCAGGATAAGCTGCAAAGGTCCAGGCAGGATAAGCAATATATAGAAATCGTCATGATGGGTGTTGTCTATACTTCACACTGCCGACACAGTAACTGACCAGTAATACAAAATAGATTTCTTTATGTACATAATTATGCATGAAATATTAAGCATGAGCATAAATCTAGGATTATTAGCAGAAATTGACTAGAATACACATTAAATATTACAATAAATACAAACCCTATTACTAAATTGAACTATTAAAAAGGTTTGCAATGCATCATCTTGCTTGGACCGACAGTATACAGTAAATGCTTGGAAACAAAGATTGATGTCTTTAAATCCATACACAGTCAGCATAATTTCTCTGAATAAATTGTGACACTCTTTTCTGAATGTGGTTTCGGTCACTTACAAAAACATGGATATAACCTGTATGTCATTTGAAATCCAGACTTTTAGAGTCACTGTCTTCCACTAGAGCTGCTTCCATGAGTTGTATGGGACTCAAATGCTCCACTCTCACTCAGGTATTAAAAATCCTGTCAGTTCATTTGACGGATGAACTTGCGCCTCGACATCTGTCATTTCAAACGTTATACTTTACAGTTTTATTTACGTCGCCATCTTTGTTACTTTAGTCACTATGGATACAGTTGTTAGATCCCGTTGCAAATTAATACAGTCAGTATTC